>NC_088643.1:75718095-75770595 GCF_964019385.1 Sycon ciliatum | reverse complement strand
GTCTGGATTCTTGATCTGCCAGGGCAGTTGTACACGTTGTACACGTTGTACACGGTCATAATCAACAACAACGACGACGACGGCGACGATGACAGCGACAACCATGACAACAACGACAACAACGACGATGACAACGATACATCCAATCTCTTATTGGCCACAGGCCATCGTGAGAGCAAAGATTTGGAACGACAGCAGCAGCAACAACAACAGCAGCAGCAGCAGCAGCAGCAGGAGCAACAAGACCAAGCAAAGAAAATCTGTGAGAATAGAGATGTGTATTAAACAATCATTTACACAAAGCACAATACTTGATCGGACTCACCGTGTGCCCGAGTTTCAGTATGGATAGGTTGATTCTGGATTGCTGCATTGCTGCATGTCAACATGCTGCATTGCTTTATGTCAACGTGCTGCATTGCTTTATGTCAACGTGCAGCATTGCTTTATGTCAACGTGCAGCATTGCTTTATGTCAACATGCAGCATTGCTTTATGTCAACGTGCAGCATTGCTTTATGTCAACATGCAGCATTGCTTTATGTCAACATGCTGCATTGCTTTATGTCAACGTGCAGCATTGCTTTATGTCAACATGCAGCATTGCTTTATGTCAACGTGCAGCATTTTCATGCTAACTACAATAGGTCCAAATGCAGTGCCTGTGCCCGACGCACCGAATGCAAGCCCTTCAACAATCTTGTAGAAAAACGCACACGGAAACTGGAAACTGCAGCAGATCAGTTGATTCCTCAATTCGTGCCTACGTAAAGTGGGCAGCATGCCGCGCCTGACCTCATGTGCAGAGTTGAATGCTCGTTGTGGTTATGAACTCTTAGTGATACTGGTATAGAATTCAACATGTGCCCATGCACTCTGCACTATACATGTGGTACCCCATGATGTATACCGTGCAAGGGTCTCTACAGCTGTGGGATGTTGCATACAACCATCCAGAACTGACCTGATACGCCATACCACTGCCCATCGCATGCGGCACTATCTGTCCGAACGGAACAGACGCTGCTAGTTTCAGGTACTCCTCCTCGAAGATGTAGCCACCCCACTCGTGAAAGGTCGGCTGGTCCACAAAGACATTCTTTGGAAGAGCCAAGTTGCCGGTGGAGATCTTTGCTTGGTTGGTGGCTTCTTTGACGCTCTCAATTAGGCCTACGATTGGGCACAAGATGGTGTAGATACATGTACATACATGTATCTAGTATACTTATACACGAGATATGGTATAGATGCACACTAGTATTCACAAGATATGGTATAGATGCACACTAGTATTCACAAGATATGGTATAGATGCACACTAGTATTCACAAGATATGGTATAGATGCACACTAGTATTCACAAGATAATGGTATATGCACACTAGTTCGAAGTAGTATGCACAAGATGGTACTTTAAAGCAAACTAAAGGATCCAAAGTTCCTAGTTTAAAATGCATCCACATCTGCCAAAACAACTTGTCCGCCTAGCAGTTAGATTTTTTCATGTAGACATCCCGTACATTATATCAATGCTGCTTGATGTCATGTGCAACTCTGGCTTAGGATCCCGTCCGCAGCACCCGTCATACGTGTTTCCTCCAGGTGACTGGGGAGCAAATATCACATGTATAAATGGGAGACAGCTGAACAGAGACCACATCTGGTGGGCTTTTGGAGGGGGTTGGGATTAAGTACCCGTATAATGGGCAGGTTTGTAGTGGTGACATTAACAAAGTGCGGCGTGACGTACTGGAAAGCATGGTCGAGTAAGCCACAGGCAGTGCCGGGTACAGCGGCCGGTATCTGTATGCACACATAAACAGCCGCACGCACACATATGAACACAGCACAGATGTATGGACTATGTGATCATAGATCTATGTGGTACAGATATGGGCCTGACAGTTCTTGTTTTGTTTTTGGAAAGATGGTCTGTCCACTAGAAATGCACTGCAATGTAATCACTTGACACACACAGCACTACACTACATGTGTAGCCAGTCATGTGGAAGTCGGCATAGATACCAGTGTAGCGTTTGCCTGCACGGCCCAGTGTTGGCAAATGCCGTGGCTTATGCAGCTCTCAACAAGCACACATGCAGTGGCACATTTCAATGTCTAGTCACTAACTTTCGGCCATGTACAAGCGTCAGTTAGCAAGACTCACCGGAAAGGCAGCTGGCCAAAGTTGACTGCACAGCATTGGTTGAGAGCCATGGAAACAGCTGGGTAGATTTGCAAATGCTCGCTTTGAAGATTCCATTCTGGACACGTACATGTACGCGTACAATAATAAGCGGATAAAAAAACATATATGTTTTTACTCCAAGTTTCACATACAAGCAATCATCAGAAAACACGTATACATGTACATACACACCAGGGGCGTAGCCAGGATCATGGTCAAGGGGGGAGCCCATGATTTTTTTCCAAAAAACGTTCGTTTGAGAAATCTTGTATATATGCATATTGTGTATGCATGCTAGTGCGGTGTACACCTTGAATTTATGTATTATGAATGTCTCCAGCTTCCCATTCCAACAATCTATATAATTACACATTTGCATTGCATTGTCAACTGTTCTCTATGTATCGTCATGATGTGAATAGAGCGAAAACATTCAATAAAAATGTGGGCCTCTTCTGTGTGACAGCTAGTGTACTGTATACTGTGCTATTATTAAAGTGATAGCGCTAGCGCTAGCTGTAGCCTGAGTAGAGTCTACAGGCGGGACTACGCACCACGCGGCTGCATGGCCATATGGAGTAACCAAGAGTCCATAAGTAGTGACTACACCCAATTTCCAAAACTTGCTCCGATCACTTCGATTTTGGTCTCATTCGATTCTCCCAGGCGTAGTACATAGGAAATCTGTAAGTATTATTCGAATCGGCCCAGCCATTCTTGAGTTATAGTGAGTTGAAGTGCGCCAAGTTGGACTTTTGCTGGAAACAGAAATGAATGGGAGCGATGGGAGAATCGAGAACGACCGCACAGTCCGTGCATGCAGTACAGTGTACAGTGCACACGCCTCGTCACTCGAACTGCGCGTACGAAATTGCATACTTAGGTATGCTGGCGCAAAACAAATTCGCTCGTAGAGGAAGACGAAAGCGTCTCACCACCTTGTAATTTCACATGGCCAGTAGTTTTTCGACGCTGAAGACGATGGAATAGTCCGCGACGCTGCGACCCGACCAGAACAACCCGAAATTCATACCCTGAAAAAGCGCTGAGCGCAGAGCTCCTAAATTTTGTCGTATGGAAACGGGACTTCGGGTCTCAAGGGCACGAACATCTCCTCTCTCAGATAAAGCAATTCACTCGATGCGATATTCTACAATTTGACCTGGCCACGCCAAAATGCACTGCCATGTCGGATTCTCCCATCGGAAGTATAGAAACTTGTTTCCAAAAAATCAGCGTCTGGGTGCGAGGGAGTAAAGTCACTACCATAAGCAGTTTACAATGGTTTATGGACTCTTGGAGTAACTAATACTAACTATTACTTGCACACTGTACTGACTGCAATGGAAAAGTGCAAGCACGTGTAGTACAATGTCAATGCAGTACTCGCAGATCTACGTACCTAGCATGCACCCACTCTGGGCTGAGGGCAGTCGCCGCTGTTTGATCATACAATGCATGTAAAGCCAGACCCATGGTCGAAATTTTTGAGGGGGGTGCTTTGGCACCCAAAGCACCCCCCCCCCCCCCCTGCCTACGCCCCTGCACACCAGGGTTCTAGCCAAAAGGGGGGGGGGGGGGTAGGGAGGCGAAGCCCCCCCCCCCTACTCTGTTTGCGCGCCCCCTGTGAAAATGTGCCGCCCCCTACTCATTTTCTGATTTTTGTGTTTTTTCATGCCAATCAACGCAAATGCAGTCGATGGTCAGTACTAGAGGGTTCATAACGGCACATTTGCCTGGGGTGAAGTCAGGTGTTCGCTCCGTACGTTGCATTTCGCATTGGAAGACAGTTATTCTGAAAATGGAAATATGGGCTAAGGTGTAACTGTTTTCCCTTCTTCCATATTCAATACTTCTGAAACTATAAAACCCTGTGTTCTACGAGTGTGAGGGGCCCACTGCATATTTAGCCTATAAAACCCTGTGTTGTACGAGTGTGAGGGGCCCACTGCATATTTAGCCTATAAAACCCTGTGTTGTACGAGTGTGAGGGGACTGTTTGTGCATATTTAGCCGGCAGCTAACTCTGGTGGCAGATTTGAACCCACGCCTCCAGAGAGATTGGAGTATTGGGATGGAAAGCCGTCAAAATTGGAAATGTCTATACGCATTGCTGAAGAGCAGATGGCTATTGCTCCTGAACATATAAAACAAGCTGGTTTTAGAGCAGGCTTGATCTTTCACTGCAATCATCAAAACTCCTCTTTACCAGTCATTGCTGCAAGGTTTCAGCATATTCGCCATCAGTAGGCTTGCTATGGTGTTCAACTTACAAATGTGTCGATGTCTGATGTTTAATGCCTGATGTTATTTTTTTTTATGATTGCAGTATCACTGGGAAAGCGGCAGGCCTGCTCTAACCAACCTATCTTACATAAAGCTACAGAAAGCCTCGCCATTGTTACTAAGAGGTGAGGGACTGAATAAATATCCAAACACGCATCCTATGTTACCAGTAGGCAGGTAAGCCGTTCCATCTGGAGAATAGCTGTCTTATGGTATGCCACTACAATCCCTTGTCAGGTCCCAACTGGGGTAGCTCAAATAGAGTGCTCAATGCACCAGAGTGCGGCACAATGCACACACACGCACACACGCACGTACACACACACACACACACACACACACACACACACACACACGCACACACACACACACGCACGCACACGCACGCACGCACACGCACATGCAGAGGATACAAGTGGCAGTTCTGCTGTAACGAACTTCATAAAAGTGTCCACAAGATTCTGTCCGACAGTTGCCTCGCGTTAGAAACTTTCCAGTTGCAGCAGAACAGCTTCTCATCGCCTGTGTATGCGTGCATACTGCTAGGTGGTTGTATGTGTGTACTCACGCTGCATGATCAGCTGAACACTGCTGCCATACAAACTCATTCCATGACTTCCATCACAATCCACCCCAACCTAACCAGTGTCTGCAAGGAGATTTTTTGTTGGCTTTACTCACGCATTTCCTGTCCACCGGCTAGGGCTCCGTTGACATAGAACATAAAACAGCCGTCCCTGCATAGGGCCAGGGAAGCAAGGCAACGGCACACCAGAAACAGCACAGCTTCACGGTACACGCTTGTGTTCTACATACACATGATGGTAGAACACAAGCGTGCTCAAACAATTTGCTCTCTCTCTCTCTCTCTCTCTCTCTCTCTCTCCTCGCCACCCCCCCCCCCCCCACACACACACGCACAAGCGCTACACTTCCCATAGGTCAGTGTTTAGATTTGCCAAATCAACCGCAAGTCAAACAGGATAGCTAGACCCACTGCTTTACAGTACAATAAGTTTTTTGGGGGGGGGGGGGGGTATACTGGTTCAAGACCACACGATGATGCAATAAGTTATTAATGAGAAATAAAGCAGATGGGTATCAATCAGGGTCGATTCTGCACCTTTCAGAGGTATCTCGCTGGACATGGCAACCTGGCACCGTGCCATGCTATTTACATCCAAACCCAATGAAAGCATAATCGAGGGCAGCAGATGCACTTGATCTCGAGACACCCTGTGCCCAGGATGAGACTGAAGACGGTGTTCGGTATCTTCCGCAAGGAACAGCGACTGGCAGGTAGTGTTGCTAAACTCACTACTAGCACTGGTGATTGGATACAGTAGGAGAGAAGTCATGCCGGTGCTGACGCATGCTGGATTCACACTCAGTGTGGAGTGATACTCCTATTACAACCATGGAAATTCCAATACTGATGGTGTGCCAGTTACGATGCCATGGCACAGTCAGTCAAGTTTCTACTGTGGTATGACCAATCGCTCTTGCACAGCACAGTTATGTACAGCTGGTGATGTATGTAGAGAAATACAAGACCTCTCGTACACGGGCACGTGTCTGTATCTGGTGGCGGAATGGATCATCTCTGCGCTGCTGTTATGTAGTGTCAAGCATTCCTTGTCATGTCGGCGGTAGTGGGTTCTGTGGTAGAAGATGACAGAGCGCTGTGCTGTGCTAGGCTGTCACAATCATTACTCCATCGAGTCACGGGTCACGGGTACAAGTAACAACTACTGCAGGTTGTTATCTGCATGGTGTACTACACCAGTACAGTGACCAGTGCATGGTGTACTACACCAGTACAGTGACCAGTGCATGGTGTACTACACCAGTACAGGGACCAGTGACCGGTGCATGGTGTACTACACCAGTACAGGGACCGGTGACTGGTGACGGGTGTGCGCAGCAGTACTGGACCGCAGCCTCCTTGGACCAAGACCATTCGATGTAGCGTCCAGACAACAACCGATTCTGGGAGTTTCACGTTCCTCCTTTCTTTCTATAAGAATGAAGCGACAATTTCAAACTTCCAACCTCTAGTATGGTGTACTCACCCAGCATCGGGGGAATCTGATGGACTGTGATGTAATAGAAATGGAGGCAGCCCAAGGTGATGACATGATTGTGGAGGTATTGGAGGAGGATGCTGCTAACTCGCCAGATAGCGCGATTGGAATTGATGAAGTCAATGGGGGTGGGGTCAACTGGCCATTGATAGTGGTTCCAGATACAGATGATGAGGATGATGACGATCATCATGCACAACAACCACCACACAATTGTCACCATTCGACAGTAAGCGGTACATCTTAGCCGACGGTGTCAGCACACTTGCGCATGGACACCACCGCATCACACTGCCGGATGATTGAACAGTGATGTGCTGTGGGGAGGTGACAATCACAATTATTCGCACCCTGTACCCTGTCATTGTGGAACCGGACGTTGGCATCGACAATGATGCCAGAACCTCGCGCCGCCTTGTGCTCCTCGTGCTCCGGCTGTACCTGGCCAAGTGCCTCCGTCTTCAATGCCGACCGGCTAACCACCCCAGCCCACGCTGGCAAGCCAGATCTCAGCCGCCGTGGCTGTTGCTATTCAGCCTCTGGCCGACAAGGTTACCCTGCTGGAGCAGGCTGGCGCGGCCCAACTCGCCGGCCCAGGAACTGGCGTAAACTCGGAACCCGCTCATGTTCCGACGCTCAGCGGGGCCTCGCTTTGTGCTGCCGGATCAATCGCCACTACAGCGCCGATTTTACCAGTATCAGTACCGACTGCCAGCCACCCGTCACAACAGTGGCCGTCATCTGGAGACCTCCCGGTGGTGCCGCCTCGCCTTCGAGACCGGATTGTGCGGGGTGAGTTCACAGAATTAAGCGATTTGCTGCCTGAATCCCTGGGTTTCGAGGGGGATCCTGATGTGATGCACCTTGACGTGGGCGCGGGCCGATCTGTGCAGCTCGTCCCCAAATCTTCCCACCGGCAACCCGCCAAACGACACATCTAC
Source organism: Sycon ciliatum (assembly GCF_964019385.1). Classification (NCBI taxonomy): domain Eukaryota; kingdom Metazoa; phylum Porifera; class Calcarea; order Leucosolenida; family Sycettidae; genus Sycon; species Sycon ciliatum. The sequence continues at coordinate 75,763,097 of NC_088643.1, read as the reverse complement.
GATCTTGCCACATGGGTGGAAGCGTTCACCACATACTCTAGGGTGCTGGCCGACGCCTCACCACAGCTGGCAGGTGATCTCTGGGTGTATCAGGCCACAACGGCGCATCCGTGAGCTGGCGCGAACACGCGCGTGATAGACATCAGCATACAGTGAAAACATTACGTCATACAGTGAAAACATTACGTCATACAGTGAAAACATTACGTCACCGCGTTAACATACTTTTAATCGCTACGCAAAACTTGCAATATGGGATGTAGGGAGCGTCTCAGCTTCCTCGGACCAAGGCTATTGGAATGAGCACCCGGTAGACCACATGTATTGGAAATCTGATTTACAACCTTTCGGTCAGTTCTAGAATTAGTTAGGGGGGGATGCACCGCTCGATTATACAAATTCCGTCGTCAGGATCGACGGATTCCAATTCCATCAATTCCGAAGAGAGGGCGGAATTGCTAATTCTCCCGCCAGAATTGACGCACTCGACGTACACGCCACGCTAGGTCCACATGATGACAGCCATTTTAGCTCCCTCCGTATTAGACTGTGTTTCGGGTACACCGAAGAAAAAGACACCATGATCTACACTATAGGGCAAAATCTTCTTTGCATTCTGTGCCCTACTGTCTGATCAGACACTTCAGTGCTTTTGCATGCCCTACTCAAATCATCATGAGATGAGCCTCAAGTCTCCTTTCTATGTTTGTCCCATATGCACGTGAGGCTCCCGGCGCTGTGGTCCAACACACCGTCAGCATGGAGAGGAAGTTTGCTCTTCTTGTCCCAAAAACTAGGCCACTCGCTTCTGTAACATTAATTTTGGTAGCTACTGGCCCCCACATGCGCTAGATCGACGGTTTGAAGAGCGGCCTGCAGAAAGTCAGCTTGTCCATTTTGGGTGCAGTACCTTTATCCAAGACAACTGACAGAGAAGAATGGCTATCCTTGGTGGAAGCATGCGTGGACTTTTTAACTAGATTAATGTGAACTACATGTACATACGAGCTGTACTTACTGTCGTGGACATTGAAATCCGGTGGAATGGCCAGGGCCGGCGCGGCCCTTACTGCCTTGGAATGGCCAGGGCCGGCGCGGCCCTTACTGCCTTAGCACTGTTGTTCATGTACACACTGTCAACACAATGGACCAGTTCGGCAGCAGTGCTCACGGCAGCAGTGCTCACGGCTGCAAGGTCCGCGCCCCCGTGGCCGCTTGACTTCTCAGCGGATTTGATCGTCCACAACAGTAAGTTTTTCTTATCAGTTGTACTGCGGAACATGGGGTGCAGATCGTCATTAGTGGTATTCCTCTACTGCATGCTGGTATTGAGCGTGACTTTGCCCAGCAGCTGTTCATCATCATTCCGCAGAGAAAGGTCTGGGAAGACCCTCATTCCTAAATACAATGCCAATCCGAACCATTTCCATTTTAGACTTATTGTTTCAGTTTCCTGATGTCGCCCATGCGTCGAAACATGGAGACTTTGTAGAAATGGTTCAGATTTTGGATTGGGTGTCCACCCAAATCCTTTCCCCGCAGATTGATAAAACTGCAGAAAATCCTCTTTCACAGTTCAACACCATCATCATCACCATCACCATCATCATCACAATCATCACAATCATCATTACAACCATCCTAATGTTCCTTTCAATGTAGTGAACTCACAATGTCAGGACGCATGTTACAATATCTCCACGCTTCCAAGGCTCCATTTCGAGCAGTTGCACTTTCTGCAATGGATGGCAATCAATCAATCGTCAAACACATTACACACACATACACACACACGCACACACACACACACACACACACACACACACACACACACACACACACACACACACATACACACACACACACACACACACACACACACACACACACCATTAGACCATTGGACGCCCATCGCCAGAGGCGATGATAGCGATGCTACCGCAGAAGCCATAGCAGCTTGTGCTGGGATTGCACCATTCAACAGCTTGCAAGGCTGAAGAATTGACTGCCACTATTCAGCCTGGTCTACACCACACATCTATGAAGCACACACGCGCACACCATGTACCATGTACCATGTATACGCCCGTCGGAAGAGAAGCACGCAAATCTGCAAATGCACTGGATGTGCACCCACAGATTTTCTCTTTATAGCAACGATAGCGGATCTGATTCTGATTGAAACAGATCAAGACAAGCGCCAGGTAACTGTAATCCACACAACTGGCGAAGCCATGTGAATTGACCCCCCAATGCACACCTGGTCTACACCACACGGAGTACATCGGAATACGCGCGCACACACACACACACACACACACACACACACCATCACACACACACACACACACACACACACACACACACACACACGCCACACACACACACACACACACACACACGCACACACGCACACACAATTCATGATTAACACACTAAGACGCGGGGGCAAGAAGGTCATATGCAGGGTCTGACACACAGTCCAAAGTACCTATTGTGTTCTTGCCGGTGCTTTTTTTGCTTGCTTTGATGCATGAAACTGACATTTTATCAACTGATATTTTCATTGGGTGTACAGTCAACTTCGCTTATAACGACACTCGGCGGGGCATCAGAAAAGTGTCCTTATTCGCGAAGTGTCGTTATACCCGAAGTCTCATTATATGTGTTACAGTTGGATGGTACTTTGCCCTGGGCATGAAAATTCTGTCGTTATTCGCGAATTGTCGTTATATCTGCAGTCGGTATTAGCGAAGTTGACTGTATGTGCCTTCTTCTCTACTAGTATTCGTGTCAATACTGTACTTTTCGTGTGAATACTGTATTTTTCGTGCCAATACTGTACTTTTCAATACGAACCCTTACATTGTAGTGCTGGGTAGCTGGTCTTGGGCCAAGGCTTTGCCTTTGGCTTTGGCTGAAAAGCAGAAGTGCCCCGTGTAGGCCCCCTGTGTCACGGTTATCAACAGAGTGCTCACTTGTTATAAAATGTACAAGAGCTGACATAGACATGTAGGGGCTGCATTTCTCCACTGGTGCATTGAAGTGTAGACTGCAGACGTGTAAGAGTGTGCTTGCACAGCATCACTGCCAGACTTGTAAGAGTGTGCTTGCACAGCATCACTGCCTTTTGGGCCTTTGCAGTGTGTTTACCTTTCCATTGATCCAGATTGCTTTCGTGTATCCATCAATTCCTACCGAAAAGCGAGTGTCCCCAACACCGACTCCTGCATTCACACAGGCACATGTGTACACACACACACGCACGCACACACACACGCACGCACATAAGCAGGGCCGGTCAAGACAGCTCAAAGCAGTACATACAGTGCATACACGACATATGAAGTAACCGTCACATTCTCGTTTTTCTTTTCTTTTTTTCGGGGTAACAGCCTCTTTTACGGGCAAGATAAAGTCATGTAGATGTAGATGTGAAAAAATAGAGGTATTAACATGAAAAGAAAAGAAAAATATTCCAGTACAATACATTGAAAAACTCCGAGAAATTCCACGTGAAACAGACCAAATTCAGTTCTCAATGGCCGATGCCTACCCCAGCACCATCCTGCATCGACAGGCCTGTCAGGCGCCTGCTGGACCCGCGTAGCCGGAGGTCGACAGCATGGAAAACTGAAAATTGGGTACGAATTCACACCCAAGCCATTATGATTGAACAGGGCTAGTGGGTGTTGGCATCAATGATGAGGTTATCAAAAAATGCCACCCGGTTATCCTCCCACACACTCCAGGCAAGCCAATCTGCCCGAAAAGCAGGCTGCCCTGTCCAATCACCCTCCGGCACCTGATCGGCTCGACGACAACACCATTGAATGTCATATCAGCTAGCTTTGCATCGCTATCACGCAGATCATTTCCAAGGTTGCTATGACAATGTGAAGTCATGCGCAGGGCCACCCGACATGCATTGGGGGGCCCAGGAAAGACAGAAATGTGTTGCTAGGCAACAGCAATAGCGTTCGGCGAGTATCACGCTACTCATGCAGCGCGCACGTTGGCGTAGGGTATCACGCTACCCTTGTGCTGCGGGGTACCACATTGCCCCTCGCTGGAATCAGACCCGTGCCCCGGATACCTTGCGCTGGCCTCCTGACGGCCAAACTCAACCAATTTGTGCTCTGTGACTGGGGTTGTGCATGTACTAGCAACATAACGTGGCCCAGGTGGGTTGACTTTCAACTAGCCAAGTGAGCTACTCAGGCCAGGGTGCATGATCACTATTCGCAGCACTTATCGTCCATGCAGCAGTCGGGTTAATTCCTGGCAGCAGCGGCAATTGACACTGCTCACCCACGTCTCCATCCTCTCCTGGACACACAATTTCACTCCGTCAGGTTCACCGATACAGCCTCCTAGGAAACGGGCGGACGTGGCTACTTTGATGTTCATTTCAGATCCCCGAAGATAACATTAGCTTGCTGAACGAGGTTCGGGGATACAATAATGATACTCTTTGTCGGCTCAACTTGGTAGCCGAAAGCTTCACCCTGATCAATAAGGCGGCCGAGCCACTTCCTGTACATGCTCGTGAATACATACATACGTGCACACAATCATGCATACGTACATACACACACTTACACTTACACACACACACACACACACACACACACACGCACACACACGCACAAAACAGACTTGGATTCTATACGACCCTAGCAGAGTTACAAAACGACGATGCCTCAAGTACTAGTGCCACGAATACAAGTCACGACTCACAAACGCTGCTCAAAGTTTATTTCTCTTCCAAGTCTGCTTGTGTGTACGGATTCACTTCCATTGATTCCACATGTATTCAGCTTTAGACTAGGTGACAGTACATGTACACGTATCGACAAACATTCCAGTCACATGAGCGGGACTGTGGCTGACATGCAGCCATGTGCACAGCTATCAGAACCATTCACGAACATCACCGTGGCAACCACCAGCAACCAGTAATAGCACATGCATGCAGGCTGGTGGCAGATTCTTTTAAAGTGTTTCAAGTGCACAGCCTTGATTGTGGCACAGCGAATGAAATGCATACCCGCTCAGTACATCACATGATACACACAATGCTGACATCAAGTTACAATAATTATTGTAGTTTGGTTACCAAGTACCTTCACCAGTGCGCCCACCTTTGTAGCCATCAAACATCTTGCTCTTGTCAAAACAGGCAATCCAGCCAACTTGAAGGACATCACAGAAGCCCAGCTCCACCTGTAGCACGTCAGTGAGGCAAACCAACACAACTCACAATCTCCTTCTAGTACCTGTGCTGGGACGGGGATGTGCACACACCTGTATATATGTATGTATGTGTGTGCTATCGCGCCAAGGCATGAAGCGTCACAAGTGCAGCCGTGGCTCGGCCAGAGCAACCAACACAGACCGTAGCTCCTTCTGCATCGTTTGCAATTGCGGTCGGCGTTTCAGTAGACCACAGGACCTATCCCGTCATCGCCCCTACTGTTCCGAACCTGCTCAACCCCCCATGGGGTCCGCATAGCCAGAACATGGCAGCGCGTCCAAGGTCCAAGGTACAGTACGGATCGGCTATAGCATTGGTGTTTGATTTTCGTGAAAATATCACTATAGGCGATATATTACTACAGGCGATATGGATACTTAGGTATGCCTGACACATGCGTGTATGGTGTCATTCGACTCAGTGCAGCGTGCAGAAGCGTGCTGTGCATGTGACTGTGCAGTACGCGCAGTGCAGAGCTACTTCCTGCGGAAACAAAAACTTCGTGACTTTTAGACGTGAGTTTTCAAGGAGTTGCTGTGCTCAACAAATGTGTTCTTTTAGAAGAGAAACACTTTAACACATTCAATCGACATATCAACAATATCTACAGGATCGATTAGTGGGAGTAGAGTCTCAGTCTGGGTCGCCATCGCTCGACTCATCACCGCTGAAAACCGTTCCAAGTGGCAGGTCGATCGACGCGTGATGTCGATGTCACGGAGAAGCTTCTCCGCGTCCCTGATCGTCTTCGCTGTTACCTGAATGCCTTCTCCAACATCTCGGCGGAGACCACGGTAGCGCTTCAGCGCTGGTACTCATTACTGCCTCCGCTCTCGCTCGAGGATGCCCCGGAACAACAAGCACAGCCAACGCCAAACATTTCGAATTTCCTCCGAGGGATACCATAGTCGTACCAGCGCTTCCTGACGGCCGCGATCAGATCTCGCCATGTACGATGTACAGTATAATTTAAAAAAATTTTGATCATCACTATAGCTGATGAAAAATGTATGCAATAAAATCATTTTGACAAATAAATCGTATCATTATAGCCGATTTAAACAATCGACGAGGAGACAATAGTCGTAAAATGGCAATAAATAAGATAAATTGTGCACTCATAACAACAGCAAAAATGAAGAAAGTCAAGTTCCATAACGTTTTCTTGTGACTGTCATCAGTGGAACGCCGTCACATAAAAATGTAATAACTAAAACACACACTTATATACATGTAGCTAATATGGTTTCAGGTAGAAATACAGCAGCTAACAAGTACAAAAAGCGAAGTTTGCACCTTTGCAATGTGTGAATATAGTGTATGTGAGAAAGGTAGTGGCAGATGAATGTGATACTGTGTGAATGAATGTAATGGTGCGTGTGTATTACTTGAAGAGTGTGAGTGATACAACTACTTCGCTTTTTGTACTTGTTAGCTGCTGTATTTCTACCTGAAACCATATTAGCTACATGTATATAAGTGTGTGTTTTAGTTATTACATTTTTATGTGACGGCGTTCCACTGATGACAGTCACAAGAAAACGTTATGGAACTTGACTTTCTTCATTTTTGCTGTTGTTATGAGTGCACAATTTATCTTATTTATTGCCATTATAAAGTAGTGGTTGCGACTTCGGCGATGACTTGTAAGAAAGGGTTTGCTCCCCACACCGGAGCTCGCGCTATTCCGCCGACTTTACTTGACACTTGACTGACTCACGACTGCCATCCAGAGCACACGAGAAGTCCATCGAACCTTCGACTCGGCAAACCTGCAAGAAAGCACCACTCCCTGCTCAATACACAGTGTTTCGGGGAATTCACCCCTCATCAGTTGAGCTTGAGTAGGCTGAGGAAGATTGTGCCTGAAGAGCACCACTTATATAGTGCTCTCCAGGCACAAACATCACCAGGGATACAAACTTACAGAGACGCTCCGTTTCCAGCGCGACAAACACCTCGTGAACACCAGATAGCAGCGTGAGTCAGTGTCGCTCCTGGACGGTGAGACGAGCTCCGGTGTGGGGAGCAAACCCTTTCTTACAAGTCATCGCCGAAGTCGCAACCACTACTTCGTACTGTTGTGCCCAGCGCGGGCTTGCGACTAGTTGGTTTGGAGGTGACAGCGTTGCGAATGACCGAGGGTCCTCGACGTCTGTCTCACCGTCCAGGAGCGACACTGACTCACGCTGCTATCTGGTGTTCACGAGGTGTTTGTCGCGCTGGAAACGGATCGTCTCTGTAAGTTTGTATCCCTGGTGATGTTTGTGCCTGGAGAGCACTATATAAGTGGTGCTCTTCAGGCACAATCTTCCTCAGCCTACTCAAGCTCAACTGATGAGGGGTAAATTCCCCGAAACACTGTGTATTGAGCAGGGAGTGGTGCTTTCTTGCAGGTTTGCCGAGTCGAAGGTTCGATGGACTTCTCGTGTGCTCTGGATGGCAGTCGTGAGTCAGTCAAGTGTCAAGTAAAGTCGGCGGAATAGCGCGAGCTCCGGTGTGGGGAGCAAACCCTTTCTTATTGCCATTATAGCCGATATTATTACTATAGCCGATTATTACTATAGCCGATCCGATATGTATAGAAAGGGGTGGTTTACAAAAATGAATTTGAGAATACGATCACTATAAGAGGTATATTACTATAGCCGACAACCCTATAGCCGATCCGCACTGTGTGTGTGTATGTGTGTGTGTGTATTGTGTAAGTGTGCATGTATGTGTGCATGTATGTGTGCATGTGTGAGTGTGCATGCGTGCATGCATGCGTGTGCCGTCATCTTTCCAAGATTCCTTTTAAGTCTCTCTCCCCTCACCCGGGGAGACCCACGTGACCAGTTTTGGCAGTGAGCAAGTACAAGTACAAGCGTGTGAATGTGTGTGTGTGTGTGTGTGTGTGTGTGTGTGTGTGTGTGTGTGTGTGTGTGTGCGTGTGTGTGTGTGTGTGTGCGTGCTCATGTAGCATGCCTGCCCGTGTGTTAATGTGCATGTGTGTCCACGTTTCAGTGTGCATGTCCACGTGTACACATGTTAGAACACCGCCGACAGCGGGGACCCAAGGAGCCATGCCGGCCATACATTTACTTACTTCATACATGTAGGTCCAGGGGGAAACCCCACACATGTACTTACTTCATACATGTAGGTCCAGGGGAAACCCCCATACATGTACTTACTTCATACATGTAGGTCCAGGGGAAAACCCCATACATGTACTTACTTCATACATGTAGGTCCAGGGGAAACCCCCATACATGTACTTACTTCATACATGTAGGTCCAGGGGAAAACCCCATACATGTACTTACTTCATGCATGTAGGTCCAGGGGAAAACTCCATACATGTACTTACTTCATACATGTAGGTCCAGGGAGAAACCCCATACGAGTACTTACTTCATACATGTGCATGTAGGACCAGGGGAAAACCCCATACATGTACTTACTTCATACATGTAGGTCCAGGGGAAGCAACGGTCGCCAGCTGGATTGTGCTTGTATTGCAGTGGCTGGTTGGCAACCACTGTCTCGTATGTCCACTGCACGTTGGCTGCCTGCAATACCATAACACAGAGAGAGAGAATGATGCACTCACTAACGATGTGCACTTGGTGTTGATGAAAGCCTAGTATAACTGCCAGTCTGCAGTACAGTAGGCAGTAGGCAGTAGGCATTCACTGGCACTCAGTGCATGCGGTGGCGACCTCTCGGCATGAACATTGCTCTTTTGAAGCGTGGCATCCATCCTCGTCTGATACTGTTGATCTGACGCACATCTAGTGCATATCGACACATACCGGCCAAGAATAGAGATCCGTGCAACGCGTTCATTCTCATTTTTAGCACATACACAAACACACGTATCCCGCACATCTACAGCACGTGCAAGGTATCCGGGGCACAGGTCTGATTCCAGCGAGGGGTAATGTGGTATCTCACAGCACAAGGGTAGCGTGATACCCTACGCCAACGTGCGTGATTCCAGCGAGGGGCAATGTGGTACCCCGCAGCACAAGGGTAGCGTGATACCCTACGCCAACGTGCGTGATTCCAGCGAGGGGCAATGTGGTACCCCGCAGCACAAGGGTAGCGTGATACCCTACGCCAACGTGCGCGCTGCACGAGTAGCGTGATACTCGCCGAGCGCTTTTGCTGTTGTCTAGCAACGCGTTTCTGTCTTTCCTGGGCCCCCAAATGCATGTTGGGTGGCACTGCGCATGACTACACGTTGTCATAGCATCCTTGGAAATCTCAAGCCGGTTACCAACAAGCGAGGAATCAGACCAAGCTGCCGAATGCCCCCAAATTCCGCGTTGGTCAGCTGAATGACCTTAGTGTGGTATTCAAGCGCTTCAGCTACATGTATGTAGTTCGAATGCGTGCCATTCGTATGTTTGTATTCCCTTAGTGACACTGATAAGGGTTTGAATCGCATGTAGTCGGCAAAAGCCATGGGTGGCATGGTGCCATAGGTGAGAGCAATAGCACAGAAACTGAGTGGAGCAGATAGCTTCTCATAAGTATCAGAAGCGTGCGTGCACAGTCAGTGCTAGAACGTGAGTGCGTGCGTCCGCGAGTGGGCGTACCAGCGGGTGCGCAGCGGGTGTACCTGCATGCCTGCTTGCGCGGTGTCAGAGTGCGGGTGCGCGTACGCGTGCATGCATGTGTGTGTGCATGCGTGGGGGTGTGTGCGTGCGTGTGTATGTGTATGCAGGTGCGTGTATGTGGGTGTGGCTGTGCGCGCTTGCGCGCCTGCGGACGGTGAACAGTTACTTTCCACAGTGGACATAGTGCTTGTAGCAGGCACTTCGCTATCTGCCGAGTTTCATGGTCTCGGATTCGGTGAAGCCGCTCAATGCTCCTGTGGTTGCGGCTCCGGCTCTGGGGCCGTGCAGTGAATACTAATTCGGTGGGTACCCTGCGCTGCTCAGGAGCTGACGGATTAGACGTGTGAGTCTTTGTGCAGCCAGGAAATTGCCACAGCTTTCGACGACCAGTGGTCTATTGGGCAGGTTGGCGCGTCTGGAGAGATAGGTATACATGGCTCTGACCGGGCAAACCGTTGAGGTGGTGGTTGTGAGCTGGACGGAGTGACCCTTGCCGAGTTGGTCGGTCTTGGACTTCTTGATTGTGACCTGTATTGCCTGCGGCGTGACGGGAGAGGTCTTCTGATCGAAGGCCATCGTCTGACATGGTTGTGGCGGTTGTGGAAGTGTATTCGCTTGCCCGGAGACAGGCGAAGAAGCCCAGGCAAATAGCTGCCCATACCATGGCTCGGTCGGTAGCGTTGAGATTAGACCGAATCAGGGCATTGCGCATAGCTGCCACGTGGGGCAGGAGGATTGGCTTACTGGCGTTCTTAGTTCGGTTGACCTGTGCACGTGCCACTCCTTGAACTGCGAGGTCCACTCTTCGCGAAGAGATCTCTGCCGTTTTCTTTGGCAATTGCCCGGATCGCCGACACATACAAGCGGACGGTTGATGCGGCATGTTGACGTACCAGGTAGGCTACAAACGCCAGCATGATGGTGTCTGTAATCACCTTGGTGCTGACTAGTTTGCAGAATTGGTCCAGTCGTTTCCAGGCTGTCGCGTATGTGGCGCGTGTGGATGCTGACAGGCCTAGCCACTGGTAGGCCTGACCCTCCAAGAGGGAGTAGGTGCTCTCGGGTGCAGGAAAGGGGCGTTTGGCTGCGGGCCCTTCAGACAGTGAAGCCAGGCTACGGGCACGGGGGCAGCGAACTGCTAAGTGGCCTTGCCGGTTGCAGTGACGGCAAGGAGGCAGGATGGAGTTGGTAAACCACTCCGACCAGAGTTCCGGGTCTGAGGTGGCAAGGCTGGATTTCCTGCGTGCAGCTCTTGCACGGAACGACATGTCAAAGCCGGACCACGCGCCGAATGTACTTGGTCCGCGTCAGCGATATTGTCGCTTATCTTTCAAAAATTTAAACTTGGACTTTAGACAACAATGCATGCGCTGAAAGCGATGAAACTTGGTACGAAGGAAGGTAAGACATAGAATAACAAGTAGCCAGAAGGAATTTATTGTCCATAGACGGGTTCATGCTTTTTTTAGTCCTCCTCGTCGCTGCTCTCCGCGCTAGCGCTGTCTGCGCTGCTGACGACTTCCGTTCCGACCGACTCCAAAGCTTTTGCCAGCTCATCACGCTTCTTCTCAGCTGCCTTGATGGTGTCTAAAGAGAATGCTCGATCGTGACGATCGCCTGCTCTAGAGGACTTCGCGTGGGCAGCGCGACTGCCTGTGTGGTGCGAATACGAGTTGTCGCCGTCCGTTGCGAGAATTCCCTTGAACGACGCGTACAGTACACGCCAAACCGATTCCATCTTGTCGACTGGATACGCATGCCACGCATCTTGTACAGCTTGCAGTAAGTCGAACACATTTTTCTTCGCGACCATCTCCACGTCTTTCTGTAGGCTCGCGAAGAACGCCAGATCGTTCGTGTTGAGATCGGGAGATTGCGCAGGCTGCGTGATCACTTTGATTTTCACGCCCTGCTTGCTCGAGTGCTGGGCCCAGTGGCGCTCGTTTACGGCTGCGGTATGGGGGCGAGCACCGTCGTGCTGGTAGATGATAGTTTGCCCAGCTTCAGGTTTGCCAGAGCCGCTGCGAAACCACCACATCTTCTTGCGAATACTGTCCAAGACGCCATCCTTACGCAACATCACCTTTCTGTACTCCACGGCATTCACGTTCACAGTCTCGAGAACAAGCGTCTCTCCAGCTACTGTGCCAGTACGCGAGTCACTGCGCTTCGCCGTGCGCTGTAGGGTGAATGGCCACAGTCCAATCTTACCGTCGAAGTTGTACTCGGGGCGCGGGCGAGCTGTCACACAGAGAAACATCACCTTAGGCATGCGCGATTTGTGGAAGATCTTTGGGTCCGCTGGCATAGACACTGCGCTTGTAGCTCCGTCTTGCTTTGGGAAGACTCGACAAATCGTGCCATCTCGCATCAATTAATACCATTTCTCGTCCCCGTGGCACATGTTCAAATTGTCCACAAACTTTCTCCTTCCCCTGTTGTATTGGTCGATGGCCCACGATAGTCTGTTGAGGCGATGGCGAACAGTGAGCTTGGGCTTGATATATCTCCGTCTTCTCACAGCACCAAGCGCCTGACACCACCGTCTGACGGACGGTTCTGAGCATGGATATCCAGCTTCAGTTAGCTCCCCTGCCAGCTTCTTGCACGACAGTCTCCCCCACGCCTTGTCGTTGATCTCGACCATTTTCTTGGCCAGCTCAGGAGTCAACTTGAGATTGAAGCCACCGCAAAGGCTGGCGCGTCGACGAGTCATTCTGATATTTCCCTTGGTCGCAGTGTCTTGCGCCTGCTTCTTGTAATTTTCCACGATGCGCTGGACACTCCGAGCGTTCAGCTGCAGGTGAGGAAACTGAGATTTCAACTTGGCGATCGACCCCCGAGGTAAGCGATCTCGGCCTTTTGCAAGGGCCATGTACGCTGTGACAATGCGCCATCGATCCGGCGTTTTGATTTCTGCTCCTCGCTTGCGTGGCGTCGCTTGTTTCACTTGTGTTGCTGGTGTCACACCACCAGCAGCTATCTTCGCAACTACTCTCTTCAGCCGTGGAGCTTTCCTCCCTGGTGTTCTTGTGCTGTTGTTAGTTGGTCTAGCCATGATTGCAACAGGAAGAAGAATGGAACTAATTCAGAGGAATCATGCTTTTTTTATTGTGCATCGCGCTCTCTTGACTGTACTGTGTGACAAGATGTTCTATTTTGATGCGTCGTGGTATCGATCAGAACCACCCCCACTTGTTCTCGAAATTCCACTCAATGTCTAGCTAGACCTTTCAAGTAGTGGTAAACCAACTTACAAACCGAATGTGGGAGGAAATGGGCTGTCAAGTGAGCATTGGCGACATAAAAAAGAAGCTGGTAGATAAGCGACAATATCCCTGACGCGGACCAAGTATAGCGTGCGGCCGCTTTGACGATTGTGCTCTGATACTTGAATAGTTCCGGACCTCTGCCGGGGTCGTGGTGGAGGGCTACTTGGGCAAAGCTGAGAAAGCCTCCAACCACGATGTCAAGTCTACAACCTTCTTTAGACGAGATGACGAGGACATGGCAGATGGCACAAGGGTGATGTGGTCCCCCGTCCCCTGCAGGGTGAACCCACCGTCCGGACCCATGCTCGTATCAAATGCCAGCTCTCCCAGTACCCTACCAAAATCAACGTACTCACGTTTGATAATCTTGTCCGTGAGATGGTTGCTGAGGGCAGGCAACGGGATGGATGATGGACGCTCCGCGGCGAGCAAATCGCCGTCCAGGAAGAGACTCTCCTGGTCTGGCCTTATTGCTGAAGCCAGTGAAGGCTGGACGTATTCAGGCTCAGGCACCACAACATCAACAGAGACTGGACCAGCCCGCTGTGCTGCTGTTGCTGTTGCTACTGCTGGGAGTGTTGGCTGTGCATGTGGAGGTACCACCGGTTGCAGACCCATCGATGTGGTCAATGACGTCATGCAGGACGCTACTGCATCCTGAAGAACCCGGGAGATCTCTGCAGATTGCTGCGACGTGAACGCGGGCGACGAACCAGGCTGGGTCGCAGCCGCGGGGCTGTGAGTGGCGGGGGCTGACGCAGGACTAGCCCGCCGACGCGTGGCCTTTTTGTGACCTGGCTCATATTGGTAGAAGCCTCGTTTCTTGCCTGGGCCGACAAATGCTTATGAAGACGGCTGACCTGGGATCCAAAATTGCCTGAGCATGAAAGCTCTAGTTCGCTGAGTCAAGTTTCAACTCCGTCGACTTCGAGTTGGCGGAGATCGGAAAGTGATGGCACGGAGCTCATGGTGACGGCTCAGGATCTCCTACGACTGCTGAACTTTAGAAATGTCAAATCTCACCAAGAAATTGCAAAACAGTTGGATGCACGCAGCAGCACAGCTAGCAAGAGAAAGAAGCCGTGGATGGGTTTGTTCCTGTTTTTGATGGCTGTGGCCATCCGTTGGCCAAATGGTCTCGTGTGAGTATGGCGTTTGTTTGTGCTGCCAGCTCGCGCCCGGCGTTTGTTTGTGCTGCCAGCTCCCAGCCCGGTGCGCGAGTGTAACCGAACTTTGAAAAGGGCTTTCGCTCTTTAGTGCTATTGACTGGCTTTTCATACAATGCCTATTGATGTCTAGAGACATGCTGTCTACCCTTCCCCTGGCACGCATTCACGGGGCTTTGTTGAAGTTCGTATCGTGAACTGCCAAAGGGAATTGTTTGAATGGTGCTGGGTCGAGTGCAACATTACGGCGTCCCTGCAGCCGGCCTAATCGCGTTTGTCGCCACAACCGATTGTACGTGCAGGGGAACACAGCCATAGCATACAGCAGCAGCACTTACAAGGACTTTGTCTACGTTGATGATAGATGCTTGTGTAGCGTTGCAAAGTTCTACGGCTGTCGTGTTGAATTTCTTGGGGAACCAGCGGTAATCGACTGTTCCAGCATCCTCGTCCCAGAGGTCATCAAACTTTCCTTTGTTACCATGGCCGATAGCTGGAAAGTACAAAGAAAATAGGCACTCCTATCAAGTGTATTCTTGCATCGGCACTAATCTGGAAAGCCTAGCTGTTCAAGATCTTGGGCAACACCGTATCACTTAGAGGAGGTCTGTTCGGTACCAAGACTACACACTGCGCAATAAGGGGACCAACTACTAATACTGTCCAGCAGTCGTTGTACCAGTCATTGGACCGTAGGCTCACCTTTTGGTGGGCACTGGTTGAAATTGGCCAGGGCACACTGCATGAGAACATGCCTGGCATCCCAGAGGACTGCGCCATTGCTCAATGATGGTTTGCGCTCCTCGGCATCGGCCGGGTTGCTCATCAGTAGTCTGGACTGCAATAGAGCCGCCTGGCCGATGACTGTCATGCCCGCTGCTGAGATCTGCGTTGTGCAAGCAGCTAAGAAGACAACAATGCCAGCGACCAATACAGAACACGCACACACACACACACACACACACACACACACACACACACACGCACACGCACACGCACACGCACACGCACACGCACACGCACACACACACACACACGCACACGCACACACAACTGTGATTTGTATGCAGAAAGTTGGAAAATTTCACTCATATGCTTACTACTACTACCGTCTTCCCTTGCATGCTCTCTCTCATGCAGCACACGATAGAGTTGGATTCAGAGACATCATTCACAATTCTCTCGCTGATTAATGCCTCTACGATCACCTTGTGATTATGAGTTATACATACATACATACTACCGGTACATGTATTAGGTATCCAAAATGCAGAGGGGGGTCTGCTTGCTTGGTGCGCTTTTCGTTTGGACTGTGCAGATTGGAGATGGCGGATGCAGCCCAGCATTGACTGTACGCATTTGTGCAGTGCAAGCACCAGCAGGCAGTAGGCAGTAGGCAGTAGGCAGACAGAGCGTGCGGTCAATCATCCACATGTAGGTGTTGTCAGTGACTGTTGCTATATGAAGACAGGGGCGTTGGAAGGTATTTTAGTGTAGTACGGTCAGCCATCTGGAGGACAATTTACTCGTGGGGGGGGGGGGGTGGTGGCTGAGCCGAAAATTTTGGAATTTTAGATCCCAGATCAGTGTATTTTGTTGATTGACGGGGTATCTGGGGCAAAAAGTGGTACGGTCAATACCGTAGTGACCGTAGCGTGTGCGACGCCCCTGCTCTTCATTGCTGTATTTGATATTAACTTAGGTCGATAGGAGCATTTCAAGAAGCACCAAGTACAGTAAAACCTGTGACTACCGACCACCCCTTGGTGCCAGCAAAAGCGGTCTTTAGTAGCAGGTGGTCTTTAGTTACAGGTTTGCACTGCGTGACCATATATGGATCCCATTATATGATATGTATGTCAAAACACAGCCAATACAATTCCCCAGGACTTGCGCAATACCATTCTTATTTTAGGTCAAACAACACTTGGAGAGAAAGACGGAGAGATGAAGAGAGACAGAGAGATGGAGAAAAGATTTTTTTTTTGCAGACATCAAATTCAGCTGCTACTTCTGAAGCCAGGAGTCAAATGTTCCCTGGGGAAGTTTCGTTTTGCGCTGGGCTTCAAATTTGTTCATGCGATCAATCGTACTGACTCACGGTCCTTGTTGTGCGGACTTCTCGATTGCTTGAACGCGATCCGTCAGCATCAGGACCTTGCAGTGCTGCTTTGTTTATGGATTCCTTGATGCAATCGTCGATTCGTCTGTATGACTGGGGTGACAGAGCCGCTCAGTCTTCGTTTCTCCTCTGAGTAGTAACATCGATCAGAGAGCACTTCCGATGCGCTCTCCAAGATGTTTCCTATCATGTTTATTCTTGACTGGGCTTGAAATTATTTTGACAGGCGTAGTGCACTCCACACCGACTCGAACTCCACCGTCAAAATGATCTGCGTTCATTTGTTCAGCTGTAGTATCGAAAGATTCCTTTCAGGACCATGGAAAATCAGCAAAATTTCAAGAAGGAGCTTCGAGCAACACTTGATCTCCTACATCGCGGTCGCTAGTTACGGGTCAAAAGTCGTCTTTGGGACAAGAAAAGGCGGTCGCTGGTCGCGTTCAGCAGGTAGTCGCTAGTCACAGTGTATTTTGAATGTGAGACCGCCCATGCCTGGTGAAATGGTCGGTAGTACCAGGCTGGTCGCTAGTCACGGTGGTCGGTAGTACCAGGCTGGTCGCTAGTCACGGTGGTCGCTAGTCACGGTGGTCGCTAGTCACGGTGCCGGTCTTTAGTTACAGGTTTTACTGTATGTTTGAATGCAGTCATACTACTAATACTACTAATTGACTTTGCGACTAACCATCACCCTCATCATCATGATCATCGCCATCATCATCATCATCTCTGTCAAGGCTGCCACGACTGTCAGTGTCCTCATCATCTGCACAATCACTGGCACTTGGCAGGGTGTGGTACATGGACAGGCTTAACACGCTAACAATGGACGCCGCCGTCTTCTTCAGAAAAGTCTCCCGTATGGTAGCACCGTTGGTCTGTGACGAGGATTTCCTCTCTTGCGTCGACGATCGGTACTCAGATAATGGTCTGCCACGCGAAGTACCCCAGTCCTTGGAATAGATATCGTCACCTGCACGTAAACGAAGACCACATGGATTGCCAGCAGTACAATGCCACTAGGGAATAGCAGTTTCACTGGGGAATAGCAGTGTCACTGGGGCATAGCAGTGTCCCGGGGAATAGCAGTGTCACTGGGGAATAGCAGTTTCACTGGAGAATAGCAGTGTCACTGGGGAATAGCAGTTTCACTGGGGAATAGCAGTGTCACTGGGGAATAGCAGTTTCACTGGGGAATGGCAGGGTCACTGGGGAATAGCAGTGTCACTGGGGCATAGCAGTGTCACTGGGGAATAGCAGGGTCACTGGGGAATAGCAGTGTCACTGGGGCATAGCAGTGTCACTGGGGAATAGCAGCGTCACTGGGGAATAGCAGCGTCCCTGGGGAATAGCAGTGTCTCTGGGGAATGGCAGTGTCACTGGGGAATGGCAGTGTCACTGGGGAATGGCAGTGTCAATGGGGAATGGCAGTGTCACTGGGGAATGGCAGTGTCACTGGGGAATGGCAGTGTCACTGGGGAATGGCAGTGTCACTGGGGAATGGCAGTGTCACTGGGACCAACAATGGTGAAACACATCCAACACCTGCCTGCAGGCTAACTGAGATGCTAGAGCAACCAGCATATGCTGCGCAATGGTGGCAGCTGCATTGCCCCAATTCGGTATTTAAGACTAAAACAAAGTACATGCATGACTCACTCACCGCCCTGCCAGTAAGGAAGCAGAGTAAACCGGCTCTCCGGCGCACCGTGATGCGTTTGCAAGTGTTGAACGCTTCCTTCAGGACGACCCCAGCCGCGGTGTTGCTCGCTGAAAAAAACTCCAAATGATGGCTTCTCGGTGGCATCCTCCCCTTGGCCGGACTTCTTGGGTAGACCAGCAGGTGTAGAATCGCCCGCTTCAGGACTTTCAGACAAAGGCATTTCCTCTGGCTGGGCGTCTGCGTCCTCGGTGTCCTCTGCTAGAAGTTCCGGAATGGGCTGAGTACTGGATGCCGGCAGGATGCCCGACATGGCACGCTGCGATAGTCCGGGGAAATCAGACGACCCGGCGGCCTGAGCTTGCTGAGTTGAACTAGCACTTGATGTCATGTCCTACATATAAGTGATCCAGAAGACAGCAGCAGTGACATGGTTATAGTCTATTCATGGTTGAAAGCAAGAGGATCCTGAATGGGTCCAATATTGATATTTTCAGTACTAGACTGGTGAAGGGAGCCAATGACTAGAATCAAATAGAGAGGACCAATAGTGAACATGTTACCCATAGTCGTCCTACTGTAATATTATAACCAAAATATCGGAGGACTCGGGACCTGCAACAGAACGCTAGCACAATGCTGGCAAGTGATGCTGGCATTCAACGACCTGACGTTCAGCTCGATCATGTCTCGAATGCGCCACCCAACAGTCCCAACTCGGACGGTTCTAAGTTATCAAATAAGTTCAAATAACGTCAGGCAGGACAAGGTGACTGCAATCAAGACAAAAACAAGCTGAAAAAGTCACAGCAAATTACAAACGTTGGCTGTAGTGAGGTGATGCGGCATGTTTCAAATCGCAAACGTAACCTGTAGTGTATAGTGTTTGTCGCCGTACTGTCTCTTTCCGTACTGTCTCTTTCCGTACTGTCTCTTTCCGTACTGTCTCTTTCCGTACTGTCTCTTTCCGTACTGTCTCTTTCCGTACTGTCTCTTTCCGTACTGTCTCTTTCCGTACTGTCTCTTTCCGTACTGTCTCTTTCCGTACTGTCTCTTTCCGTACTGTCTCTTTCCGTACTGTCTCTTTCCGTACTGTCTCTTTCCGTACTGTCTCTTTCCGTACTGTCTCTTTCCGTACTGTCTCTTTCCGTACTGTCTCTTTCCGTACTGTCTCTTTCCGTACTGTCTCTTTCCGTACTGTCTCTTTCCGTACTGTCTCTGAGCCATACACGATTGATCCCAGATCTAACCTTTGCAATTCTCCTCATGATGAGGAGCGACAGTGACTTCCTACATGGACCACATTTTAACACTAAGATTTATTGACCTGCTGAACAGTCATACAAAGTACATGGTGAATGCATACTTACCTGCATACGCCGCCTGTGATCACACCCATGTAAAAGAACACAACCATCCCAGCTTCCGTCCTAAGAGACCCTTCCAATTGATTTCCCGACTCTTGCTCTTTTGCTTACCTTTCTCGCTTCGTCGTTGAACGCATCATCCTCTGCAGCCGTGCCTGCACTTGGAGCCAGGTCACTCAGGTCTCCCCAGCAGAGGGCTTGCTGCAGCACGGATGTAGACATGTTGCGCAAAGCTGATGGGTCAAGATGGCGGCGCTGAGGTAAGCGCATTGGTGCTCCGGGCGTGGGATCAGACAGGTGACCCATTCTGCTGAGAAATATGTAACAAGGCCGAAATTAAACAGGAAAAAAAGAAAGTGAAGGGATGCGTTTCACTTGATGAGCAACTGTTCCATACCCTTGGGTAGTGGTCTGCCAGAGAAGTCACGCTCGCCACTCCCGTAGCAGTGGTGGTCCACGAGTGCATAGAAAGAACTACCCGTGCTGGAGAAATAGCACAAAAGCCTAATTCACTTGGGGACTGCAAGCAGGTGTGATAGACTGCAGGAGAAGGTGGGAAAGGAGCTGGATCAGGAATAAGCATGGGTGCTGGGCAGCAAGGAACAACCAAACAGCAATGACTTCCGAAATTCCTAGCCACTCAACCGAGCTAGAGGAGAAACCGACTTTGGGGGGGGGGGGGGACAAACAACCCATCTGTGGAACTTCTATCTGTCTCGCTGCTGGTCAAACCCAGCAACAGAAAATCCATGAAACGTGGCTAAATAAACTGCAGAGGAATATGCAATGACATGCCGTACCGAGAACAGTGGAACATATGAACGCAACCAGGGTGGGTGGGTAGGTAGTCAACTTCAACAACCATGAACATAAACAAGATCACAACAATGATAGCTCCCAGTAGGGCAGTACAGGAGCAAATGCGTGTAAATAATTCACAAGTGAAAAAAACCTATAGCCAGTCATGGCAGTAGGACAAAGGAGTGAAGGAAGGCGCTTGCGTGCCTACATGCGTGCATGCGTACATACCACATGACAGCGTGTTTGATCCCATCGCACATGTGTAAAGTGTGCGTGAATTGATCAAAACAATCATTAGATCTACCTGCTTGCATCCATTGCGCGGGGCCGGTTCCTAGTCACAACTTCCGAGTCGGAGACAGCATGGCTTTGCTCCTTTCGAGCTTCCCTGTCATCTAGTAGGCCTTCCAGTGTGGCAGCCTTCTTCTTCGTGGCACGTGCCTCTTTGCTCTCTGTCACCAGCCAGCCAGACAACAACAACAACAACAGCAGCAGCAGCATCAACAACAACACCAAGAACAGCAGCAACAGCAGCAGCAACGACAGCGACAGCAACAAGAACAACAACTAGAACAACAACAACGACGACGAGGACGACACTGCCTTATACGAAGCTGCAGGAAGCCTTGCCACTGTTGCTTATTCGGATTGCATGCATCATTTGTTTCTCTGAGGGTATGTGGCAGGGCAGACATACATTGTATGTATGGTTACATTGAGCTGTGATTAGGTACATTCAGCATTTGTTTAATTCACACGATAGTTTCGTTCTGTTCTACTCTCTGTTGGTCATCGGTTTGCATGCTCCGAGGTTGCCAGGTGAATGGCGTCAGCACAGATTCTAGCTACTCCCCTCAGACCATGGCTAAGCTAGGTGAATGACGAGAATCTAATAGGAAACGCAGGGGTAATAATGAAACAAGCGGAAACCCACCTAGTCTGGGGCTTCTGCTGCCACCACCACTGCCTCCTCTGCTGCTGTCACCACTGGCACCACTGCCACTGGCACTGGTACCGGTACCGTGCGCTTTTGATTGCACGGCTCGAGGGTAAAGCACTTGAATGGGAGCAGTGGCAGTGGCCAGCGGAGACAGGCTTGGGAAGCGCGGCGACTGTCCGGGCTTCTCCGGCGGTGACACGAGTAAGTCATCAAGAAGGATGGCAAGCGTTCGCGTTTGAAATCTATCCCGCAGGTAGTCCACTTCTCGGACACAGGCGCTCTCTGACCGCATCACAGGCATAGCAAACAAATCACACACGGTTTTTAGAATCCTGCCATTGTCACCATATACACAGCATCATTATTATTATTCTTTATTAGTCACAAGAGAGAGATTGGAAGCTTTTGTTACAACTCTGAGTTTCACATTACTACGATCATCAGGCAACTGATGGATCCAAAACGGGCAGTCAGAACATAAGGGGGAGCAAGGTGGGAAATTCTGAGGGGTATCATAGGCGACGCGTATCATAGCGCAAGAGTCAGGTGCAGGCGTGAAGTTGCCAAGTCTTCAGACTTGGGGCTATGCAGCAGTAGTTCCGGCGTGAATGATAATAGAATAGAGCTGGGGACAAATGCCAAATCCACACATGCCCACACCATTACACAAACATACACCCACACTCTCTCTCTCTTTTCTCACATACACATACACTCACACGCGCGTCCACACACACATTCTCTAAATCTCCCTCTCTCTCTCTCTCTCTCTCTCTCACACACACACACACATTCATTCTCTATTATTCTTTATTTCCACGATGGCCCATGGCCAAGAAGGAGGATAATTGTGATTCAAACCAGTCCAGAGTCGTATAAGAGCAATCATTGTGCACCTGCATACCACTGACCAGATGCCAGGCTGGCAGGCTGGCCGTTGAATACCTCGTCTTTAAGAAAGTTCACATCATAGCAGATTTGGGAATGGCAAAGTATTGTCGTCTGACTCTTCCATACCAAAGCTGGCTAAACGCAATAACAACAAACGTCACGGAACAGCCTGTTGTGCTTCCCAGTTGCCTTCAGTATTTTCTCCAGTGCCAGCTACCAGTGAAATCTCACCACTCATGCGAGACCTACGCCACGAGATGCTGAGTGCTGGACTTGTGAACAAAGCTGAGCAGTACTAGCTAAGCTGTGCAGTACTGGCTAAGCTGTGTAGTACTGGCTAAGCTGTGTAGTACTGGCTAAGCTGTGCAGTACTGGCTAAACTGGGCAGTACTAGCTAAGCTGGGCAGTACTGGCTAAGCTGTGCAGTACTGGCTAAGCTGTGCAGTACTGGCTAAGCTGAGCAGTACTGGCTAAGCTGTGCAGTACTGGCTAAGCTGGGCTGTACTGGCTAAGCTGGGCTGTACTGGCTAAGCTGGGCTGTACTGGCTAAGCTGTGCAGTACTGGCTAAGCTGGGCTGTGCTAGCTAAGCTGTGCAGTACTGGCTAAGCTGTGCAGTACTGGCTAAGCTGTGCAGTACTGGCTAAGCTGTGCAGTACTGGCTAAGCTGAGCAGTACTGGCTAAGCTGAGCAGTACTGGCTAAGCTGAGCTGTACTGGCTAAGCTGAGCTGTACTGGCTAAGCTGAGCTGTACTGGCTAAGCTGTGAGTGTACTGGCTAAGCTGAGCAGTACTGGCTAAGCTGTGCTGTACAAGATACGCTGGGCTGTACTAGATAAGCTGGGCTAAGCTGCGGGTGTCAAAGGCTGCTTCACGACACGAAATATGCCAACCAGGTAAGCGGTCGGATTTGGAGAACGCATGAACGCATGAACGCATGAACTGCAGCTCTGGCAACCAGTACATTGTACTTCACAATCAAGCAGCATTGGTGAAGATTCAAGACAGCAACTGCAACTGCAGGAGAATGACATTGATTCATTTACAACATGCCGGCTTACCACCATTGAGAACGCAGCAGATAATCTGCATGCAGACAACCAGCTGCGAGAGATATATCTCATCGTCCGGGACCATAATCGAGCGGGCGACGCTACCAACCAGCGAAGAGGAAAACAAGACACATTTGTAGTATTCTTTATTTCTTCAGTCCAAAACAACAAGAGTCCAGACTCAACTCATGCACAGCAACTAAAAGCCGCGAAGTCCGTTTCACGCGCGCGCGCGCGGGAAACGGCACATGCTACATGCATAACAACACAACACGATGTACTCCTACTACTACATGCATCATGAATGTCTGGAGTGGCCAAGGAATGTCACAGCGTGTAAGTACACGTGAACACTACAACATTGGTTTTATGTACAGTGATTATAATGGTCTGCATGTCAGAGCACTGCATCGTGTCCTTTCTAATGTATGTAAATCCAGCTGCACATTGTATGGAGTCAGTACAAGTACATCGGGGGCGTAGCTGGTCCCCTTTCAAGGGGGGCTGCACGCGCAACCCTTTCCATCAGGGGCGGTCAGCACCCGCCAGGTCTGTCACACTTGCTGGAGGGGTGGAATGGCAAAGCCCTTCTGCTGCAATCCCATGTAACGGCGGAGACAATATCTCCATCGAGACCGATGCTCCTGGCTTGATCGGCTACCGTGCACTCTACGGTCCTGAATGGTTTGCAGTCTGTTGGCCTCGGCACCTCACTGCACGCTGCATCACATTCAAGGAACTATACCCCATCTGTATGGCATGCGCTACCTGTGGCCACAAGTGGAGCCGCATGCGCATCTGCTTCCACTCGGACAACACGGCAGTGGTTGCTGTCATGGCATTTGGCACCAGCAAGTGTCCCAATGTGATGGCACTTCTCCGACAGCTTTTCTTCATCTGTGCGAAGGGCAACTTCATGATTACTGCACGCCACATTCCTGGCGTCACCAATGTGCATGCTGATGCCCTATCCCGCCAAGAGCTCCTCCGGTTCCGCAACCTCCACCCGACAGCCAACCGGGACCCGCTTGACCCAAGACGACTTCCATCCCTTCCTGGGGAGACAGCGTCAGCACCTTGTGCCTCCTTGTGATGGAAGACTGCCCATCTCTCAGCCGGTAAGCTGTAATACCAGAGCTGAGATCTCTGAACACGTTGACAGCTCTGCTTTCATTTTCTGTCCCGGCACTCTGCTGTGCCCCAGCCTTCTTTCTTGCCCATTGCCTTATCACACAAGGCAACTATTGCGCAATCTCTGGTGTCGTAGTGGAAATAGGATGCTTTATCAATTTGGGGAGTCAATCTCGCTCACCAGGCTCATCCTGCCCGTCAGGCGAATTTACTGGTCAGTCGGCGACACGCATTTTTCACAAACATTTGCGTTTCACTCGCTGGGAG
The DNA here is from genome assembly GCF_964019385.1 of Sycon ciliatum. Taxonomy (NCBI): domain Eukaryota; kingdom Metazoa; phylum Porifera; class Calcarea; order Leucosolenida; family Sycettidae; genus Sycon; species Sycon ciliatum. The sequence goes on along the minus strand of NC_088643.1, from coordinate 75,738,570 downwards.
AGTATGCGTGTACTCGAGTCTCATCCTGAGCACGTTTTTTCTTCTTTTTTCAGCTCCAGTATAGCTGTATTTTTCATTGCAAAGCCGTCCTCGATTGTTGTGTTCGTTGTTCAAACGAAGTGGACATTCAATCATGAAGGCAGAGGACATAGGAGCCTGATTGGAATTTCTCGTGGCATAGGATGGCCACACAGAGACACTTTGGGATTTTCTGAATATAAAATACCGTACGCACGATGCTGAGATCAATTTGTGCGATATCAAATTGTTTGTGATCTACCACATTGAGCAGAACGGGATCCAAATACAAGCTTACCGACGGTTAGGCTGCCGACCTGACTGGACAAATGATCCCTGGCTTCACCAGATGCCAGAAGTCGGACACCATGTCCTTTGCCGCGATGTCCATCTCCAAAAAGGACTCCATCTTCGTCGTGAAAAGGCTTGAAATACTCAATATTCAACCGAGATTCGCGGTCTCACCTTTTCTCAGATCGAATCATTTTTAGTTGTAGCAGTTGCAGGGCAGATCCCCGCCACTACTTCAACAGGGGATGGCTCCAAAGCATGCCTGGAACAAGCCATATCGAGGTTGCAAGCCACCCAGCTCAGCAAGAAATTCGAAATTTCAATGGTGGAAGATATACTATGAAGAGAATTTCAAAAAGTATGTTTCGCGGAGCGATCGCTCAACCTACGTCATTCAAACTTTGCAGGATGGTTCAGACGTACATGCTAGGCATGGAACCACAGGGGATGATATCATAGCTGACACACAGAGTCACACACACAGCAGATTCGTGTGCACAGATACTAAATTAGTGGACGTCGTCATCTTCTTCCCGCTGATCTCAAATGTACTATGACATGCTATTTCGCCTGACGCAGTGCGGCTCACCCAGCCCACCCAGCTCTCAAAAGATGCGACAGGGTCACTCACCTTGCCGCCAACATCAGGATGCGGCCAGGGTCACTCACTCTGCTGCCACTAAAAATAATACTCACTGCGAACCTGGCAAACAGCGATTGACAAACCACTCCTATCCCTGCAACTGAATGCTCTCAATGCTCTCAATGCTGTGCAGTGTGCATGCAGTGTGCATGCAGATGTCAATGCTGTGCAGTGTGCATGCAGTGTGCATGCAGATGGTTGTGTTAATGTACAGCTGTTTACTGGTTTAATACGTGTAGAGAGATAAGAGGAAGTCATATATTTAGTGCCCTACGCCTTGTCGGATATCCCAAGTGCCCAGATAACCCAAGACTGGTAAGTGATATTAATTTTGACACCACTCACACTACCCGGACTTCAGCAGTTTGACGAGGTATGATTTGTAGCATACGATCGAAGACAGGTGATACCATCAGATCCTTCACCGCAGCATGACGGACGAGAAGCAGCAAAATCTCTAAACTCTGATGGAGAAAGCACCATACACACATGCACGCACATGCACACACGTATACACATGTACACACATACACCCATGCACACGCTCAGGGATCTTGAATCCTAGTCGTGCTGTGTGGAATGGAGTGCGGTGCGGAGCGCGGTATGGAGTGTGGTGTGGAGTGCGGTGTGGTGTGGTGTGCGGTGGGGTGTGGAGTGCGGTGTGGTGTGGAGTGCGGTGTGGTGTGGAGTGCGGTGTGGTGTGGAGTGCGATGTGGAGTGCGATGTGGAGTGCGGTGTGGAGTGTGGTGTGGAATGCGTTGCGGAGTGCGGTGTGGAATACGTTGCGGAGTGCGGTGGGGAGTGCGGTGGGGAGTGCGGTGGGGAGTGCGGTGGGGAGTGCGGTGGGAGGTGCGGTGGGGAGTGCGCAGTAGAGTGCGGTGTAGAGTGCGGTGTGGAGTGCGGTGCGGGTGCGGGGCGGAGTGCGGTATGGAGTGTGGGGCGGAGTGGAGTGCGGGGCGGAGCGTGGTTTGGCGTGCGGTGTGGCGTGCGGTGTGGAATGCGGTGTGGAGTGCGGTGTGGAATGCGATGTGGAGTGCGGTGTGGAGTGCAGTGCGGTGTGCAGTGCGATGTGGTGTGGGTGGATTGACTATCATAGTGCATATATGGTCGAACCTCTCTTAGCCAGACACCTCCCTCGACTGGGCGTAGAATCTCTCTTAGCCAGACACCTCCCTCGACGCCTCCCTCGACTGGGTGCCCTGCTGCAGTCTCTTAGCCAGACACCTCCCTCGACTGGGCACCCTGCTGCAGGTACCTGCAGTTAAACTGTTCTTCCTTTTTGTGGCAGTCAGCTGAACAACTTCATGGCACCATACCCTTGTGCTTGGGAATGATTCAGTGACCCAAACTGAACCGAAACATGACATTGTGTGCTATGTACTATGGTTGTGGTGTATTTCCAAATTACAGACAATTCTGAGGCACAGGTACCCTTTCCGTTCCGGTGTGTCTGGATAAGAGAAGCTCTCCAATGCAACACAGTGCTTAACGTGGCTTGCTCTGTTCCAATTAGCGGTTAGCTAAATGCAGGCTCATTTGTTACTGTGTTACTGTACTATTACTATCTTGCTTTATTCCAGACAAGTAACTAACTCAGCGCTCTGGAAAGCTCCGCAACATGATGCCCACAGAATACCACTGGTGTGCGTGCATGCGTACAGTTGCAGTGAGTATGCCAGTACAGTGACAGGAAGTGGCATATGTATGTGGGTAAGGGTACGCACAGTGCAGGATGTTTAATTTACTACCGGGGATGAAACGATCCTCCATTTCTTCTTATCGAGTACCATTTGTTATAAACGATCGACTGAGTTATCATGAAACGAGTATGCTGGATATGCATGACACATCAAACGTTTCCTGGTCTCCGGAACATGATAATAACGCATGAATGACTTGTGTATACGGTAAAATACTGTATACACGTGTAATGCTGACTAATGGAATAACATGTCTCGGAAGTACTGTGACAACTCGTCTAGAAGTACTGTGACAACTCGTCTAGAAGTACTGTGACACAGTTCTAGACTCCCAGTGACAATTAAATCCTGCACGGCCAGTTTGTTTTACTGAGGGGGGGGGGGGGGGGGGGGTGGTACACACCTGATCCCAAAAGTGCGAAGGTAAGTAGAGAAAGGTGTGAATTTTGTCACCTCGGATGATGCATGTGTTAGCTCCCGGCTGTGCTGGGGTTGACAGTGCGACTTAGCTAGTACTATGCACATGTACAAGTAGTGTATACTCGATAACAGCATAACGAGTAGCGATCATAGAGATAATGAGTACCGTAATGCCGCGTATAAAAGCAGGTGCTTACGGCCGTATAAGCCGGGGTTCAAACCATGCTTCCATTCAAGTTATGCTTCTATTCAAAACATGTTTCTACGTCAACATTATCAGTCTGCACTGTGCAGTGCATACTGCCACGCATGTACGTGCATGTACTTTGCAGGGAGCGGCTTCTATTCAAACCATGCTTCTGTGTCACGGCGCGTTTCAAAAAATCGGCTTCTATTCGAGTCATGCTTCTGTACAGATCATGCTTCTATACAGGTCATGCTTTTATACAGGTCATGCTTCTATACAGGTCATGCTTCTATACAGGTCATGCTTCTATACAGGTCATGCTTTTATACAGGTCATGCTTTTATACAGGTCATGCTTTTATACGCTACACTACAGTAAGATGATCGTTTCATCCCTAAATCGTTTATACCGTATTTCCTGGAATTAGGGCCGGTCTTCTATTACCGCCTGTCTGAAATATGCGCCACATCATTTCAGGGCTTTGTGTTGAGTTTTTTCAAACAAACAAAAAATGAAATTCACGGTTCGCGTGAGACTCGCCTGGAGACGAGTTTTCCGCATTCGCAGAAACACCACCACCCTCTAGGATCAAGGCGCAGATGCAGCTCCTAAGCGGTGGGAGGCGAGTTGATCAAACCCACCACAAAGTGGTCAAAGACCGAAAATCCCGTTCACTCTATCCATGTTTCCCTCGTGTCAGCAGCCACAATTTGTTTCAAACCGAGCGAAACTTTTGGGCTCGCAAACTACTAAGCGTCGTCTCGGCTAGTATTGCCAGAAATACGGTGTGTGCGTAACAGTCCATATTCTTTGTGATCACTATAGTTAAAAAGAGGTCACCTTGAAAGTCGCATTTCTCCTTCCCCTTGCACTGTCGTCCGTGGGTGGCATGTTGGGTAAGAACAACTTCGTAGCCATTGCCCTCAGCACACGGCCACCTAGAGCACCTGCGAGGAGTTGACAAAGGCCAGCAAGCAAACAATCAATGGCCATCCAAAACACGTTCATTTGTTAGTTTTTCCCATCTTAGCGGCGGTGGCAATCCAAGGTGATGCCCGTGACGGCCACACACAAATTTCCTGACCACACAGCACTTGAGCTGCTGTGCACGGAGAGAGAGATACACAGCACTTGAGCTGCTGTGCACGGAGAGAGAGATATACACAGCACTTGAGCTGCTGTGCACGGAGAGAGAGAGAGATATATATACACAGCACTTGAGCTGCTGTGCACGGAGAGAGAGAGATATACACAGCACTTGAGCTGCTGTGCACGGAGAGAGAGAGATATACACAGCACTTGAGCTGCTGTGCACGGAGAGAGAGAGATATACACAGCACTTGAGCTGCTGTGCACGGAGAGAGAGAGAGATATATACACAGCACTTGAGCTGCTGTGCATGGAGAGAGAGAGAGAGATATACACAGCACTTGAGCTGCTGTGCACGGAGAGAGAGAGAGATACACAGCACTTGAGCTGCTGTGCACGGAGAGAGAGAGAGAGAGAGATATAAACACAGCACTTGAGCTGCTGTGCACGGAGAGAGAGAGAGATATACACAGCACTTGAGCTGCTGTGCACGGAGAGAGAGAGATATACACAGCACTTGAGCTGCTGTGCACGGAGAGAGAGAGAGAGAGATATGCACAGCACTTGAGCTGCTGTGCACGGAGAGAGAGAGATGTAGTAACTGGCCTTTCTCCACCTGCTCCCAGTCCCGTGCCATCTCCACACTTATTCCAAGGGACGACGATAACTACATTTAGAAGACTGTTTATTGACACGACGACGAAACACAACCAGACAAGACGAACTCAAGACGAAGACATGATGAACTCAAGGAGATATACACAGCACTTGAGCTGCTGTGCACGGAGAGAGAGAGAGATATACACAGCACTTGAGCTGCTGTGCACGGAGAGAGAGAGATATACACAGCACTTGAGCTGCTGTGCACGGAGAGAGAGAGAGATATACACAGCACTTGAGCTGCTGTGCACGGAGAGAGAGATATACACAGCACTTGAGCTGCTGTGCACGGAGAGAGAGAGAGAGATATACACAGCACTTGAGCTGCTGTGCATGGAGAGAGAGAGATATACACAGCACTTGAGCTGCTGTACACGGAGGGAGATATATACATGTACATCCTCTAACAGGGAAGCTTGTATGAAACAACACTGCAACAAGCAAGCCTGCATTTGATAGGTTACTAATCACTATAGCCAATCCCGGCACACTGGATACAGAAAACACTGCCGACATCTCTTTTTCCGTTGTTCAGGGGCCGGAGGGGGGGGGGGGGGGGGTTATGACCTAAATCCATGATTGAAAACATCTCGACCGAAATGGGAAGAGTGCACCACCGCACTAGATAGACCCTTGCTCCCAATCCACTGCGGCTCCATTTCACCATCTATACCTGATGATGTAAAACAGAGAGGTTCCAGGCTGTCCAAGAGAGCGCTCAATACCGAGTGGTAGAGCTGGTTCAAACAATAGGAGGACAGAGAAAGTGTTTTTACTCCGAGTTTCACGCACTAAGCGATCATCAGAAAACAGTAATGAGAAATCTGGATCAGTATTGGTTTATATACTCACAAAGCAAAGTGTAAATAGCTGCAGCATGGCGCAAATCTAAAAGTTGTGAATGGCGGCAGTGCAAAGCGTGAATGACAGCAGTGGTGAAAGGTGACAACCACTGGAGCTGGTTGTCTCTTACTTAATTAGGTGATGGCTGTAGATGGTTTAAAGTTCCCAGGGTTGAGCACTCTCCCTGGCTGTTCAAACTCGAGGATGGACAACCCAAGACCGCTACATCTGGATTACTCACTGAAGAACATTCCCATCCCTTCAGAAGACGCCTACACTACGAGGCTGATCGAGAAGGTTGAAAGCGTGTTGAAGCGGATGCGGTGGAAGGCGTTTTTCTACCTGAAAGGACCGACAACCGACGATCCAAAAGAAACCTATGGCCTCAAATCCCGGAAATGCCCGCCCCAAGTCGATGAACTGAAGGCGTTCGAGGACGATGCGTTAAAAATGATTGAGATGATTGAGTTTCGTAGAGTCACTGATCCCTTTCAGCAACGACTCCGAAGCGACATCCAGAAAATCAGAGCATCACCGGACATCATCGTGCCAGCTGACAAGACCAGAAACCTCTACGAAGTCAACAAAGAGCAGTACACAAAACTGCTGAGCAACAACATCACCAAGCATTACAAACCTACACCGGCAGAGACTTACGACCAGATCAACTCGGAAGCTCAGACAATTGCTGCGACGCTGGTGCTGGACGACAGAATGGATGCAATGGCGAAGAAGGACGCATACATCACGCTGAAGGATCATAAAGACAATTTTTCCCGGTCCCTGCCATGCCGGCTCATTAATCCCTCAAAGAGTGAAATCGGCATAGTCTCGAAGTCTATACTGGATACCGCTCTAAAACAGCTCCGTCCCCAGCTGCAGATTAATACATGGAGGAACACGGCAGCGGTGATAGAGTGGTTCTCAAGAATACCAGAGAAAGAAAACTGCATATTCGTGTGCTTTGACATCGTAGATTTCTACCCCTCAATCTCCGAAGACCTCCTCCAGAGATCCGTCGAATTCGCCCGCCGCTACACGGACATCTCCCAGGAGGAGGGTGACATAATATTCCACGCCAGGCGATCACTGCTGTTTGGCTTGGAGAGGCACTGGGTGAAGAGACACAACGAGCACTTTGACGTCACAAAATCGGTTGTGGCGACAAACGCGATTAGGCCGGCTGCAGGGACGCCGTAATGTCGCAGTCGCCCCAGCACCATTCAAACAGTTCCCTTTGGCAGTTCACGGCACGAACTTCAACAAAGCCCCGTGAATGCGTACTAGGGGAAGGCTAGACAGCATGTCTCTAGACATCAATAGGCATCGTATGAAAAGCCAGTCAATAGCACTAAAGAGCGAAAGCCTTTGTCACGGTTCGGTTTCACTCGCGCACCGGGCCCGAGCTGCCAGCGCAAACAAATGCTGGGCGCGAGCTGGCAGCACGAACAAACACCGTACTCACACGAGACCGCTGGGCCAACGGATGGCCACAGCCATCAAAAACAGGAACAAACCCATCCACGGCTCTTTCTCTTGCTAGCTGTGCTGCTGCGTGCATCCAACTGTTTTGCAAGATGCAGTGGCGTCCTGCATGACGTCATTGACAACTTCGATGGGTCTACCGGTGGTGCCTCCACATGCACAGCCAACTGTAGCAGCAGCAACAGCAGCACAGCGGGCTGGTCCAGTCTCTGGTGATGTTGTGGTGCCTGACTCTGAGCCGGAATATGTCCAGCCTTCACTGGCTTCAGCACTAAGACCAGACCAGGAGAGTCTCTTCCTGGACGGCGATTTGCTCGCCCCAGAGCGTCCACCATCCATCCCATTACCTGCCCTCAGCGACCATCTCACGGACAAGATTATCAAACGTGAGTACGTTGATTTTGGTAGGGTACTGGGAGAGCTGGCTTTTGATACGAGCATGGGTCCGGACAGTGGGTTCACCCTGCAGGGGACGGGGGACCACATCACCCTTGTGCCATCTGCCATGTCGTCGTCATCCCGTCTAAAGAAAGTTGTAGACTTGACATCGTGGTTGGAGGCGTTCTCAGCCTTCGCCCAAGTAGCCCTCCACCACGACCCCGGCAGAGGTCCGGAATTATTCAAGTACCAAAGCACAATCGTGAAAGCGGCCGCACGCTATACATTCGGTGCGTGGTCTGGCTTCGACATGTCGTTCCGTGCAAGAGCTGCACGCAGCAAATCTAGCCTTGCCACGTCAGATCCGGAACTCTGGTCGGAGTGGTTTACAAACTCCATCCTGCCTCCCTGCCGTCACTGCAACCGGCAAGGTCATTTAACAGTTCGCTGCCCCCGCGCCCGTAGCCTAGCTTCACTGTCTGACGGGCCAGCAGCCAAACGCCCCTTTCCGGCACAGCGGTCAGGGGCTACCGCTCACCCAAACGCCCCAGCTGTCTGCCGCGACTACAACCAAGGCCGCTGCCAACGCGCAGCCTGTCGCTACGGCCACCAGTGCAGCACATGCTTTGGCAGCCACCCCGCCAAGTCATGCCCAGGAAAGCCAGCCGCCGCCAGCCGCGACCAATAGCTCGCAGTTGCCCAGCTTGGAGACTCGGTCACTCCAGTCACTCACCGGTAACTCTACACTCACCCAGGCCAATAGCACTCACACACTCTGCCCAGCTGCTCACATCTCTCCTACACGCACCCTCGCTCACGAGCCAATCCATTTGCACACGCCTGTAACTCCCATTAACGTTTCTTACCTGCAGGACGCTTTGTGTCAGCATCCTGATCCGGCTTTTGCCTCATTCGTAATACATTCTTTGTCTTACGGGTTCGATATTGGGTTTGCTGGTCCCCGTACCTTCCGAGTCTCTCGTAATCTCAAATCAGCGATTGAGCACCCTGACATTGTCGATGCTGCCATCGGTCGTGAAATTGCCGCAGGTCGCATGGCCGGTCCCTACCAAGAGCCCCCCTTCACACTTACACAGGTCTCCGGTTTGGGTGTGGTTCCCAAGAAGTCACGGTCGGTGCAAAAATGGCGCTTGATTATGCATCTGTCAGCACCACAGGGCCACTCAGTGAACGATGGTATCCCTGTCGACAAATTCTCTGTACAGTACTGTTCGGTCGACGACGGCGTAAATCTCGCACGGTCCCTAGGCCGTGGCTGCCATCTGTGGAAGGTCGACCTCCAAGACGCATTTCGCATTTGTCCAGTACGGAAAGAGGACTGGGAACTATTATGCCTGTTCTGGCGCGGGCAATATTACGTGGACAAATGCCTACCCTTCGGCCTTCGCTCATCACCATCGCTGTTTAACAAAGTCGCAGACGCCCTCCAGTGGGTCATGTCGCACAACTTCGACGTAGCCCCAGTCATCCACTACTTAGACGACTACCTTGGTGGAGCGACGGACTCTATCGGCGCACAGCACCAGCTTGACCGTGCCCTGGTAGCCTGCCACGACTTAGGCTTCCCGGTCAATCCAAAAAAGGTGGAAGGCCCTAGTACAACCCTGACATTCCTCGGTGTCATGCTGGACACAGAGCGCTTCGAAATCCGCCTCCCATCCGACAAGTTAGAAGACATTCTCATTGCCCTCAAGGCTTGGCAACATACCCGCCCTACCGCCCGCAAGTCTGAATTGTTGTCCCTGATAGGTCACCTCAGCTTTGCCTGCAAGGCGGTCCCTGCGGGCCGCATGTTTCTGCGCCGCCTCATTGATCTCAGCACGACGGTCCCGCATCCAAACGATTACATCAGAATCACAGAAGACGCCAAAGCAGACATCCAGTGGTGGCTTGACTTCCTCCCTGCCTGGAATGGCGTCGCCTTCTTCCTAGAACCCACGTGGTCAGCCGCCGCCGATATGGACCTCTACACGGACGCATCTAGAGCCATCGGCTATGGTGCTTTCTTCGCCGGCCGGTGGCTCCAACACCGGTGGCAGAGGCACCAATCCCAGAGATCCATCGCGTGGATGGAGCTCTTTGCCATCGTGGCCGCAGCATCCACATGGGCACCGCAGCTGCATCTGAAGCGCATCCGCTTCCACTGCGACAACCGTAGCGTATGCGACATCTGGCTCCGCTCACGCACAAAGTGCCCCGACTTAATGGCGCTGGTACGCACTTTGTTTGCCATTGCTGCCCGACACAACTTTCACGTCATAGTCTCCCACATCCCCGGCACTGACAATGCGATTGCTGACTCTCTGTCTCGGTTTCAGATGGCCCGATTTCGCCGACTGGCACCCACAGCAGAAGACACGCCATCTCCGGTGCCCGAGAGCACCTACTCCCTCTGATGTTGGAGGGTCAGGCCTACCAGTGGCTAGGCCTGTCAGCGTCCACACGTGCCACATACGCGACAGCCTGGAAACGACTGCACCAATTCTGCCAACTAGTCGGCACCAAGGTGATTACAGACACCATCATGCTGGCGTTTGTAGCCTACCTGGCGCGTCAACATGCCGCGTCAACCGTCCGCCTGTATGTGTCGGCGATCCGGGCAATTGCCAAAGAAAACGGCAAAGATCTCTCGTCGCGAAGAGTGGACCTCGCAGTTCAAGGAGTGGCACGTGCACAGGCCAACCGAACTAAAAACGCCAGTAAGCCAATCCTCCTGCCCCACATGGCAGCTATGCGCAGGGCCCTGATACGGTCTAACCTCAACGCGACCGACCGAGCCATGGTATGGGCAGCTATTTGCCTGGGCTTCTTTGCGTGTCTCCGGGCAAGTGAGTACACTTCCACAACCGCCACGACCATGTCAGACGGTGGCCTCCGAACAGAAGACCTCTCCATCACGCCGCAGGCAATACAGGTCACAATCAAGAAGTCCAAGACCGACCAACTCGGCAAGGGTCACTCCGTCCGGCTCACAACCACCAACTCAACGGTTTGCCCGGTCAAAGCCATGCATACCTATCTATCAAGACGCCCCAACCTGCCCAATAGACCACTGTTCGTTGACAGCTGTGGCAAGTTCCTAACTGCACCAAGACTCACCCGTCTAATCCGTCAGCTCCTGAGCAGCGCAGGGTACCCACCTATCCAGTATTCACTGCACGGCCTCAGAGCCGGAGCCGCAACCACAGGAGCAATGAGCGGCTTCACCGAATCCGAGATCATGAAACTCGGCAGATGGCGAAGTGCCTGCTACAAGAACTATGTACGCTGTGGAAAGTAACTGTTCGCCGTCCGCAGGCGCGCAAGCGCGCACAGCCACACCCACATACACGCACCCGCAGACACATACACACGCACGCACACACACCCACGCATGCACACACACATGCATGCACGCGTACACGCACCCACAGTCTGACACCGCACAAGCATGCATGCAGGTACACACGCTGCGCACACGCTGGTACGCCCATTCGCGGACGTATGCACTCACGTTCTAGCACTGACTGTGCACGCACGCCTCTGATACTTATGATAAGTTATCTGCACCACTCTGTTGCTGTGCTACAGCTCCCACCTAGCGGTGTGGGACACCCCATGCTATGGCGGTGTGGGACACCCCAGACCATGGCGGTGTGGGACACCCCATGCCATGGCGGTGTGGGACACCCCATGCCATGGCGGTGTGGGACACCCCATGCCATGGCGGTGTGGGACACCCCATGTGTGCACGCACGCTCCGACTACATGCGATTCAAACCCTTCTCGGTGTCACTAAGGGAAAACAAACATGCGAAGGGCACGCATTTGAACTACGTACATGTAGCTGAAGCGCTTGAATACCACACTAAGGTCATTCGGCTGACCAACGCGGAATTTGGGGGCATTCGGCGGCTTGGTCTGATTCCTAGCTTGTTGGTAACCGGCTTGAGGTTTCCAAGGTTGCTATGACAACGTGCAGTCATGCGCAGGGCCACCCAACATGCGTTGGGGGCCCAGGAAAGACAGAAACGCGTTGCTAGGCAACAGCAAAAGCGCTCAGCGAGTATCACGCTACTCATGCAGCACGCACGCTGGCTTAGGGTATCACGCTACCCTTGCGCTGCGGGGTACCACATTGCCCCTCGCTGGAATCAGACCCGCGCCCCGGATACCTTGCGCTGGCCTCCTGACGGCCAAACTCAACCAACTTGCGCGCTGTGACTGGGGTTGTGCATGCCTTAGCAACATAATGTGGCCCAGGTCGGCAGACTTTCAATTAGCCAAGCGAGCTACTCAGGCCAGGGCGCATGATCACTATTCGCAGCACTTATCGTCCATGCAGCAGTCGGGTTAAAATCGGTTGTGGCGACAAACGCGATTAGGCCGGCTGCAGGGACGCCGTAATGTCGCACTCGCCCCAGCACCATTCAAACAGTTCCCTTTGGCAGTTCACGGCACGAACTTCAACAAAGCCCCGTGAATGCGTACTAGGGGAAGGCTAGACAGCATGTCTCTAGACATCAATAGGCATCGTATGAAAAGCCAGTCAATAGCACTAAAGAGCGAAAGCCTTTGTCACGGTTCGGTTTCACTCGCGCACCGGGCCCGAGCTGCCAGCGCAAACAAATGCCGGGCGCGAGCTGGCAGCACGAACAAACACCGTACTCACACGAGACCGCTGGGCCAACGGATGGCCACAGCCATCAAAAACAGGAACAAACCCATCCACGGCTCTTTCTCTTGCTAGCTGTGCTGCTGCGTGCATCCAACTGTTTTGCAATTTCTCCCTCCCACCCACGCCTCTTGATCTGTCCTAGCTCACTATTCTGGACAAATATTAATTCAATTGCAATGAAGCGCCGGGGGCCGGCGGGGGCATTCGGCGGCTTGGTCTGATTCCTAGCTTGTTGGTAACCGGCTTGAGGTTTCCAAGGTTGCTATGACAACGTGCAGTCATGCGCAGGGCCACCCAACATGCGTTGGGGGCCCAGGAAAGACAGAAACGCGTTGCTAGGCAACAGCAAAAGCGCTCAGCGAGTATCACGCTACTCATGCAGCACGCACGCTGGCTTAGGGTATCACGCTACCCTTGCGCTGCGGGGTACCACATTGCCCCTCGCTGGAATCAGACCCGCGCCCCGGATACCTTGCGCTGGCCTCCTGACGGCCAAACTCAACCAACTTGCGCGCTGTGACTGGGGTTGTGCATGCCTTAGCAACATAATGTGGCCCAGGTCGGCAGACTTTCAATTAGCCAAGCGAGCTACTCAGGCCAGGGCGCATGATCACTATTCGCAGCACTTATCGTCCATGCAGCAGTCGGGTTAATGGGGTGCTATGATGGGGCTGAGGTGTGTGAGCTTGTTGGAGCCTTCGCCCTCGCCATGATAGCGGACGTGTTCAACGGCAGAGACGTCGCGTTGTATCGCGACGACGGCCTGGCTGTGTTCAGGAATGCATCAGGACATGAAGCTGACCGAATAAGAAAGGAGATGACCAAAATATTCCAGAACCTCGGACTGAAGATAACGATACAGACAAACCTGAAGAGAGTCGACTTTCTGGACGTGACATTGGACCTGACCACCGGAAAGTACTGCCCTTACCGGAAACCGAACGACAAGCCGATGTACATCAACTGCCAGTCAAATCATCCACCTACAATCATCCAGAACCTACCTGCATCGATCAGCAGAAGACTAACAGATATTTCCAATGATGAAGACGTCTTCAGAGATGCGACTCCGATCTACAGTGCCGCGCTGAGGAAGAGTGGATACCGGGAGAACGTACAGTATTTTGACGAGCGTAAAACGGACGAGACAAAGAAGAAGAAGAAAACAAATCGCCCTCGGAACATCATATGGTTCAACCCACCATTTAGCAAGAACGTCGCCACCGACGTTGGACATCGCTTCCTCCAGCTAGTGGCCAAACACTTCCCCAAAGGCTCAAGCCTCAACAAAATCTTCAACCGGAACTCTGTAAAGGTTAGCTACAGTTGCATGCAGAATATGGCCACTATCATCAAACAACACAATAACACGATTCTACGACCCAAGAAACAAGCTAACGGAGGTGACAACGATACCAGGACTTGTAACTGTCGGGCGAAAGACTCATGTCCACTGGACGGAGCGTGTCTAACGGAGAGCATCGTGTATAAGGCAAGAGTCACCGCAGGTATGGAGAAGAAGGAATATACTGGATTAACAGCAACAAAATTCAAACAACGCTACTATAACCACCAATCCTCATTCCGCCACAGACAACACGAGAAGGACACCCGCCTATCGCAGTACGTCTGGACCAAAAAGGATGAAGGGAAGGCATGCAGCATTCAATGGGCGGTACACCCCAGAGCAGCGGCCTACAGCAACAAAAGCAAAAGGTGCAACCTGTGCCTGGCAGAAAAATTGGCAATCGCGCAAGCACCCAAGCACCTCTCTCTCAACAAAAGGAGTGAGCTTGTGTCGAAGTGTCGCCATGAGAATAGGTACTACCTTCGAACTTCAAACCATCTACAGCCATCACCTAATTAAGTAAGAGACAACCAGCTCCAGTGGTTGTCACCTTTCACCACTGCTGTCATTCACGCTTTGCACTGCCGCCATTCACAACTTTTAGATTTGCGCCATGCTGCAGCTATTTACACTTTCCTTTGTGAGTATATAAACCAATACTGATCCAGATTTCTCATTACTGTTTAATACCTGATGATGTGTAACTGTTACCGTTGAACTCACCAGCACACCAATGAGTAGTCGAGAGTGCAATGGCATCATCCTGTATCAAATCCATTATTCCCTTGCAATGGTCACTGACCAGTGCAGTCTGTGCACATTATGTAGGCTTACGCGGTGTACGGTGAACATACATACAGTTTCAATACGTCAGCAGCTGGTCATCATTCGTTGATGCATACAATGTAAATCAATACCGGTGAAATAGAAATGTGTTCAATGAGGAGTGAGGAAATTATGGTGAAACACAGCCCCCTTGGACCACACCATTCAATTCAATGTCCACAAGAACACAGGTTCTGGAAGTTTCATCTTTGTTCTTGCTTCTCAATGAACAGGGCGACACTTCCAGTAAAAATTCCATACAAATCCCATCTGGTAACGTGGCACCCCGTTCTTATGCTGATGGAGATGTGCGAATTCAATTCAGCGTATTGGAGGAACGGAGTGTCGCATCTTGCTCAGACCAACGCCATTTGACTCAGCATCCATATGACGTTTAGATCCAAGCCAGACGGCAGTACAAAAAAAAAAGTATGTTTGCTGGACTTACCCAGCGTGACTTCCTTCCGGACGACACCGTGGCATTCACTCGATCTGTGCCACTTCAAGTGAGGATAGTCCTTCAACCAGCACCAGCCGAATATCTTCGGACAGTCTTCTGGAGGAGCTTTCGGAAATTCTAGATGTACAAGCACGCACGCACACACACACACACACACACACACACACACACACACACACACACACACACACACACACACACACACACCGGGATCAATAGCAATGGCTGAGCAACTGGGATTTTTTGATTCTCGTGTATTTGTAGTCCAGCGGATTGTAACTGAAACCGTGTCGCGTGCAGAGGGGCGGGTACCATGGTTGGAGCATGCTGGAACCAGGAGTGCGTGGCACAGAATAAAGTGGCAGAGAAGTAATAATGGACCAAAGTCGATTCTGCTGATAGGGTTAGGGCTGTGAAGCGGGAGACGTTTGTTACATCTGGTTTCTTTGGGCACAACACAGTGAAGACAAAAAGCAGAAAAAGGGCTAATGACATCAGGGGATCTGTCCCAGGGTTCAAACATCATCGCTGACATGTCCCACGATGGTTATAGGTACCGTGTTTCCAGAATATAAGTAGACCTTTACGACCTAAAAACGGAACTGAAAAGGGGGCAGTCGACTTACAATAATATTGGGGTTTAACAGCCATTTTAAACCGGGAAATTGAGGTCCCCAAGTATGGGGCTTCGACTTCAATAGTATAGCTGGGGTGGACTTATAGACAGGACACTACGGTAATACATGAATGGCTTCATTGCAAAACGCGTTAAACGCCAATCTTAGGCATATGGCATTTTCGGTGTAAATCGACTCAGCAGGGATCACTGCATCTGATGGCCAAAAAGAATTCTCCAAAGGGAGACATATCCCACTGAAAATCCACGTTGAAGTTGACGATCTACTGCAAAACGCGATAAACACCACCGATGTTTTCGAGCAAAGTGCGACCTATCCTGTCGCGCGGGCCAGCGTGACCTGTGACAAGGCAGCGAGTGCTCGCGCGGCACGTGGCAAACATCGCGACTGTACAAAATGTGGATGTCAGGGTTAAAAGTACAGTGTTTTTGTGTTGTTGCTTTGTAGCGCATAAAGCAGTTACATCCGCATTGCAATTTTGTTCTTTTCGTATCTTCTTCTTCGTAGTGGTTGTTTTTCGCTTTCGATACTGCAAAGGGCAGTATCCTAGAGGCGTTAGGGATGGACGACGCTGCTGCTAGCAGTGCTGCTGCTGCTGCTGAGCTCCTTCAGAGTTCCGCGCTCAGTGAAGTCGTTGTACTAGTATTTCTAATCTCATAATACTGATTAGTCATAATACTGATTAGTCCGGCGGATATATCTAGTTTTGCCAAAAATATGTCGAAGAATCACCTTGCTTGAGAAAATGCCCCTGATTTTTGAGAAAGCCTGTATTTGAATACACCATCCTACTCTTCTAATCTGCTAAATGCCAGCGTTGAGTATCAAACTTTCAAAGCCAAGTTAGCCCGGGTGGGCACATGCACAGTGATGGTCTCATGATGCATGTCATCAATTATTATTCTGCGCCGAGTATGGTCTGTAATTTGCATTTATTTTGCACCGCTGCTACTTTGGCCTTTATACGCGCTGCAGGAGATAGTTGAATGCAGTTTGGTGTGTCTTTTCCTGCGGACAAGAAGTGGTTTTCTTGTCAGGCTGGTGTTTTCTCTCCCTCCCTCCCTCCCTTTTTCCAATGGCTTCCTGTGGGAGGGCCACATATACATGTCTGCTGTGTTGCTGCTACAATGTTGTGGCAGCGGCATCTTGATGTGGTTGACTGATGTTGTAACAGTGTACCCTTTTGCTGTTGCTGGGTGTCGTAGTTTGTCAGTTGTGCCTGTTTGAAGTTGCCAGGCCAGCTTGTATTGGTGCGTACCAGTTGAGTTTGCCGGGGCACCATATTTGTACCGGCGTTCCCGTTTGCTGTTGTCGTGGCCGTGTTTGTATTGGTGCGTTCCCGTTGAGTTTGCGGGGCACCATGTCTGTAACGGCGTACCTGTTTGCTGTTGCCGGGGCCGTGTTTGTATTGGTGCGTTCCCGTTGAGTTTGCCGGGGCACCATGTTTGTAACGGTGTACCCGTTTGCTGTTGCCGGGGCCATGTTTGTATTGGTGCGTTCCCGTTGAGTTTGATGAGGCACCATGTTTGTAACGACGTTCCCGTTTGCTGTTGCCGGGGCCGTGTTTGTATTGGTGCATTCCCTTTGAGTTTGCCGGGGCGCCATGTTTGTAACGGCATTCCCGTTTGCTGTTGCCGAGGCCGTGTTTGTATTGGTGCATTCCCGTTGAGTTTGCCGGGTGCCATGTTTGTAACGGCGTACCCGTTTGCTGTTGCCGGGGCCGTGTTTGTATTGGTGCGTTCCCGTTGAGTTTGCCGGAGCACCATGTTTGTAACGACGTACCCGTTTGCTGTTGCCGGGGCCGTGTTTGTATTGGTGCGTTCCCGTTGAGTTTGCCGGGTCACCATATTTGTAACGGCGTTCCCGTTTGCTGTTGCCGGGGCCGTGTTTATACTGGTGCATTCCCGTGCCCAGCGGGCACCACGTTTGTCAATTGCGCCTGTTTGAAGTTGCCAGGCCAAACCCGTTTGCTGTTGCCGGGTGACATGTTTGTCAATTGTGCTTGTTGCAAATTGCCGTGCTGTGCAATTAATAAGGCGTTAAGAAGTACGAGCCATGCATTGGCGTGTTGTGCCCAACGGCTCTTTGCCGTACATGGCAATTTGCTATCATTGGTGATATTTCAAAAGATTGGCAAATGTGGAAAAAAAGATAATAGGGATCTTTCGCACCACGCGTACGGATACGAAACGAATGCTGATTCGTCACCTGGGTTCGAGGATTCGTCATAGTCCCTACAGAGAGTTCGTTTTCACGAATGGAAACCTCTTCATTCGTGGCACACTCCGAATCCGTCAGGTACACATTTTTTTGCCAGGTACACATGTTTTGCTAGGTACACATTTTTTTCCCTAGATTCCATGATCCATGCACGTGTGCGTGAAAACCCCGTACGCCAAGCCACCAGCCGTATTCGTAGTTGCCATGCACATTTGCATGATGACTTGCGAAACCAGAATCTGTTTTCAACGAAACGATTATGAGGTGTGTGGTGGTAGGTGCACACATGTGGGTTAAGTTAGATTTGACCCAAACCCACCCAGTTTTTAATCACAGAAAATGGCTCCTCCTGAAAATTGGTCAAAACGGATTTATCTCATTTTACAATGAAGCCCTTCACATGTAACTTAGTTGATATCATTGGCTGTTAATTAACCTCACCATATACTGATCCGGCAGCTGACAGATGCAATCCACGGAAAAATCCAAACACAATACATGTTTCGAACTTGTCAGAAGTTATGCATGCCTTGATGCTTTTGTGGAATTTCTTGGCTGCATTGAGTTCAGTTTCAATGATTTCTGGATCCTGTGTAGGCAGCTGCTCCTGCCTTGGCACGAAGAAAGTCCTCCTGTGATTCTCAACAAAAAGATCAACTATACTGACCAGTGCATCGACAGGAGGGTATGATTCCTACAGGTACATAATGAGAGAGAGAGAGAGAAAGAGAGAGGAGAGGAGAGAGAGAGACCGACAGAGACAGAGACAGACCGACAGAGACAGACCGACAGACCGACCGACAGACAGACAGACAGAGTGAGTGAGTGAGTGAGTGAGTGAGTGAGTGAGTGAGTGAGTGAGAGGAGAGGAGAGAGGGACGGACGGACAGGCAGAAAGAAAGAGAGAGAGAGAGAGAGAGAGAGAGAGCGAGAGAGAGAGAGAGAGAGAGAGAGAGAGAGAGAGAGAGAGAGAGAGAGAGAGAGAGAGAGAGAGAGAGAGAGAGAGAGAGAGAGAGAGAGAGAGAGAGAGAGAGAGATGGGGAGGGAATATTGGCAAATGAGCTAAACACACACCAGACCGTAAAAGGTGCAACACAGAAGTCAGACAGGGACCATTTATGGTCTGCGGACCACAATTTGGCACACAATCACAATTACTCAAGTGGAAACAGCTACATGCCAATGTCAGTGACAAAGTCACATTGAACATTAAAAACTAACACACAGCAACTTGCCCGGAAGGAAGGTTCACTGGAGTGGTAGAAAGGAAAGAAGTGCCGGAGAAGAACGAACCCAAGACCAATTACATGTATAGTGTTCAGCACTACAAAAGACCACCAACCAGAAAACAAATTAGATGTACTTACGGCACGCATTGCATATCGCTCAGAACCCACATTTGTGATCCACATTCCTTGCATGTCAAGTGGGTGCGGCTGCCTGGATTGTCGTGTCCCAGTGCAGGAGAAAACAAACACAGACAAGATCAGTGGACCATACAAAAGATTCTCAGAAATGACAACAGGATGACCCACACATTGTCAACAAATTCATTCAGACAGTGGAGAAATATAAATGTCTCATACTTAAGCGCAGTTGTAATTCCAATAACGTGGAAAGCTGGGCACAAGGTCGTAAATGTTACTTAGCCCATGCACACCCATGCTGGTGGTGGAGTGCTGCGAGTGCGTGTCACGTGACCCCCTCGTGACTAAGCCGCGTGCGCAGCGTGTGGCCTGGCAAAATTTTATGGACAATCGTGGATGCGGCGTCTAATTATTTGGAGACGTGTTTTGCTGAGCTGTCTTTGTGCGAAGGAGCGTTCTTTGCAGTTGCAATGTGTCAAGTCAAAGATTTTACCTCCCTCCCACCCTTTTGAAGTGGCATTTTGTTTCTCCGGTTGGGGGGGGGGCAAATGGGCCTCCTATTATGCCTGTATGCTGTGACGCCTGATGCCAGGCAGTCGTGTGAGCCCTCGGTGGGCGATTGGCTGGCCTCGGTGGCCGTTTGTGTGCCCTCGGCGGGCAAGATATCGGCCCACGGTGGGCAGTTTGCTGGCCTCGGTGGCAATGTGCGCACCCTTGATGGGTTGTCTGCTGGTTTAACCCTCGACGGGCGGTTTGCTGGCCACGGCAGCCATTTGAGCGCCCTCGGTGGGCAGTATGCTAGTTTAGCCCTCGGTGGGCGGTTCGCTGGCCTCGGCGACCATTTGTGCGCCCTCGGTGGGCAGTATGCTAGTTTAGCCCTCGGCGGGCGGTTTGCTGGCCTCAGCGGCCATTTGCGTGCCCTTGGTGGGCAGTAGGCTAGTTTAGCCATTCAGGTGCCCTCAGTGGGCAGTATGCTAGTTTAGCCCCCGGCAGGCAGCTGCGGGCCGCGGTGGCCATTTGTGCGCCCTTGGCGGGCGGATGCTAGTTTCAGGCATGCATCTTTACTCAATCAATTACTATCAAAGAGCATATTCTTGAATATTTGAATTGTCCAAAAGAAATCATGGCAACCCCCAACCCAATGTGTCTATTGCATGTTTGTGCACGCCATAGTGAGCGGTACGTTGTGCGGGTCTCTGCGTGTCAGAGCATGGGTACACCAGTG
>NC_088643.1:75573095-75713095 GCF_964019385.1 Sycon ciliatum | reverse complement strand
CCGGTCCGGGAGGAGTCACTGGCTGGAGCAACTTCACTGCACGGCGGTTTCGGCGCAGAAGACCGGATGAGGTGGCGATGTTGTAGGAGCGATCGGTGAGTTGCTCAACCACTGTACCCTCGCGCTTGTCGTCGACCCACACTTTCGCTCCCAGTGGCAGAGGGGAGAGCGACTTTGCTGCGAAGCGTTGATCGAAGTGATCTTCTTGCCGATGCTTAGCCTCCTGCTCCTTGGCCCGGAGAGCGGTGATGTCTGGCCAGGAGGTGTTATATATGCACTCTGATGTAATATATTATGTACTCTGTATGCATTTGTATATACTCATTGCGCATGCTCTGAATCAAGGTCTTACTCTACATGTATCCATGCCGGCTGGTTGACTCTGGTGAGCTGCGTGTGAGACTGCATGTAGGGTGTACGTGGATACACAACAAATGGCGACGAAGATGAAAATTTTGTTTTGAGATAATTTGTTTAGTTGAGTGCTTGCGAGAATTTGGTAAACCATGGCCTCTTCAGGGAAGGCCACCCTGGAGCAGTTTTCTGGCGGGGACTTTGCGGAGTACCGGGAACGGCTTGAGTTTTATTTTCTCGCAAATGACATCGGTGTTGTTTCAGCCAGTGCAAACTCATCGGAGAAAGAACGCGTACGTAAGAAGATGATTGCACATCTAATCTCTTCACTGTCGAAAGACGTCTACTCCACTTTGCGGAACCTCTGTCTGCCGGAGTCAATATCGGACAAGACCTTCGAGCAGATTTGTGACCTACTGAATGGATATTACAGAGTGGAGCGTTCCACGATGACTTCTTCTTTTCAATTTCGCGATTGCAACCAGAGACCAGCGGAAAAGCTGGTAGATTACGCAAATCGTTTGAAACGTGCGGCAGTAGCCTGCGACTTTGGGTCGCATTTAGACAGATCCCTAAAAGATCAATTTATGGCAGGAGTCTACAGTCAGGAGATCAAGCGGACGATTCTGACTAGTCCTGACAGCAAGACGAAGAAGTTTCAGGATGTGCTGGATATCGCTTTACGGGAGGAGCGCGCCATCATGTTTGCTGAGCAGCTTACTCCAGGTACTACTACTAGTACTAGATCAACATCTACGCCGTCCGAGTCAGTCAACAAGATGAGAGCTACCACTACCAGTAAATCCAAGTCAGCAAGTGCATCTAGAAAGCCAAATCACTCGCAGGACCAGAAAGGGTCAAAGTCGACGAAGGGCAAGGTTTGTTATCGTTGTACATCTGATTTGCATATGGCTGACAAGTGTCCTCATCGATCTACTACTTGTCGATACTGCAAGAAACGAGGACATCTCGAAAGAGCCTGCATCACCAAGCAGAAACGAGGTGAAATTCACCACGTGGATGACGAACCTGATGATCGAGGTGAGATCGTTTCTGATTGTGATGTTGATGATATGCCTATCTACAAGATTCGATCGGGTAGTGGAAAACACCCTCCGTATACTGTAATGGCGGAAATCAATGATGTTTGTTCACCAATTTGCATGGAAATCGATACAGGTAGTGCTGTATCCATCATCACCAAATCTGATTACGAGAAATTGGGTGCACCAGTGTCGTCTCTTGTAACTCAATCAGTCCAGCTCATTGGGTTTTCCGGTTCCATCATCCCCTGTTTAGGTGAAGGGAAATTTCCAGTGTCAATAAATGGGCAAAAGCACACTGTTCTCTTGCGCATTGTCGATACAAATGGTCCATCTCTGTTGGGCAGAGATCTTCTCTCACTTTTCAAACTAGAATGGAGGGAAATATTCTCGGTGAAGTCTGAAATTGATAATGCTCTTATACGCGCAAAGCTGCAGGAGGAAATGCTTCAGAAATTTGAGAGTTTGTTTGACACGTCAACTGTCGGCAAATTAAATTCAACTCAGGTCACTTTGCGTGTAAATGATTCAAAACCTGTGTACATGAAGGCTCGTTCAGTACCATTTGCAATCCGGGAGAAATACGAGCAAGGCCTCTCTAAACTGGAGGAGGAAGGTGTAATACGCAAAGTTGAATTTTCGAAATGGGCTTCACCTACGGTTCCGGTTCAAAAACCAGACGGAAATGTACGTATCTGTGCTGATTACTCGCGCACCATCAATGCTAATTCGGATTTAGAAAAATATCCGTTACCTACCATAGACGAAATTCGTGCCAAGTTGAATGGTGGGCAGAAGTTTACGAAGCTTGATTTATCTCAGGCGTACCACCAGCTAGAGCTTGATCCTAAGTCGAGGGGGTATACTACAATCAATACCCACCGTGGTCTGTTTGAATATGTACGTCTACCGTTTGGCATTCATTCAGCAGTCTCCATATTTCAGCGTACTATGGAGACTCTCCTGGCGGGTATCGATGGCTGCATTGTGTATGTAGATGATATTCTAGTCACAGGTCGAAATGATGCAGAGCACAAAAGAAATCTGGAAATGGTTTTGCAGCGGCTACAAGATGCGGGAATGCGTTTGAAAGCCACGAAAACCGAGTTCATGCTACCGCAAGTCTCGTACCTTGGTCATACTTTGAGTGCGAGTGGTATGGCGCCTTCGCCAGGAAGAATCGATGCTATGGTTAATGCCAATGCTCCTACGTCCGTTAGTGAGCTTCAATCGTTTATTGGGTCTGCGAATTATGTTCGCAAATTCATACCCAATTTTGCTCGGATTATGGCGCCACTTTACGCTCTGCTAAAGAAAGATACTGTTTGGAGATGGTCAGATTCTGAACAGACAGCGTTCCTTACGATAAAGAATGCTTTATGTTCCACGGAGGTTTTGGCGCACTATTCGGCGGGTCTGGAGCATGTCTTGCAATGCGACGCATCAGGAACGGGTCTTGGTGCGGTTCTTTTACAGAAAAACGAAAATGGTGATTACCAACCCATTTCGTATGCGTCTCGTCTGTTGAATAAAGCGGAGAGAAACTATTCAAATATTGAACGGGAGTCACTCGCTCTTGTGTTTGGTGCAACCAAATTTCGCCAATATCTCCTGGGAAAGAAATTTGTCCTTGAAACTGATCACAAACCTCTGGTGAAATTGTTCGGCATGCAGGAAGGTGTTCCGTTCCTGGTTTCTTCCAGATTAAAGAAATGGAAGTTATTACTTTCAGCGTATGACTACACCATCCAACACATTGCGGGAAAGGCAAATGTTCTGGCAGATTTCATGTCTAGAAAACCAATTTCTGGAAATCCTTCTACCCCGGAACTAGGTGAAACACGTGTACTTTTCATTGAGGACGAGCTCATTGATGCTCAAGTTGTATTGAATGCCACTGGAGATGATCCAGTTCTAGAGCGTGTTCGTCACTACACTTTGAATGGTTGGCCAGAGCATGTGAAAGAGGTGGAGTTACAGCCGTACTTTGTAAAGCGCTGGGAACTATCTATTGTAAATGATGTATTACTCTGGAATGAACGAGTGGTAATCCCCATGGCTTTGCGCGCGATGCTCTTGAGTGAATTGCACTCGGAACACACAGGCGCTGTACGAATGAAACGTATGGCACGTCGATATTTCTGGTGGCCAAAGATGGATGACGAAATTGAAGATACCACCAAAATGTGCGCTACGTGTCAAGAACAGGCACGCAAACCTAGTAAATCCTATGCTACCTGGTCATGGCCGTCGGGTCCATGGCGTCGTCTGCACATAGACTTTGCGGGTCCATTCATGGGCAAAATGTTTCTGGTGATTGTCGATGCGTATACGAAATATCTGGAAATTGTCCCGATGACACATGCCACATCAACGGGTACTATCAAAGCTTTGAGACGTTTGTTTGCCACATTCGGTCTACCCACTCACATCGTTAGTGATAATGGGACCCAGTTCACTAGTGCTGAATTTACCTCGTTTCTCCAGAAAAATGGAATCGCACACACTCGTTCAGCTCCCGGCCATCCGGAGACAAACGGTCTCGCTGAGCGATATGTCGGTCATTTTAAAGCTAAAATGAAAGCAATGGGAACAGAAGGTGACGACCTAGATACACGACTACAACGATTTCTAATGACATTTCGGTCAACTCCTACGGCGAATGGTAAATCACCGGCAGAAATGCTATTTAATCGCCAACCACGACTACGTTATGATGCTTTGAAAACAACACGGAATGCGGAGGCACAATCTTTCAATCAAAACCAGCATTTGCTACCAGAATACAAACCGGGTGATGCTGTGTTTGCGTTACGTTTTCAAAACCATGGTACAACCTGGGTCCCTGGTGTTGTTCTCTCTATCTGCAGTGCTATGAATTACTCTGTCCAGGTAAATGATGTGGTCTGGAAACGACACCGTAACCAACTCCGGCCACGTTCAATACCACTTTCTCAGTTAGCAGAACAGACACGTTCTGCACCACAGCAGCAACAACTCCAGCCGCAGCAGCAACAACTCCAGCCGCAGCAGCAGCAGCAACAACAACTGTCACCACAACAGCAACAGCCTCAGCCGCAGCAGCAGCAGGTGCCACAGCAGTTGCCGCCTCAGAAGGCTCAACAGCCGACGACTTCACAGCAGAAAGAGCAGCCCATGCAACAGTCGCAGGATGAGCAGGGTCAACAGTCGTTAGCTTCTACAGCCCCAGCTGATGCTGTACCTGTTGACCGGCAGGTGACTCGATCTGGTCGGTCAGTCGTAAGACCAGCTCGGTATAACGGATGAGACATTTTATACATATAGGATATGTAATTATTATATTATTTGCATGGATTGATTGAGATGATCGTGAATGCATGTACGTGGTTCTCTTGTTGCATTTGTATATATCAGTATAATGCTCTGTATAGTACATACCACACATAGAACATTGAACTTTGATAATTGGCACGTCAGACGATGGTACATTATTACATTGTCTGTTCTATGCTATTGTTCCTTGTCATGAAAATGTTTTGTTTTCGGTGTTACCTCTTTTTGCGAGGGGGATATTGTTATATATGCACTCTGATGTAATATATTATGTACTCTGTATGCATTTGTATATACTCATTGCGCATGCTCTGAATCATGGTCTTACTCTACATGTATCCATGCCGGCTGGTTGACTCTGGTGAGCTGCGTGTGAGACTGCATGTAGGGTGTACGTGGATACACAACAGGAGGGTTGCAGGAGATCAGGTGGGCACGGAAGATTGGTGCGGAGCCTGCGGCCGTACAATAGTTCGGCGGGCGAATAGCCGTTGGCCAGGGGTGTGGAGCGATACGCTAGGAGGGACTGCTGTAGATCACCTGGCGCACGGATGAGTCGTTTGGCAGTCTGCACGGCGCGTTCTGCTTCGCCGTTGCTTTGAGGATGCTTCGGGCTGCTGGTCCGATGCGTGATGTTGCACGACGACATAAACTGTGCAAAGGCGTCGGAAGCGAACTGTGGCCCGTTATCGCTGACGAAGATGTCCGGATAGCCGTGGGCAGCAAATATGCTCTTCAGATGAGTAATGACGGCCCGTGACGTAGTCGATGAGAGACAAGCGACATCAATGTAACGGGAGAAATAGTCGACGGTAATCAGGTACTGGCGGCCGTCGACATCACAGAGATCCGATGCGATACGCTGCCACGGACGCTCGGGGAACGGAGTTGTCTGAAGAGGCTCTGGAGACTGATGACGCTGCTTGATACAGGTAGTGCACTTGGCGACGTACGCCTCGATGTCGGCAGAGATACCTGGCCACCACGACGAGAAGCGGGCACGGGCTTTACTCTTCGTGACACCTTGGTGACCATCGTGCAGCTTCTGGAGGATCTCAGGCTGTAGCACGGACGGAACAACCAGGCGAAAGCCGTGGCACAATACACCTTGCATGTGAGACAACTGGCCTCGCTCACGATGGAACGGCTTGATGTCGTCAGGGACGGTAGCAGGCCAGCCATGGATGACGTAGCGCATCACACTGGATAACACGGGATCTTCAGACGTAGCCTTGGCTAGGTCGGCGAGAACGGATGGACTCGTGAGATCTTCGGCAGTGGTTGATAAAACCATGCCGATGTCGTCTTGCAGAACGTTGTCAACTGATGCCGATGCTGGCGCTCGTGAAAGCGTGTCAGCCACCACCAGATCCTTGCCGGGAACGTGTATGGCTTGGACTTCGTACCGGAGGAAGCGGAGCAGCATTCGTTGGCATCGGATGGGGACCTTGTCCAGGTCTCTGGTGTTGATCAGTGGCACTAGCGGCTTGTGGTCCGTCTGCACGATGAACCTGGGAGCGCCGAAGAGGTACTGGTCTAACCTCTCGCACGTCCACACCGCTGCGAGGCATTCCTTTTCGATCTGCGCGTAGCCTTGTTCCGTCTTGGTCAGGGAACGGGAGGCGTAGGCTACTGGGCGCCAGTCGCCATCGTGCTTCTGGAGCAGAACACCACCAATGCCATAGCTGCTGGCATCGGCACTGACCATGATGGGACGCTTGGGGTCATAGTGCACTAAGCACGGGGCTGAAACGACGAGCTCTTTCAGCCGACGGAACGCGTCCTGCTGCGGGGAATCCCAGAACCAATCAGTGTCGGTGTGCAGGAGCTGACGGAGGGGCGCTGAGATCGTAGCCAATTCCGGGATGAATCTGGCGACGTAGGTGAAGAGACCTAAGGCACGGCGAAGCTCAGGAACATTCGTAGGCTCCTTGAGGTCGTCAATGGCGGAGACTTTGCTGGGGTCGGGTTTCACACCGGACCCGCTGACGATGTGTCCCAGGTACTTGACTGACGACTGCTTGAGGTGGCATTTGTCGGGGTTCAGAGTGATGCCTGCGTCGGCAAGGACCTGGCGCGTTGTGTCCAGCCGGTGGTCGTGTTCAGCTTCGTTAGCGGCGTGGACCAGAACGTCGTCCATGAATACCTCGGAACCTTTGACGTGGGAGAGGAAGTCCTGCAGGCGTCGCTGGAAGATTTCCGGTGCAGAGGTTATACCGAATGGCATCCGGAGGAATCTGAACCGACCCACAGGCGTGATGAACGTGGTCAGCTTGGATGCAGACTCCGTGAGAGGCACTTGCCAGAAGCCGCTGTTGGCATCCAGCGTGGAAAAGACAGTAGATCCGGCGAGCCTAGCCAGTGTGTCCTCAACTGTCGGAAGAGGGAAGTGCTCGCGCTTCACGTTGCCGTTCAGCTTCTTTAGGTCTACGCAGATCCGTACGCGACCATTTGGTTTACGAACCGGCACCATAGGAGAGCACCAGTCAGAGGGACCCGTTTCCCGGACGATGATGCCCATTTCCTCCATACGTGCGAGCTCTTCTGTGACCTTGTCCTGTAGAGGCAGAGGCACACGGCGGGCAACACCACAGTGGTACGGCGTGGCGTCGTCCACGAGCTTGATATCAGCTGGGGGCCCAACCATACAACCGATGGGCTGTGCTGGCTTGCTGGTACACGATTCTGCTGCATCTAAACGCTGGATCAGGCGAAGTCGGAGGCAGTCTCTGCGACTCAACAGGTTGGTAGATCCAGGACCATCGATAACTACGATCTCCATAGAGAACAGTTCACTCTTGTGCATGGTGTCTGCAGTGAACTGACCCTTGATGGATAGAGGTGCACCAGATGGACCAAGGAGTTTGGTAGTGGATGGTGTGAGTACAGGGCGTTGTACGAGATTCTGATACGTGGAGTGCGTGATACATGATACATCTGCACCTGTGTCGATCTTGAATATCAAATTTGTCGAGCAAACAGGCAGACTTACTGACCAGGCGTCGGTGGACTGGGAAGGACTGGCGTTGGATGACAGCTCTGCAACACCACCCATGAATGGCGACGGGGACGCGAGCAATTCATCTTCGACAGCTCTGGCACCACGCGTGGTTGCTGGAGTGGAAAGACAGACGGCGGCGAAGTGGCCCTGCTTGCCGCATGAATTACACTTGCGACCAAACGCAGGACACCCAGAACGGTTACTCTTGTGCGAACCAGCGTGGCCACACCACGGACATGTTGAAGCTGCAGTGCCGCTCTTCCTCTGCGTGGACGGCGTTGGTGCAGGCTTCGATGGAACGCCGCTGCGCTGGTGGCGACTCCTTGCATCTTGCTGCTTTCCTCCAAAGCGGGATGCAGCATTGACCTGCGGCCTGGCGGCTTGCGCTGCAACGTCTCCGGAAATTTTCTCGGCCTGTCTGGCCCTGAGAACTGCGTCCGTGAGGGTGAGTTTTGCGGGCTCAATCAGCTGCAGCTCCTTGGCGACTTGACGATCCAGAATGTGAGCCACGAGGCGATCTCGAATTCTGTTGTCCTTCTGGTCACCAAAGTCACAGAACTTCGCTGCTGCGTGAAGTTTCCGAACAAATTCTTCCACGGACTCTCCTGGAAGCTGGACGCACTGTTCGAAAATGGTCCTCTGGTGAAACACGTTCAGTGCTGGCGTAAAGTAAGCGTCCAGCTTCGTCATGACCTTGTCATACTTGTCCTCGTCTCCAACGGTGTCGAATACCAGTTGATCGAAGACAGTTTCGGCCTCTGGGCCCAGCGAGTAGAGCAACGTAGAGATTTGCACTTTCTCTTCTTTCCCGTTGAGCTCTGAGGCGAGGCGATATCTCGCAAACCGGCGTTTCCAAGCCGGCCAGGCATCTGGAATGGAGAAATCAAAGTCTGCAGGCGGCGCGAACTTGGCCATTTCTACTCGAAGTGTAGACCTGGTTGACTAACTTCTGACACCATGTTGTGTCATGTACTGACATAAGGAAGTGGTTTATTTTACAGACAGATGAGTGTAGATATAGTGAAGAGTCAGGGAGGCCTTGCCCAGCAGAGCATGGTATCGTGCGTAGCACGGGGGTAGTGAGAGGTCACGTACCGTCTATACATGGCGACAGGCAGGGGAAGGACTATGCCGTGAATGGGTGAAAGGATAACATGATACAGGATAGGACACTACGTACTACGTACTACGTGCTGCGCAACAGCGGCGCACAGAACACTGTGGATATCATGGGCACCCTACGGTTACCAAGGGGACACTGTATAGACCGTGGGCACCCTACGGTTACCAAGGGGACAATGTAGAGATCATGGGCACCCTACGGTTACCAAGGGGACACTGGGGATATGTTACGGTCTTGTGACGAGCCCAGACATGCTAGAGAGGCTGGAATTGCCAATGCCTCTTTCTTCTATGTGAACCCAGACATCTAACTGGATTCCATGATACAAGAGATGTGCGTGTACTCACACGACGAGAGGGATAGATTCATCAGCAGCACACATGTCCAGTGGACTACATCAATTTCGGTGCAGCACGTCAGGATATCCAAGAACTTCTCAATGGTTACAGTGTCCAGCAGATTATCAGGTACAGGATCTGTAAGAGCGGAAGAAGACAACATTGTTCTAAAATTGGGTGATTTTCACAACCCTGAGGAGTCCGCTACCATGCTATGTTTGCCACGTCATTAGAGTAAGGCGCTTCACAGTGCTAAGCCGTCATATAAAGTCATGAAGTCATGAAGCAAAACTAGGGGCTACTCTCCTCTTCAGCGCATGCAACCGGCTGGCGTTGTGACTCTAGTGTCATTGAGGAAATGCTTGTTTGATCAAAGTGACAAGGACATGGAGTTGTGGACGTGTGTTCAGTCAATTTCTTTCTTTCGTGCGGCGTGTTCCCTGGATTTCACAGGGAGTTCTCTTTAGGCAGGTCATACAGAAAAATCGTAAGCTTGGTGCATGACCGGTAAGATTGCTTACTTCTCGAGGTGGACTCTGACCATCACAAGTTTATTCTGGGACTACAAACGCACTGCACTTGTTAACAAATAACAACTCTGACCTGCAGAGAAGATCTGGCCCACAATCTCAGCTGCTGCACGTCCCACAGCGGTACACTTGGAGGATCCGGTAGTCCACATCAAGTCCAACAGACGCTGCATGGTGTGCTTCTGCTCTGCAAACTTCCTAGGTCCTGTCGAGCAATATAGGACGAAATTGCTTGATCAGTACAGTGCATGTACTCATACAGTCAGAGTGTCAGTTCATGCGGCGAGAGTGTATGCTCATACACTCATCTCTTGCTTACTCGGGCGGTCCGGGACCCGGTGCTGCCCATAACTTTCAAATGGATACACATACTTGTACGTTTCAATGATCACATCATTTCAATGAGTAAGAGCCAGGGATCTGGCATATGATGTCACTAATTCCACAAAATTTTGCAAAAGATAAGGAATAGTTGTACTAAAAGTCGCCCAGAGGGTGCCCATAACTTTGAAGTCCGGATAAGAGAGATATAAATGTACAGTGAGACTGTCCCCCGCACCCGCATTGCCTCAATCTTATCCGTTGTGGGAGCCACACCAGCACTAGAAATCGTGTGACCCAGGTAGGAAATCTCATCCATCATGAAATGAAACTTACTGGGATTAAGCTTCATCCCGACCTCCTGTAGGCGACGTAGTACCCTCATCAGGTTGTTGTGGTGTTCATCCTCATTTTTCCCAGTAATCAGGATGCCATCCACATAGACGATGCACCCAGGCAGATCTGCCAATATGGATTCCATTGTGCGTTGGAAAATTGCCACTGCCGAGTGAATGCCAAACGGCAATCTCACGTATTCATACAACCCCTTGTGAGTAGAGATTGTCGTGTACGGCCGAGAAGCTGGATCAAGCTCCAGTTGGTGATAGGCTTGGGAGAGATCCAATTTGGTGAATTTATCTCCCCCCGACAATTTTGCTAACATTTCCTCAATAGTAGGTAGCGGGTAGTGCTCCAAATCAGACTTGGCATTGATTGAGCGAGAGTAATCAGCACAAATTCGGATACTACCATCCGATTTCAGTACTGGCACAGTAGGCGATGCCCATTTGGAGTGCTCAACTTTGCGAATAACTCCCTCTGCTTCCAATTTCTCCAAAGCCTCCTCGTACTTCTCCGTGATAGAGAACGGTACGGGACGCGCCTTGTGGAAAATTGGATCAGAATCATCCACTCTCAGGGTGATTTGAGCCGACAGCTTGCCAACCTGAGTCGTATCGAACAGCTCCTCAATGAGAGCTCTCCTCCTACCATCCATTTGAACATGATTGACATTGACAACCTGTTTCCACGGTAGAGTAAATTGGGACAACATATCCCTGCCCAACAATGACGGACCACCATTATCCACCACACGGAGTAGTGTTGGTTTCTCCACACCATCAATGCTGACATTGAACTTCCCTTCACCAATACATTTGATTTCTGCCCCAGAAAATCCGGTCATGCGTACACTCGGTTTGGTTAAATTTGTACGAGACACCCCAAGTGACTCAAAATCATGGACAGAAATGATTGAAATGCCACTGCCCGTGTCGATTTCCATTACAACAGGAACATCATTCACAGCCATTTCCAATTTGTAGGAGGGAACAGATTTGCTCTTGGGTGATATTGGCAAACTTGGGCTTTTTGGAAAGCTTGAGCCATGAGGAGTTCTCTAGAAACAGTTTCTAGCCTTCATTTGTAAGAGGAACAAAAATCAATCTCCAATTCCATTTTTTGAAGAGAAGTACGGCTCATCGACATCTGGACTAGTTGTAGTCTTTAAAGTTTTGTACTAACTTCATGCTAACACATTTTGAATATACACTCAGGGAAGCCCGGCTCCAGGCAAAGTTTTAGGAAGGCAATATAATCATTGCCAAAGTTGCACCATTTGGAAACTTGTTTCGTTTGCGGTGTGAAAACAGATCTCATTCAGAGACTTATAACTTTTCTTTGAAGATGCTAAGACGCTCCGGTTTTTCACAAATGAATGGTGGGTCTTGCCAGCTTCTTTCGAGACCAAAATGGTGCAGATTCGATCAAAAATATGTGAGTTACAGCTTGTTAAAGTCATCGACGGACAGTTGTCGATTTTTGACTGGCCGGTTGGATACGGGCGGGTGTGGCAGACGACAACCTAAGGGAATGATCCACATCCGCATGCAACCAGTGAAACCTCCTTCCGCAACACTGCCATATCAAGTAGTTATCACATGTGTTCAAAGGAGGCTTTAGACCCCTCGTTTATCATCAAGCAATCTGCACCTTCACACAGCTGTTTTGATCACACTGATCTCAGCAGTGCAGGACCGGCGGAAGCAGTTCTTGATTGGTCCGGTCGTATCATGGTATTGCGCACAGTTGTCATGGTATTGCGCACAGTTGGTGTATGAGAAGGCGGCAGGGACACATGACCTCCTCAGCAGTAAACACGCCGGCGTTGACGACCAAACAGCTGGTGAGGCCATGGCCTGGCCCACCATACCAGTTGCGCCGCCCTTGCGGTGAAGGTCACGAGACTAATGAATTACCTATACGTGCCAGGTTATAACAAACATCTGCTTCCTCACTGAGTGCAGTGGGACCTACTACAGAGGCATCAGAGCTTGAATTGCAAGCACAGTCAGTCAAACACCGGCATTACCCTGATGCATGTACTCACGCGCCTCCATGACCTCTCCCATCACAACCAGCACCCAGTGAAGAATGCTGTCCTTGAAACCTGCATTTAGAGCTTCGTGGATAAAATTGGAGAAAGGACAGCCATCCTCGAGAAGCTTTGCCTTCATACCGCCATCTATAGGACAATGAACAAACCAAGCTGCTGTATCATCGAACATTGCATGTTTGTGTAACCTTGGCCTGAGGTTACAATTACATTCACAGGAGCATAAACTCCCCAGCCCCCAGTCAGGCACCAGTTCCAACCATGACAAGACGTTGAGATCAAAAACTGCAACTCTCAAGTCCAAAACATTCTCAAGAACCGAAAGGAAAAACCAGCATCATAACAGAGCAAGCCAACGAAAGGATACGCATGCGTGTGTGCCTGTGAGTGTGTACGAATGATGTATGCATACATGTCATGAAGTAGAGTCACATTCATAGCTATAATTAAGAGTGGAAATACTACTACGCCAAACGGAACATGTGCAACATGTTACATTTGGACTGCCTGCACTCTTTCCTGACCGTAAGGGAAATTACACAGCAAGAGTCCATGAACATAGAGTCCAAAATACCTCCAGAAATGCTCTTTAGGACAGGACTATATAATTAAAAGTAGGGTTTAAACGGTTAAACCGGATAGCCGGTTATCCGACTGCTAGAATTTAATGATTATGAAACCATTACGTTTGCGGTTTCAAATGGATTTCATGCACATGTATAATGTAACAGTACATGGTGTACAGCGTTGATCTTAATACAATGTGCAAGATAGCAGGAAACTCTCACCCGTCGGCACATGTCTACAATGAAGACTAATGTATTTTCACTGGCGGGAGCTTTTGATTTGGAGAAGGGTGTAGTGACCAGGTCTGGGAAATCGCCTAGTTAGGGCATCGGAGGTTTCCTTGGAAATAACGTACGGTGTGTACGCGTCTGCAAGCGTCATATTTTTTCCTGCACAAAGTGATCATGGATTTGTAAGCACCGTGCATCTAAATAATAAGCAAATTTCTTTGCCTTGCATGTCCAATGCGGAAAAACCAGCTGAGTTGCGGAGATTCTGTGCATGCGGAGATGAGAGTAATAGGACTCCTTGAGATATCCAGTGAAAAAAATCACTTTCATGTGCCGATTTTTCAAAAAGTGAAGAAAATAGATTACTTGGAACGAATTTATCACTTGTCGTGGTTTATTGAGCGGAGGCAATGAAGAAGAGCGGTATCCAGACGCGGCGCTCTACGCGTAGAGTTAGTGTTACTCGTGGACACTACTCTTGTCCTAACCCTTTCCATTCGGATTGGGAAAGCCCTTCCTCGTCCGCCAAGGACACGACAACGAGGAGGGCTGTTCTGGACGTCCTCTCCAGTATTGCTGGACGTCCTGTTTCCTCGATCTGCAGAGGGTGCAGAGCTGTGGCTGACTGAAAGCCGGAAGTCGTCCAGCACGAGCTGTATGCACCACCAAAGACGTCCGCAGACTCGCTCAAGGTTCCATCTCCAAGTGAGGTACCTGCCCCACCTAGCCCACTCCCAGAACACAAACCTGTAGGGTGTGGGGACTGTGAGGAACTAAGGGATTTAGTGGAGAAGTTGCAGAGGGAGGTTGAGGAGTTGCGGGAAGAGAACGTGTTGCTGACGTCAAGGGAATTTTTAGATGAGCTTCTTGCGACAGAGCAGGGTAGGGTAAAGGTAGTTAATGAGATATGTAAGATAGAGAATAAGTTTCTGTTTGCGGAAACTCTAGACGCCATTAGCCACTCAAAGGAGAGTAGGAAAGTGGAGTCATCGCTGGGCGCATCACTTCCCGCTCCTATAATCCCGTAGTAGAGGCTTTTGTGTGTGGCATGACAGCGCCACTTTCAGTGCAGTTATCCGCAGGGGCAGCAAAACGTTGCATGCGCTAACAGGAAGCTATCGAATCGGTTTACGCTGCTAGGAACCTGAACTATTGCTTCCAATTCCACATGGTGTTTCAGGCACTCGGTCGTGTACGCCATCACCCAAAGTAAAACTGATGTGGACATGATTGGCCACTTGGGTCCAGGGAGTAGCTATGCCCTGCTGAAAGATTGGCTTGGCAATCTAGGAGGTGAGCCTGTTAAAGTGCCAAGGGGCTTTGTTACAGTGGGGTTTGACAATGAGCAGCGGCAAATGCGCTCGTATTTATCACGGGGTGCGAATCGGTCAACTTACGAGATTTTGACGAATGTGGTTTACGCGTTGCAACCGGCACAGGACCTGCAATCCGTAGAAAACTATCACATGCGGTACTGGTCCTTTCCGAGTGAGGAACAGCTTTTAGAAGCACTCCGTTGCCCTGCTCCGACCTCTCCAGCATCGCCAATGCACAGCTATTTGGCCAGCTATGTTGGAAACAGAATAGCTGGTCTGGCAATAGAGCACAACAATGGTTGTGACCCAGGAGTAAGATTCCGACAGGAGGAGGAAGCTAGCAGATCTTTCTTAGTTTGCCCTGGGTGTCAACAGCAGCACAAGAAAATAAATGTAAAATGTAGCAATTCGGAGTGTGCTGTCACAAACATCAGGGCTGCTATCGCAGAAGCAGCCGGTCTTTCTCGAGTGTCCACTGAAGTTCTCTGTCTTCCGTCTTCCCCGGCAGTGGGTGCAGGATCGCACTTTGTGTATCGCAATGTAGCAGACAGTGGCGGGGTTAGTGTAGGGCGGGTTAGGGCAACATGCTCAGTGCAGTTAGATTCTCCTCCTGTCCCTCCGGCAAATGTAGGATTGCTCGAGCCTGTCTTTGTGAACCCCAATTCACATGAGGCAGTGCGTGTTCTCCTGAGGGAAATTGGGACAAGTGCAGGTGTGAAGCAATGTGTTGGTGAGCAGGGCTGTAGAGAGTGGCTTACCATTGTCTGTGATGGCCTTCCGTATTCACTGATGCGTACTGTCATTGCACAAAGTAGAGACGAGGCCAGGAAAGCAGCGTACCATGCCGCGGGCATTTTAGATGTAGGTAGCATGAGCATGCGAGTCGTTGGTGGGCTACTGTAGGCAGCACTCTTTGAATGTGTCTGGCAGCCTAGCATCATTGCGCAGCCGTGTAAGCACTCATGTACAGGGCAGGGTAGCGAGTGGGGATTTGAATGTGCCGGGTAGCATCCCTGCAGGTGAGTTCGACTGGGTTGTGTCGCAAAGTGGAGGCCTTCACTGGGAGATGAACTTAATCCAGGCCATTGTCAAGACTCTTTGGCCTTTTGTGTACAAAGAGTTTTGTTTCAGTCAAGGCTACACTTCGCCGCGTCAGCTGGACTGGGCCCACAAGGCCAAGGACCACCACCGCACTTATGATGAACTTAGTCGCTTCACAGATGGATGCATGGATGAGCTGCTACGCCCCTATGTTGTGTCGTGTGTAAGTGATTGTGCCCCCACTGCAGAAGGTTTCTTTGAGTGGGCCAAGAAGTTCGAGAAGAACAAGGTGTTCTCTTGGCTCTTGGAACTGGTGACGACATACTGCTTCACCCTGTTTATGCTCCGCCGTGGTGCACGCCACTGCGATGTCCCTTTGTTCCTGGCAGCACGCAGGACCATCAGCCCGCTGCTGTATGCACGTAACCACACCACCTACCAACTCATCGACATGTTTGAGGAGCAGCAGCGACTTGCCATGCCTGAAGATCTGAGATGTGAACTTGACAAGCATAATGTTCTTGTCACGATCGGGCAGAGGCGACTCCCACCAAGCCCTGGACGCTATTGTGGAAGAGCTAAATGCCAACATTAAGGCCTGGATCTCGGGGGAGAGGGACTCCAACATGTGGCGCCGTGTAGTCCGCAACTACAACCAGTTAGTGAAGCTGCGTGGCAAGGTGTTTTGTACATTGGGGTTGACTGACCCCAAATCAGCCCCCAAGCCACGGCCAGCTTACACCAAGGATCTCGTGGTCTGGCGATCCCGTGTGCGCCAGTTCTTGTGCCCTGATGACTGCTTGGCCTTCCAGGGTCCACTGGAGTCCATGTTTACTGAGTTTGTAATGGACAGTGCTGCTATGGAACTCACCGCTGAGGGGAAACGGCGCCGGCGGAAGATGTGCTGCACCTTTGCAGACGGCAAATCCACGACAGCTCGTGCGACGGCAGCAATGCACTTTGTGACCGTTGAAGAAAGGGAGAAGTCGTCTGGAGATGCACGCCGCTCTGTCTCATCTCTCAAGGCAGAATTCCAGCGGATGCTGCAGTCTCTACCCGAGCAGTCATTGGCGGGCGGCCTCAATGACAGGATGGCCAAGGCGACCTTGCAAGCCGATGTCCTGTCCATCGTCCGGGAAATGTGGAGTTTGGTGTCTGTCAGCTGTGCCCATGCGTGCTCGTCGGACGAGGACAACTAGATTGTCTTCCTGGTGGTGATTGGTTTGGCTATGTTGCTGACGCCTGTCCGGTGAGTACAGCCTCTTCTGTTGTAATTTGTTATATGTGTATCTGCTAATCAATAATTATTGGTCCATTGATTTATGATCAATTTAGGTGCATGTGGATGAGGTAAGTGGCCTTGGATACTGTAAGTTTGTGGACCAGTATGAACTGGTAAGTGTCTTGGAAAGCACTGCTGAGTGTAATTTTAATATTGTTGATTTTTAAAACCCAAGTGCAAACCTGCTTCTGAAAACTACCCTAAACATATCTCTAGTTTATTTTATGTTCTGATCCTGATGTCAGTGATTCATAGGATATTTATTTCAGTTCTTTTAAATACCTTTCTAGGATGATAAATCACTCACATGATGAGAATGTTTTGGCTGATGAAGGGTGGTGTTGCGAATAGTTTTGTCATGTTTGCATCAGGCATCTACACCAGTGTTTTATGCATGTGTTCTTATCTACTCCATGCGCAGATACCAGTTCTTCCTGTAAGTTGCGATTCCACACCGACTCAACGCGAAAGATGAAGATTGTTTTCTACTCAGACACAACGCCATCAGTGTATAGACTTTTTCAACACTTGCTTCTTGCAATGCCGGTGATTTTGACATAAATTATGAGCACCTTCGTTTATCATCTTCATCAACAATGATAAACTATGTTTTTTTACTTAGAATCCCTCGTTTCAACTCCAAATGTTTGCCTTTGATGATATTATGGCATAATGTATTAAAATGGTATTCTCACATGCTACATTCTAGAACAAAATCAGAATAATTGAGCCGCGGCCAGCAAAAAAGGTACTATAGAAAATTACGGAAATTGTTCAGAATGGGAGTTTGAAGTTCGGAATTGAAAAAACTTTTTGAGTTGAGGTGATTTTGTACTTTTTACGAGTTGTCTCCTTGATGAGGATCGCTTCAAGATTATTTGTTTTCATCTTGACAAGGTATCAAGTGGCGCAACTTCATCTTTCAACAAGTGTGAGTGCATGCAAGACGCGTACTGAAAGTAGAGAAGCCACAGAGTGTCATGGCATGCACGAGTAGAAGACGAAGCCTAGAAATTTGCAGTGCGAGCGTTGACGACCTCGCTGCGCTACGGGAACATGACGAACGTTTTTACGGCCTAAACAGCAGTGATACATCGCCGAATTGTCTGGCTCAGACAACTCAGATTCGGACACACCTGCAGAAAAGCGGACCTGTTTACCGCTGGAGTCGCAGAGCAGCGATGACGAGTATTTCAGCGATGCAGAGGATACCACTAGCGATGGAACGAGTGCAGCAAGTGGAGCGGCAGCGGCGATGATACGCGACGCACTTTACATCGGTTCCAAATGCAAAGTGAATCATTGGACCAAGCTACCTCCGGACCAGCTCGAGGAACTGGTATGTAACTTGAGAGCAATGAAGAGGAGTGAGCTGAAGCGGTACGTGCTGGGCGAACTTGCAACGATAATGAAAATATCTAGCCCCAGCGCTGGAGCTGCATCTGCAAGTTCTTGCAAATTTTCGTTCACATATGCAATGCTTGGTGTTGTCGTCTGCCGTGAAGTGTTCCAAGATGCACCTGGATTGTCGCATACTCTACTACGTAAATTACAAGAAGACGCTGAACATCTACTTACAACGCCACCGAGCAGCAAGAGTAAGGGCAAACCCCCGCCCAACATCTTACCTATTGCAGTGGCTAACAATGTTGTGCAGTTTATCAAAAACTATGCATCTCGTTATGGAATGCCACAACCAGCAGCACCCAGGGGACGCGCAGCAAAGGCGCCCACATATCTTCCTGCTAGTTGTACAAAGAAAGAAATCCATTGCCTATACTGTGATTCTGAAGGTGCGCATCCTATTAGTCTGACCACGTTCAAATGGCTTTGGAAAGCTTACTCCAGATATATGCATCATGAAGCAGAGATCTGATGTTTGCGCACGCTGTGAGCGGCTGCGTGAGAATGTCAGGCATGCAAAGACAGAGGAGACCAACCGCCTGGCCATGGAGCAACTTTCAGCTCACATGCAGGAGGCTGATGATGAACGGCAGTACTACAACAAATCAATTAGTGATGCCACGGGTGAGCTAAGCCAAACAACGGATACAGATACACAGGCATCTTCTACCCACATCACTTTCGACTTCGCCCAACAGCTTGAGCTACCTCAGCACACTCGCCAGGAGCAATGCCACAGGCCAAGAAGAGGCCGAGGGCATGGCAGAGGACTTATAACTAACTATAATGCAGAAGTAAGCTGACAGCAATTGCCAATCTGGACACCCTTGTACATATAGTGGTATTTAACCATCCCCAGCACCTTAGAATACGTTCAAACTATCAGGAATGATAATTCACATATGAAGAAGTGTTTTGGAGCAAAAAAACCGTTTTCCAAAATTCACCCCACAGTACCATTTTTGCTGGCTGCGGCTCATATATTAATAATATGTACATGGTGAATCAACTCGTAATAATATATTGTACATGATCATGATGATGGTGAATCAATTTTTACTGGTAAGAGTTTGGGCGTGCTATGCATGCGACTGGAGTAAGGCTAGGCGTAGTGAATGGTAAGGTGGGAGTTGGTGAGGTGGGAGTTGGTGGGGTGGGAGTTGTAGGGGCAGGAGGTGGGGAATTCGATTTTTTAAGGGCTGGGAAGAAGTCGTCTACCGGACTGCTGCTATAAAGGTGCTCAACACCTGATGGCGAGATCACCAGAACTAGCACCTTGGCGTGTGTAGCTTCATGAAGCTCCAAGCGCTGCGTCAAGACAAAGATGCAAACACAAGAAACTTATCAGGTGAAAGTTCGCAATGAACAACAAGGTAGAGGATAGAGGAAACTTACCGCTCGAATCAAGCCATTTTTACGTTTGCTGAGGCAGCTCAGGCGCTTGATTTTGTCGGCGATATAACCAGTTATCTTCCTCTTACGAGTCGACGGGGATGAGGAGTTGAGTGACATTGTACAAAAACGGAAGTAAAACAAAGACTGGACGAAAGGAAAGGAAAGGAGATTTTTTGAAAAAAAGTTCATTTTCCCTTTTGTTATGACCACCGCGTGCTGTGAGACAGGGTCCAGCTCCGCCTTGGCGTTATATTTCTCCTTCTGACGTAATGTTTTCATCACGTGGGCACCGTACATACACATTGTCCTAACTAGGCGATTTCCAGGACTGGTGACGGCTACATGTGGTAGATCCAGTGGGGAGGAAATTATTTCGGCTCGGCACTGAAGACAAAACCGTCTTCATCACCACAATTCAGCTTGAAGTTGAGGAAGCCTGGTTTTGATGTCAATGTATAGGTCTCAATTGTGTTTAAAATAAAATAAATGGTGTGTGGTTCATGTTCGTGTATATGTGCTGAAGTTCAATAACCGGTTATCCGACCATTACTTTAGAGGAGACCCGGTTATCCGACCATTACTTTAGAGGAGACCCGGTTATCCGACCATTACTTTTGAGGAGACAAGGTCATGCAAAAGTTGTGACCGTTTAAGCCCTATTTAAAAGTAAGAATCACGTACCTGCTTGGCAGACATTCGCCACTGTTCGTAACGCCGCACTGAAAACCTCCTCGATTTTTGGAAGGTCAGAGATACTCAAGATTGCGAGCATGTTGTCCAAAAGACGTTGTTCAACAATGATGTCTAAAATCACTCCATCTAGACAAAAAAACACACATGGTAAGCACATG
Source organism: Sycon ciliatum (assembly GCF_964019385.1). Lineage (NCBI taxonomy): Eukaryota > Metazoa > Porifera > Calcarea > Leucosolenida > Sycettidae > Sycon > Sycon ciliatum. The sequence continues at coordinate 75,692,589 of NC_088643.1, read as the reverse complement.
CAAGCATGAATGTTCTAGAAATGGCTGACAAGTGCATCAAACCAATGAATATACCATGGAGGATAACTTGGATGAAATGAATTGGAACTTTCAGTCTTTCACCACTTCTTGGTCTGATCAACTCACAACCATCCATTTGGGAGCTGCATCTGAGCCTGGAGGAAGGAGGAGGGGGGGGGGGGGGTGCTCCTATAAGAGGAGGGAGAAAGGGGGGGGGGGGTTCCTATAGAGGAGGGAGGAAGGGGGTTGTTGTGAACCCCGCAAGATTCTCTAAATTGTCAGGATCGTACGACCACACGGCACGAGGACAACTCTTTTCCTTTACACAGTATATTTCACTTCATCTGATAATTAACAATGAACACTAATAACACCAGCTATTTATAGCATGCAAAAAACAGCGTACATGCAAAAACATAAGCAGATAAAACTGGACATAACAGCGTATACAGCAAAACGCACACAACGCATATAGCGTATGCCATGCAGCAACATCAGCGGTACGGCGGAGTCGAAATACAACATTTCAACGAATACAATGCCATAAGCGCGAAGGCCTTTCCCAATTGAGAACTGGTGGTTTACAACATTCTCCCCACCAAAGGGCTTCTCACCGCCGTACAACAATGCACACAAGTCAAAAACGATCCGGGGCTCTGACTACGCGCCCAGAACGCGTTATCTCCTGCTGCCGTGGTGGTGGTAACGGTGCTGACGGTTCATACGCTGGCTGCTGAGGGACGATAGCAGGTTGAGCGGTATCTGCAAGTCCAGGAGCCACGTCCTGTGACGATACTTCTAACGGCACTAACCTTTGGATCGGCCTCAACAGGGTACTGGTACTCAACTTAACCTTGGCAACACGACGCTTACCATCTCGACCAGGGAATAACTCGATGATCCGTCCCAAACGCCAGAACTGTTTGCGCTTGGTATCATCGAGAACAAAGACAACATCACCCACAGCTAAAGGGCGCGACATGGTCTGTTGGTGTTTGTTCAGCTGACTTAGGTACTCCACCTCCCAACGATTCTTGACATGCTCCAGTGTCCGACTGAGGTAACGCAATCTCGATGACATCTGCGCAGCGTCCAGGGTACCTGCTGGCTTCTCTGACGACATCCAGATGTTACCCATCATCATTGCAGGGGTTACTGGTGGCTCATCCAGGCTATCAGACACATAAGTTAGCGGACGACTATTCACCACTGCTTCAACCTCATACAAGAGGGTCTCAAGCTCCTGGACCTTCAGAAACGCTGTTCCCATCACCTTTTTCAAGGCACTCTTCACTGTACCAACCATTCGCTCATAGAAGCCTCCATGCCATGGTGCAGCTGGAGGATTGAACATCCATGGCACACTCAGTTTGTCAGATGCCGCCTTGAACGTTGTAGCGTTGTCAGACCTGATCCGAGACGGCAAACTACGTCTCGCGACAAACTTCCGAAATGCTATCAAGAATGACTCAGTACTTTAAACTATCGACCACCTCCAAGTGAACTGCTCTGGTGGTGGCACACACAAACAATGCTATCCATACCTTCGGAGATGACTCACCACGGCGCACGTACAACGGACCAGCATAGTCGATGCCGGTAGTTGCGAACGGCCTCTCGTGAACAACTCGGTCTTCCGGCAGCGGCGGGCAGACTTCTGAGGCAGCCTTAGCCTTGTAGCGGCGGCATGTAACACATCGCTGAGTAATGTTGCGTAGCGCCCGTCGACCACCGATAATCCAAAATTTCTGACGGAGGAACGACAAGACTCCTTCTACACCTTGGTGCATCCTTTCAACATGCATTTTCTCCAACAGCAACTCGGTCAGATGATGTTTGCCTAACAGGACTGGGTGCTTGGCTCCATACGCCAACTCGCTGTGCTGAAGTCGTCCCCCGGCTCTGAGCACTCCATGCTCATCCAGAAACGGTGCAAGCTGATACACCTTCGACCCAGGCTTCACTGGTTGACCTTGCTTGATCAGCTCAAGATCCTCAGCGAAACATGCGGCTTGAACGATGCGGTACAATACGTTGTCTGCTGCAAAATAGAGTTCAGCACGAGGCTCAGTGTGCTTCCACTGCAACATCCGAGTCACCATGCCCTGTGCCCTCGACCATTTACTGAATCGGAGCCACCATTCCTTATCAGATTCTCGACTACAGGTGGTGGCTGACACTCGTACCTCTACACTGGACTCATCTGTAGCTGCGGTTGAGGATGCGGTGGGCCAGTCATTGGGCTCCGTGATCCAGGTTGGTCCGCCCCTCCAGAACGGACTACGGATCTGCTGTGCACTACTCCCACGCGACGGTAAATCTGCTGGGTTGTGAAGGCCTGGGCAATGGTTCCACACAATGCCGACCTTCTTCGATATCTCTTGGACTTGACTGACGCGGTTAGCCACAAATGTTTTCCATTTGTACGATGGATTACTGATCCAATGAACGGTAGTGAGACTGTCAGTCCAGCCATAGACTTGCGTGACGGTCACACGCAGCTCCTTCACCACAAACTCAGCGTAGCGAGCCGCTAGACATACTGCTTGTAACTCAAGGCGGGCTAACGTGGGCGGAGACACAGGTGCCACTTTGGCCTTGGCAAATACCAAGTGCGACTGTCCATTGACGACGGCATACAAACAACATCCAAACGCTTTCTCACTGGCATCGGCGAAGGCATGAAGCGCAATCGGCGTGTCAAGATTGCAGCAAATCCAACGTGGTATGTCAATGCTCACCACTTCGGCCAACTCTCCCCACCATTGCGCACATGCGGCTGCGATGCCATCAGGCAACATATCATCCCAGTCGCCTCCGACTTTCCAGGCTTGCTGTAGCAGTATCTTTCCCGGCACAACTGCTGGTGCTGCTAGACCTAGCGGATCAAACACTGATGCAACACACTTGAGGAGGGATCGCCGGGTCCAAACAGACGGCCTATCGGACTCGCCTAGCGCTGCTATGCTGAGCAAGTCATCACTGGTTTTCCATTTCAGACCGAGGACTTTATCTCCGGCCTCTGGATCGCACGGGATTTCGTTGCCTCGCCACTTGCGTAACTCCATGCCAGCATCCGTAAGCACACGCACGCTGAACTCTTGCATCTCCTTGGCTTCCGAGGCATTTGAGACACTAGAGACCAAATCGTCAACGTAGAAACTCGTGAGCAAGAGATCAATACGATCTCGCTCTTTGGGTGCAGACAACGCCCGTAGCTCCTTCAAGTGATGCTGAATCACCGCAGTAAGCATGTACGGCGAGCAGTTTACGCCAAATGGCAGTTTCGTTAGCCTCCAGGTTAACAGTTCATCGCTGTCGCTTCGACCGGGCCACAAGAAACGCAGGTACGGACGGTCTTCGGGATTAACCGCGACCATGAAGAAAGCCTTGCGGATGTCCGCTTGCAGCGCGCTCTTATATTCACGGAACCGTAATAGCATACCTGCGAGACTCGGCAACAGCGACGGTCCAGGGTCAACCATGTCGTTCAACGACTTGCCATCTGGAGCCGTCGCCGAGGCATTGAACACCACTCTTAACTTCGTGGTTGCAGCGTGCTCGCGGAATACACCATGATGCGGTACATAGTACCCGGCATCGCTCTCACATGGCTCCAGCTCAATTGCTCCAAGCTCACGGTACTCCCTGATCAGCACATCATCATAGAGCGCACGCTTCCCATTTCTCTTCAGCTTTTCAAGAAGCCGCGTTGCGATGACTCTAGCTTGAGTAAAGTTATCCGTTGGGCGACGCTCATTTCGCCACAAGAGACCCACTTGGTACCCGCTGCCCTGGCGACATAGCGGGAACGATGGCAGGTGCTGATGTTGTTCTGGAGGTTCATCCAACTGCCATAGTTGTTCAATGTGGGCTGTGACACATGACACGGTCACCGGCTGACTGTTTCGACTTGGTGCAGACGCTGGACCAGATAATACATTACCTATCTCTGTGTTCCACACCGTCTCACCATTAACTTCCTTCTTGCTGTGCAGTACCGCGTTGATATAGTCTGCACCAATCAGCATATGTATTTCGTCTGATGTCCCTTGTTGAGGCTTGTCACTCAGCTCTACTCCCCAACTGTGCCACTGCGCAATGGTCTGCGGACTTGCGCACTTCAGGTCCAGCTCAAGCGTTGGTTTCACGAACGCGCGTACCCGAATGCTAGCGGAGCTACCCTGGATCGTGATGGCGTACTTATCCATGCGCTGTTGGGTTGGTTCCGCGCCGAACGGCTTCACCTCTACATTTTCAACCCCAACGTGTTCTGCATCGATTGCTGACACCAACGCTGCAGTCACGAATGACGCCTCAGCACCCGAGTCCAGGAACACTCGAACCTTCGCGTTTCGAGTTCTTCCCTCAACTCGTGCCACTCCGGTCATCAGCCGCACACTTGGCGAGTGTAGACAGCACGACCCAACATTCTTCTCCGTAACTATCTCAGTCGGTTTCTCCCGGCTGTAACCTGCTCTATCCAACACATCATGTATTAGCAGGTGGTGTTTCCTCTGGCATTTCGTGCATCTCGAGCCTGACCGACATTCTCTGGCCATATGGCCATACTTAAGGCAGTTCCAGCAGAGTCTCTCTCGCTGCAGAAAACCCTTTCTCTCTTCCTGTGGCAGCGACTTTAGCTGCTTCTCTGCATCTGCGACCGATATCGCCATGCACTGTGCCGACGCCGTGGGCCTTGGCACGGATCGTTCTACTGGCTTCCTGGCAGTATCACCCTGTCGTCCGTGCGCGACCTGGTAAGACGCGCCGTGCTCCTGTACCTGGCGCAGTGACATCCCGTAGCACTGCCGTTCGACCAGGTACGTCTTCATCTCAGGTCCGCATTGCTCCAAGATTACCTGCTTTGCCATTGCTTGCAGCACCGGGGACATTTTTCCTATATCGGAGCTATACTTGGTGTCCACCTCGCCATCTTCTGTCATAGCGAGTGTGGCCCACACCTCTACCTCTCTGCAAACACGGACAACGTATTGATGAAACGACTCATCTGACCGCTGCTTGCCTGTCAGCAATGTCTTCCACGCTTTATCCGGAGTCTTTCCGAGCGAGGCAAGCAACTCTCGTTTTGCTTCCTCGTAAGTATTGCATCCAATACATATCCTCTCCGCTTTGCTACCCGCTAGCGCAATGCGCAGTCGCAGCAGCCATTCGCTTTCTTCGAACTCGTTCTTGGAACAGATGTCCTCGAACAGGTCAAGATAACGCTCCAATGGCTGCGTTCCATCATATGAGGGGATTTTCATCACCGGTTGACGCCCACCGCTGTGACTGGGAGATTCCTCTGTACCTCCCATCGTGGCTTTACCCTCACCCTCCTGCGCATTGGCGATGCGCTCGTTAATCTCCTTTAGTGTTTTGGCAAACTCGGTGCGGAGCGCCTCCTCTCGCCGTCTGGCACTGCGCTCCTCACGCTCCGCGTACTGTTGGAGCCTCTGCTCCACATGTACCTTCAACAACTCGCCTTCTAATCCTAACCGCTCTCCATTGTCGATAAAGCTAGCTTCCAAATTGTTCCATAGTTCCTCTGCCATGCTCGCTCCTATCCTGGCGTGGTCGCCAAATGTTGTGAACCCCGCAAGATTCTCTAAATTGTCAGGATCGTACGACCACACGGCACGAGGACAACTCTTTTCCTTTACACAGTATATTTCACTTCATCTGATAATTAACAATGAACACTAATAACACCAGCTATTTATAGCATGCAAAAAACAGCGTACATGCAAAAACATAAGCAGATAAAACTGGACATAACAGCGTATACAGCAAAACGCACACAACGCATATAGCGTATGCCATGCAGCAACATCAGCGGTACGGCGGAGTCGAAATACAACATTTCAACGAATACAATGCCATAAGCGCGAAGGCCTTTCCCAATTGAGAACTGGTGGTTTACAACAGGGGTGGTGTTCCTATAGAAGAGGGAGGAAGGGGTTCCTATTGAAGAGGGAGGAAGGGGGGGGGGGGGGGTGTTCCTATAGAGGAGGGAGGAAGGGGGGGGGGGGGACAACCATCCATTTGGGAGCTGCATCTGAGCCTGGAGGAAGGGGGGGTGCTCCTATAGAGGAGGGAGAAAGGGGGGAGTGTTCCTATAGAGGAGGGAGGAAGGGGGTGGTGTTCCTATAGAAGAGGGAGGAAGGGGTTCCTATTGAAGAGGGAGGAAGGGGGGGGGGGTGTTCCTATAGAGGAGGGAGGAAGGGGGGGGGGGGGGGTGTTCCTATAGAGGAGGGAGGAAGGGGGGGGGGGATGTTCCTATAGAGGTTATACGATTACATTATCTGTTGAGATTCTTTGGCAAAGTCACGGCACAGCAGTGCACTAGCGACTCACGCTGTATACATAGCGCCCATGAGCGGTGACGCTGACTCGCCACCATGACATTATTCACATTACCTCTATATATATAGAGAGCGGGGAATATTCAGTGACGATTTTTGCTCCGAGTTGATTGGAAGCAGTATTATCAGTGTGTGATTCTTTGCTACTTGGTCCGACGTATTAACATGTGCGCTTCACTTCAAAACTCAAGCATTTGGACAAATGAGCACCAGAACTAAAAAAATCAACCAAGAGACGGTAGATAGGTAACTACTGTATCGTCTCTTGGGCTGACCTTCTAGTTTTCATCGCTGATGGTGTCTCTGGGCGCATCTGCAAGTGTGTCACCCTGCAAAACATCGACAGTTTTTCTTTGTCTCTTTCAAGCTACACTGCGCTTCCTTGATTGTTTCAATCAATACGCCCGATTTTGACGATCGCCTTCGCCTCTTCCTCATGCAGTGCAACAGCCAGAAAGGTAGCTGTAGGAGTTTTCACCCGACGTTCCCCACGATACCTTCCAATGAGGCGAACAGGTAGACTATCACTTCTCATCACCGTGTTCTGCATACTGACAGTGTGTGTCATGTGACAGTGTGTGTGTCATGTGACAGTGTGTGTCATGTGACAGTCCGACCGTGCGCGCTCACTCACCAATCTATGGGCCACTAGTGCACTGTCAGCACTGTCACTGGCACTAGTGCACTGTCAGCACTGTCACTGGCACTAGTGCACTGTCAGCACTGTCACTGGCACTAGTGCACTGTCAGCACTGTCACTGGCACTAGTGCACTGTCAGCACTGTCACTGGCACTAGTGCACTGTCAGCACTGTCACTGGCACTAGTGCACTGTCAGCACTGTCACTGGCACTAGTGCACTGTCAGCACTGTCACTGGCACTAGTGCACTGTCAGCACTGTCACTGGCACTAGTGCACTGTCAGCACTGTCACTGGCACTAGTGCACTGTCAGCACTGTCACTGGCACTAGTGCACTGTCAGCACTGTCACTGGCACTAGTGCACTGTCAGCACTGTCACTGGCACTGGCACTGGCACTGGAGACCAGACGGAGCTTTCGCGTAGGCTTGATGTAATGATGACGCTTTCGACTCCGAGAACTCCACACCATCCACGCACCGTATCCGCAACTTACAACGAACAAAGAGTATTGAATACTCTTTGTTCGTTTCAGTTTTACAGCCAGTTTCTCGCGTGAGAGGCGACTCCAGGGGTGGTTGTTTATTTCGATCAGCTTCTTGGCAATCTCTTCTGCGATCTTGATTCGTCGGCCGCCACATCAGTGGACGACTGCGAGAGACATCAGTGAACTGGACGACGCGATGTTTGTGCTGCTGCACGAGTTTCTGGATGATGCGGTTGCTGAAAGTCTGCCCAGGAAACAGCGAATGCAGCGATTTCGATCTGCCAGGAGGGAATCAAGAACGACCGCCCGGGCGTTTCTGGTACTCGGTGACAATTTTCCATCACATTGGGGTCTTGATATCAGCACCAGGCCTTCTCAGTGTTGCGCGTGAAGCAACAGGAGTCCTCTGACGACAAAATTTGAACGCAAAATACAGGAGTCGCCTAGGAGTTTGAGGCGCTGCCTCCTTTGGAGTTTGAGCCATTCCTTCCTCAATATCACAAATCAACAACTGAAGGACAGTGTTAGGTATCTGGGAAGTTTATTCCGTCTTGAGATTATTTGAATTTGTTTGGTAGGCTTCGGAAACGAAGCGCACATTTTAATAAGTCGGACCAAGTAGAACAGTGGCCCATTGATGACAACACCTGTGTGGCACATATACACGATTACCAGATTTTCTGGCGTCAAAAAGCCCCCATCACACCAGGCTTCCAAGAGCTACAAACAGGCTCCCCACTGTCAACATACTAGAGTACCTGTCAAGCAAACCTGTCATGTGTATGGGTGTGTGAAAACGCCAAACTAGTAGTAGTATGTAGAATGCGGGGCTAGCTCTGTTGGGACCCTCTGAAAAGGCACGAGTTGCACGTTGTATGCTTTATCACAGTATGTAGTGTCCGTAATCGTTTGCATATGCACTTATGGGAGGAACTCCGTGCGATGACAAAGTACAGTACAAAGCAGGAGTACGTCTTACCCGGGTACGTACTAAGTGAGTTCCACTGTACGAGTACGTGCGCACACACACGTACACCACGCAAATGTATGCACACGTACTCGTATGCACATGTACACACACACACACACACACACACACGCACACACACACACACACACACACACACACACACACACACAATGTACCACACGCACGCACGCATGCACGCACACCATGCACCACACGCACGCACGCACGCACACACACACACACACACACATACACAAAGTACACATTGCAAGCTCGCTAAACTGCCATTGTTGCTTTTGCTCGTGAATTGTTCTCGATGTTACTCTTTGCTGCACAACTTGTGATGTATACAGCATTGGCCTTTCTCCTCCTCCCGGTCCCCCACCCCTCTTATTTCATTCCATTCTCACATTTGCGTCCATGTAATTGGGCGCATAGCCTGTGCGTACTTGAGAATTCAAATAGAGAAATACATACAATACAGCATTGGGTACATACATACATGCATACATACATACATACATACATACATACATACATACATACATACATACATACATACATACATACATACATACATACATACATACATACATACATACACACAAGCTCAACTAACCGATCTTTGCACTCCCCAATGCAGAAAGGAATATCAACAGCATGTCTTGAGTGAAATCCACAACGTGCAACAGAGATGCATGCTCAGTTTCACGCGGACGGGTCTTCAAACGCATCAGGTACTCGGCAACCATTACCACCATGTGTCGCACTATCTGTTCGCCGTATACAATCGTTTCGAAGTCTTGAAGTTGAGCACCCAGGTCTTTTTCAGTGCTGGCTAGAGCAAGAAGTGATGAACGGAAGTTCTGCTCGTAGACGCCCAGCGCGACGTTGGCAAGATCAAGAGCCATGAGAAACAACCGATGACTGCTCTGCATCCACAGACACATGTGCAAGCACACAGGCACAGGAGCAGAAGCAGACCTCGGGCATAGCCCCAAACATCCATACCAAGTACATGCCCCCCCCCCCCTTCCCCGCTACCCCCGTGTTGAGAACAAGTGCCATATTACTGCTTCAATACTAACTTGATCCTAAATCACACCTTTGCGACACGCTTTAATATGCTGAACAACTTGAAGAAAAGGCTTTGTGTGTCCGCCAATATCGGCTTTTCTCGTTTCCAGTCTCCGATTCTTGTTACATCTTTCCCTCCCTCTGCCCAGCCGTTGTCCATTCACCCGTCCGACTGTCTGTCTACTCATCCTTCATCCTGTCTGTTCTGTCTGTGTGTGCATTCACCTTATCTGCCAACGAAGGGCATCTTTTTGATAATAGGTTATTCGGACTACGGCCCACTGTGATCACGTTTCTACGATTCAGACTTATTTGATCAGCGATTGTGCATAACATTTTGAAACACGACTGCATCACCATGGAAATTCAAGTCCACACGTGATTTTGGCCGTAGTCTGAATCGCCTATAAGTGCAGACGGGGGGGGGGGGGGGGTGCATTTGATATGCCTTGGTGCACAGCGTGTTAGCAGCCAGAAAAGTGCACTAACGTTAACTACACATACAGCTGACCACTTTGCATGGACAGAGAGGCAGAGAGACAGAGAGGCAGAGAGACAGAGAGACAGAGAGACAGCGAGACAGAGAGGCAGAGAGGCAGAGAGACAGCGAGACAGAGAGGCAGAGAGGCAGAGAGACAGAGGACATGTAAACAGGATACATACCTGCTGGTTACCGAGAATGGAGCAAATGAAATGAGAATAGCTGAACATGAAAGTGCGCAACGGGCAAGAGAGACCTGGGAATGGAAAAAAATGCAGCGCACGTTGTTCACCACTACAAGCATGTATATGTATATTAGCGTTCAAAGGACATAACACAAAGACTGTGCACATGGATACACGCAAAATAGTACCTCGCCATGTATAAACACAGCTAACAAGTTATTTGACCTATCCATCTCTGACATTGTGAAATTATCGACCACAACTAAAAACTACGCGGTCTTCAGACCCCTGTTGTGGCGCGATTTCCTGGCCTTTTCGTGGAGACAACTAGAAGACTGTATTTACTTATTGGTTTCAACCACACTCTCAAATCAACCAGAAAACAAAAACAACGATCGCCAAATCGCTGTCATCAGCAAAACGTGCTCGCGTGCGTGCATTGGCTTACGTGTAGTCTACGTGTACATCAGTGTGCGTGCATGCATATCGAAGTGTACGAGTAGAAAAGAAGAATGATCATGCGCGCGCATGATGCATCGATGAGTCATACCACCACGTAACCATGGATATAAATAATGGCGACGCGATGGCGACAGCAAAGTTCCGCGTACAAAAGCGCAGGTGCAACAAGGAAAAATCAGAGTGCAGAACAAACAGAAATTCAAATCGAAAGGAGATAAATATTGTGGAGATGAAGCAAATCAGTTTGGTCTGTCAGAGGGTGCTTGCGCCCAGAGACAGGGTGACAGCAAACCCTGTCAGAGAGAGTCAGTGTACAGAATAGGAATACATAGAACGCAGCACGCAGTGGAGTTGCTGTGGAGAGCGAGAATGCAAGCAACAACGTAAGTATTATCTATGCAACTGATTATATCGGCGTATCCGACAAACACGCACAACAAACACTGTATTGTAACAACACACTCGTAAATGATGTTATCACAACAACACTCATTCTATTTCAGCGCAGTGTCCTGTCCAATCACACTCAAAATCACACTCGTAAATCTCGCACACTCCCTCCTTGACAATATGACAACTGACACTCATAAATCTCGCACACTCCCTCCTTGACTATTCAATAGTCAACTACATTACAACACTAGAATAGAAAGATGCGACTGCTGGTGCACTGCCATACTCACAACCTGTTGGCACTGATAAGCTGTTGTCGCTCCTGCTGCGCTCGCTGAGCTGCAGCCCGACGTGGGCGTGTCTGCCGGGTGTCCGGAACTGGGCTGGCGTCTGCTGCGTCCTCGACAGGCGTGTCGTCCGCTGCATCAGGCATCTGCTGCGTCGACTTTTCAGGTGTCGCTGCGGTTGGTGATACGACAAGCTGTTCAACCGGATAGAGGCGATGAATCGGCCGGTTTAGCGTTGTCGGTCGGCCGCTCTTCTTGTTGTGCGCACCACAGCTCCTCGCACACGACCATCCTCGCTTGGACGCAAGCTGTCTACGACTCCCAGCTTCCACAGGCCGCGTTGAACCCCGTCTTGGTGAATCACCACAATGTCACCCACGGCGATAGTATCAACATCGGTGTGACGTCCGATACGGTGGCTGTTCCGGAGCTCCAGCAGGTACTCATTCTTCCACCGAGACCAGAAGTGACGCAGGAGTTCTTGCAGATAGGCATATCTGCGGCTTACAGGCACTTCGTCAGGATCGTTGGCGACCATGTCAGGTAGTGACAGAACTCTTCGGCCACATAGCAGGTGAGATGGCGTCAGCGGCTCTCGTACATCCTCCGTCGAAACGTGCGTCAACGGGCGCGAGTTTAGAATTGCCTCGACATCTGCGAGTAATGTCAATAGCTCGTCAGCTGTAATCTGCGCCGACCGCAGGACCTTCTTGACGCATCGCTTGACACTCTTGATGAGTCGCTCAAAGAAGCCACCCCACCAAGGTGCCTTCTCCAGATCTTGCGCTGTCCGCACATGAAACGGACCGGCGAAATCAACGCCTGTGTGCTGAAACGCGTAGCCGACCTGCGTGCGAAATTCACTCAGTGGAGGTGGCGGTGGTCCCGCGTACGGCTTGCCCTCCAGCATCTTGCAGAGTCTGCATCGGTGCAGCAACATACGCACGTACTGACGACCACGACATATCCAGAACTGAGCTCGTAGCTCCGTCAGCGTCTCTGGTACACCATTGTGCAGCACTCGCTCGTGGCAGTCAGCGACGATCAACTCGGTGACGTGGTGCCCGGGTATCAGCAGTACTGGGTGTTTCTGGCCTGCCGACAGATCCGCTGCCTGCAATCTTCCACCACACCTTAGCAGACCTGACTCATCTGCGAAGATGCCAAGCTGCTTCTTAGCCTTGGCGATGCGGTTGGTTGCGTCTGGTGCTGACTGCTGCACGTCAGCAATCCATAGCCGTTGCGCTTCATCTAGCAGTACCGTCTCTGCGGCTGCTTCGTCTCGTCGGCCTTGCACGAGCTTCACGAACTTCAACACGTACGCTGTAACTCGCCGCAACTTCTGATAGGAGCTGTACTGTGTGCAGTCCATAATGGCGCTGATGCTGCTGCTATTTGCGTCGGTAGTCACCAGACTTGTGACCTGAGCTGACTTCTTTAACTCTTGCCGACACTCCTCAGGGACTTGCTCTCCCTCCGTGAAGCTCGTACCCGGTGGTCGCTCACTCTCTCTGAGCCATGCTGGGCCTGTTAGCCAGACCGACGTATGCAACTCGTCCGGCGTAGCACCACGTGACGGAATGTCGGCTGGGTTCAAGGTGCCTGGGCAGAAGTCCCACACACTGACGTCGGTGAGTCGCCTGATCTCGCACACCCGGTTGTGCACGAATTGCTTCCACTCCTGCTCCGTGTTGGTGATCCAACCCAACGCAACTCGTGAGTCGGTCCAGCAGTGAGTCGATGCTACCGTGATCTGCTTGTCCAGGGCTTGGCGTACTGTGACCAACAGACGGGCGAGCGTCAACGCTGCGAGTAACTCGAGCCGTGGGATGGTCTGTTTCGCTGTCGGTGCTACTCTGGTCTTTGCCATGGCGAACTGAATGGACACGGTCGCTGCCTCGATCCTCAGGTACACGACGGAGGCAAACGCGGCTTGTGAAGCGTCACAGAACCCGTGTAGCGACACTTTGGCGTCTGCTGTAGCGCCGCTGAAATAGCATCGTGGCATGCGCACTGGTGCTGCTCGCTGAAGTGCACTCATCAAGGATGCCCACTCCCGCTCCTGTTCAATTGATAGCGGTGAATCCCAGTCCAGACCGGCGACATGTAGCTGCTGCAAGAATATCTTGAGCTTGACCGTGACTGGCGATACTATGCCGAGTGGATCGAACAACCGTGCCGCTTGCGATGAGACAGTACGCTTCGTAGGCCGTTCCTTTGCTGAGTCGAAGACTGACGCGATGTCCACCGTTATGCTGTCAGTCTGGCGGTCCCACGTGACACCCAGAACCTTGTCACAATCATGGGGCTGTACATTCAGTGATGCCTTGGCGTACGTGGAGTCGTCTTCGCACGCTGCCCCGGAGCTAGGGTGAACTGCAGCCGTATCTCCTTCTGCGCGGTTGATGTGCTCTTGCACAGCTGCGGAACTTGACGCAAATTTGCGTATATTGAACCCACCATCAGCCATGCGGACCTTGAGCTTTGTGTACAGCTCCACCGCTTCCTCGTCATCCGCTGCGCCGGCTGCCAGGTCATCGACGTACATGCTGCGGCTGATTTCATCAACGAATTCTGGATCCTCTTGCCGGTACTGCTCGAGATGACGTTTCAGTGTGGCGTTGAGGAGGAATGGACTCGATGTGAGCCCGAACATCACGCGAGCGAACCGGTACACCTGCACTTGCCGCTCGCTCGAGAACGGCCGATCCCACCACAGGAACCGCAGCGCATTCCGGTCGTGCTCGCATACGTTGAGCATGAGAAACGCCTTCTCAATGTCACCAGTCAGGGCAACTGGATAGCACCGAAAGCGGAGGAGGATGTCTGGGATGTGCTCCAGCAAATTCGGCCCGGAGTGGAGGCAGCTGTTGATGGAAGGATTCTTCCCTGCGTGTGCTGAGGCATCGTACACCACCCGCACCTTGGTGGTAGCCTTGTCCTTGCGGACCACTGCTTGGTGGGGAATGTAATGAACTTCACCCACCTCGCCGACTTCGTTTGCTGGTACCTCTTCAATGACGCCAGTTGCCAGCTGCTCTGCCATGACACGGGCATACTCACTGAACACGTCTGGCACCTTCTCGATCTTGTTGGTGAGAGACAATAGCCGCTTGTGGCTCAGTCCAAAATTGTCCGGCAGCACAGCGTGGACTTCTTTCCACGGGAGGCTCACAGTGTAGCGGCCGTCAGCAAACTTGATCGTCTCGTCGAACGCTGCTTGCACTGGGTTCCCATCTAAGGGCTGGATACCGAGAGACTCCAAGTCCCAGAACCGCTTTAGCTGCTGCTCTAGCTGCTCAGCCGTGACCGCGAACACGTGCGTTGCTGCTGAAGCTGGTGCTGATGGCTTGGGACAACCGGACAAAACCCAACCAAGCTTTGTCGCTATGGCAACCAGGGTATCACTGCCACGGATGACGTTGCCCTCTGTGAATTCCCAGTAGTGGTCTGCACCAATCAGGATGTCCACATTGGCCGCGCCAGTGCAATCATCAGCCAGTTGCAATGTCGAGAACGGTGCGAGCGACTCCGCTACCTCGGTCGGAAATTGCCGGCTGATCGGCGCGCTGATCAAGGGAACGGCTACTGCTGCCACTGACACTGGGCTCCCCTCCAGTGTAGCGATGCTTAGTCGCACGACGTCGACTTCCTTTGGCGACCCGTGCTGTGTGCCAAAACCACGTATGGCCAGCTGCTCCGTGTGGTCCGTCGGCAGGTCCAACTGTTGACGCAGGCTGTTTGTTACATATGACCGCTGGCTGCCCAAATCCAGCAAGATGCGGGCTTTGAGCTGACGGTTCGGGTCTTCCTGTGAGGCCACCGCTGCCTTGGCCGTCTGGAGTAGCGGTGCCGATGCCTGCGACATGGCGGAGCACGTTCCGGAGAATGTCTGCTGCCCGTCTGCGCAAATGGTGGTGTGATGCCGTCTATCACATTTGCCACATCGTGTCTTAGACATACACTTGGCTGCTATATGCCCTTTCCTTGTGCACACAAAACAGCGGCGCTGCTGGATCAACAAATCTTTCCGCTTGGCCACACTGGTTACAACGGAACATGACGCGGTAGCGTGGTCCCGCCCACAGTAGATGCACGCCATATTGTGCACTGTCGTGTTTAGTGATGCCGCTGTTGCCATGGCGCCCCGGCTTGGTTCTCTGGTGCCACTTTGGACGCTGGACACATAGGAACAGCGTTCCCTGGTTCTTATTTCTTCCCGCAACTGCCGCAGCACTTCTTGCAACGAGAAGGACGCATCGCCTACACCTTTGCACACATCCAGGCGCACCGCCTTTGGCAGTTTCTGCAGAAGAATTGGGGCGAACATGTCTCCATAATGCTCGGTCTTCCGGCCCATATTCTCCAGTGACCGCACGTGGTTCACTACACTGTCCAGCAATTTGCGGAGGCCCGACAGATCATGCTCATTGCTGATACCTGGCAAGTTCAGCAGGGCATCCATATGCGCACTGATTATACGCTGCGGATCTCCGTACCGCTGCTCTAGACACTTGACTGCCGCTGCGTAATTCGCCTCTGTGAGGCTCAAACCACTGATCACTGCTGCTGCTGCTCCGTAAACACTGCTACGTAGGTGTCATGACCCGGATCAGACTCGTCGTGAAAGCGACCATGCATTGAGTTCAGCAGCCAAAAGCTGGGCTCCGAAATATTCTAGAGTTCTGTAAGAACCATGATTAGTCCTACGAAGGATTTGGCACTTTCGTTAGTTGAGCAATCATGGCTTACAACTCGTGGCCTCGAGTCACAAGTGTTGTCGTACGGCGGCTACACCTTCAGTACAAGTCGTCAGCATTGTACTCACTACACTGTTGAGCTTGAGGGGACCCTGCTTAGTCCTGCAAGGGAGCTGATACCTTTGTTAGTCGAGCAAGCAAGGCCCCTCTTCTCGCGTCGTACGACGTAAAGGGTCCTGCAAGTGCTTCGCGCACTGCGGACTCCGTTATCCCTTTTTGGGAGAGGTCACGGCTTGACCGTGAAGCACCCTACGGGGTAATGAGAGGGAAGAGCCTACGGGCAGGAGATGAAGGGTGACCAACGACCAAGGCAGCGTACGGAGGCGGCGTGCTCTAGCTGCAGCAACTTCCGACAGCATACTCCAGGCCCCGTCGCACGAAGAGCCTCGGAGTCCTTTCATGTAATGTGGGTGAGCGAGCTCCCCGTATTGATTGATCATTCTTTGTACTATATTCTAGTTTGGCTGATTGCACATATTGCACCACTGTTTGTAATATAGAAATAATCCTTACGCATTCTTGCCACTGTATACTTTTGATCACATAATGTAGCATATATAAGGAGCTGTTTTGCTAACATTCATTCTCGATTCTCGGGGAGCTCACTACTCCTCTCGATTCTCGGGGAGCTCACTACTCCTCTCGATTCTGAGAGAGTCACTCCGACTCTCTCCTGCTTTGGTCTTTTGACTCTACACACTTGATCTTTCGATCTAGTACTGCAATGGTTCAAATAAACACTGTTCAAGTGGAATTAGAAACCTGTCGTTCTATGTGAGCTAGCAACTTGGATGGCGACTATATTGGTCGTCTACCTGGGTAGCCACTAGACTGATCTAAGCCAAGTCACAAACCCGCCGAAGCGCGGCCATGACATTTGGTGCTGTGACCAGGATCCAAGCTGCGTCTTGCTGTTGCTCCGGCAGAGTAGTCGTAACTCGGTGTGCACTGGTCCATGCTGAACTCTGAGCTCTTGTTTACTCGAGCATGCAGAGGTGTGAATTTGATGTCGATTTCACGAGGCTGCATGCAGTTCTCAAGTGGAGTCGGAAGCGAACTGTTTTGTCCTGTTCTGGCCTTGGTCCGTTCAGTTGAACACTCTGTCTGAGTGCGTGCACATGGAACTTGAACTCGTTCTGTTTTGTAGCTGTTGCTACCACTTACCAGTTGGCGTGCCAACTTGTTCCGGAAGACCTGGCGAAAGTCGGTCATGCCGCCGACGAGAGTTTCGACTCCTGCACCACTTGTTGGTCTGAGATATGTGTCAGCTGCACTCGATTTGCGGTGTAGATGGCGCATTTTTTTCGAACCCACAGAGGTTCTTGCTAGGACGTGCAGTGAGGAAACTCTACTGTTTTGTCAGCGCTTGCACAGAAACTGCTCGAGAAGCGAAATGCTTTTAGACTTTTAGAGTCGTCTTGAAGTGGCAGGATCGATGACTGCATGAAGCTTAGCTTCTACGTTGCCCTCAGCTGCAGTTGAGGAGTGTTGCTGTTCTTTTGAACTTTGACGGGTCAAAAACAGTCAAGAGGGCTATGTCCTTGTCGTGTGACGGAGTCACGAAGCCAGATTTCGAAACTGGGCGCATCAGTTGAGATGCTGGCTGAAACGATGATACAGTAACAAGTTCTGCAGAGAGCTTGAACAACTGCTGATTTGAGTTCGTTGATGCGGATCTCGAATGTTTTGATTGGAGTGTGATAGAAATCACTAGTGAGCTGATGCCCACCTGAAACCAGCACTTCTGTGTTGGGCGATGCCTGTTTGGTGTCGGATCTGTCGACGTCCGCACCCTGTGGTGTTTCGTCACGTACTGAGTATGATGTTGGTTACTGGTTCTGGCATTGGACGCGATGTGCTGTCCCAATTCCTTGCGAGATCACTTCGGGTGGTGGAGCATTGCACTTTAAAGCTTCTAAAGCTGACGTCGTTCCGCCAAGCCATGATGGTGATGGCAAACGAGAGCACGTTCTTCGCTTGCGGAGGCGTGAAGTGATACTCCCTTTTCGGAGGTGACGGTTAACGCCGTGCTAGACACGTCGGAAGGGTTGCCGACCTGTGCCTTGACGATACCTGATGGGTGTTTTCAAGGAATGAATGATGTCATGATGGCGCATGCGCTAGTGAGCCCTACGGTGGATGGTGTTCCCGTACGGGTGTTGAATTACTCTGACGAGGCAGTGGCTCTAGAGAGGGCAATGCAGATTGGTCGGTTAGAACCAATATCTGAGGTCATGAGCATCGTGACCGAAGACACTCTGGCTGATGGCCAGGGAGAGGAATCAGTTCAAATAGCTGAGACGGAGGACTCTCTCGGGGTCTGGAAGCAGTTGCGCATTGGCGCAAGATGTCCGGTTGTGGACCCCCGGAAAGGTTGGATGAGGACGAACTCATCCATGGAACCTTTGAGGTTGGGCGAGGACGAACTCGACCCTGGAGCCTGTAGGTTGGACGAGCTGGACTCGATCCTGGAGCCTAGGTGTGTGGACGAGCTGGGACTCGGACCTGGAACACACGGAAGTGGGGGTCGGAAGAGATGGTAATGAGACATCTCTGGGACAATCTGGTATCTCCTGCGAGGAGATCCACTGCTTGCAAGCCTTAGTGCTTCGGTATCGAGATGCGTTCGCTTTGAACCCATCTGAGCTTGATCGCACTTCGGTGCTACACTACAAGATTGAGACACGTGATCGTGGTCCTGTTGCACAGGCTACTAGGCGTATGCCATTGTGTCTGTCCTTGCTGGCAGCAATGAACCTACCGTGGAAGTCTTGGCGAGGTCGCCAAGGTCTTTTGTAATGGGTGGAGTGTGGGTGGAACCGATTCGTTGGATACCACCAAATCTATGAAATGGCTCCTGGAGCTCTGCAGCAGTTTTTTGTACTGAACCGGATACCTACGTGGTAGAAGGGTGTGTCGACCACACGTTATGGCCTATGGTCTACATTCATCTGAGATGACACGAAATGGCGAACTGTCATACGTATACGCTTTGCGTGAAGATTTGCAACGTGCATTTAGTTGTACATGACAAGCTGCGTGTTGATCATCAGCACCAGGCTCATCTCTACGATAGTGGAGCAGTACCAGTTTCATTTTGAAGTTGGAAATTTTTTGATGGAAATGTCCCGCCTGTGGAGTCACATTTCGTACTCTATGCCCGTGCCTGTTATGGTGCAGAACCAGTTGGCTTGGCCAACGAGAGCTAGGCGGTTACCGTCACGACTCGCTGACTTTAATGTTAGTTGAGATCACGGGGACGTGATTCTTGAGAGGCCGGGGAATTGTCATGACCCGGATCAGACTCGTCGTGAAAGCGACCATGCATTGAGTTCAGCAGCCAAAAGCTGGGCTCCGAAATATTCTAGAGTTCTGTAAGAACCATGATTAGTCCTACGAAGGATTTGGCACTTTCGTTAGTTGAGCAATCATGGCTTACAACTCGTGGCCTCGAGTCACAAGTGTTGTCGTACGGCGGCTACACCTTCAGTACAAGTCGTCAGCATTGTACTCACTACACTGTTGAGCTTGAGGGGACCCTGCTTAGTCCTGCAAGGGAGCTGATACCTTTGTTAGTCGAGCAAGCAAGGCCCCTCTTCTCGCGTCGTACGACGTAAAGGGTCCTGCAAGTGCTTCGCGCACTGCGGACTCCGTTATCCCTTTTTGGGAGAGGTCACGGCTTGACCGTGAAGCACCCTACGGGGTAATGAGAGGGAAGAGCCTACGGGCAGGAGATGAAGGGTGACCAACGACCAAGGCAGCGTACGGAGGCGGCGTGCTCTAGCTGCAGCAACTTCCGACAGCATACTCCAGGCCCCGTCGCACGAAGAGCCTCGGAGTCCTTTCATGTAATGTGGGTGAGCGAGCTCCCCGTATTGATTGATCATTCTTTGTACTATATTCTAGTTTGGCTGATTGCACATATTGCACCACTGTTTGTAATATAGAAATAATCCTTACGCATTCTTGCCACTGTATACTTTTGATCACATAATGTAGCATATATAAGGAGCTGTTTTGCTAACATTCATTCTCGATTCTCGGGGAGCTCACTACTCCTCTCGATTCTCGGGGAGCTCACTACTCCTCTCGATTCTGAGAGAGTCACTCCGACTCTCTCCTGCTTTGGTCTTTTGACTCTACACACTTGATCTTTCGATCTAGTACTGCAATGGTTCAAATAAACACTGTTCAAGTGGAATTAGAAACCTGTCGTTCTATGTGAGCTAGCAACTTGGATGGCGACTATATTGGTCGTCTACCTGGGTAGCCACTAGACTGATCTAAGCCAAGTCACAAACCCGCCGAAGCGCGGCCATGACATAGGTATGTGAACTTATCCGTGTCTGTCAAGCCGCTATTGGAGTGGATCAGCGACTTGAACACATCAAAGAAATGCTGCCACTCCATTGCGTTGCCACCAAACTTGCCGAGCTCTAGTTTCGGCAGCTTCACTCTGGCAGAGCTGCCACTGGCCGACACTGACGACAGCGTACTCAACTGTGAGTTGGACGCTGACGACGCCACAACACTCTCTTCTGTAAGGGCAGCAAGCTTCTCAGTACTAGTAGTAGTATTATCACTCGCGGCATCCTCAGTGATCGGGTTGACTGCTTTTCCCGAGTCTGCAGTACTCTCTGAGCTCTCTCCCAGTGTGCTCAGTGTACTGGCGCGTCGGTCATCACGGGTACGTGCTTTTTCCTCTGCTGGGAAATCCAATATATGGTCCAGTGTGCTGCAGAACGTCTGCAGCTTCAGTGTCCAGTCATCCGCCTCCATGACTTCCTCCTCAACGTCTCCATCACTGACGTCACACACTAAATCCAAGACCTCTGCGTCCAGAGCGGCCAGCAGCTCCCTCTTGCACGCCAGCAAATTGCGTGCATGACGCACAGCCGCACGGACATCGTCGGCCAACACATTCAGATATCGAGCTTCGTCCACAACGTGCTGGAACTCGCCCATGCATCTCGTGCACGATCCCCGATGGCCCCCACGCACCCTGCGCTTCTTGCGCAAAACAAGCTGATCCTGCGTCTTTGCCGACGCTTCTACTGCTGGTTGTTTTGTCCCAGAGCTAGTGGTCTCACTCGTCTCTCTGGACTCCTCCTTCTCCTCCATGACTGACCAAATTTCTCGATTTTAAAACACTAATCGACTCTCGATCTCAAGCTCCACGATCCGGCTCGAAGGACCATGTGAAATTATCGACCACAACTAAAAACTACGCGGTCTTCAGACCCCTGTTGTGGCGCGATTTCCTGGCCTTTTCGTGGAGACAACTAGAAGACTGTATTTACTTATTGGTTTCAACCACACTCTCAAATCAACCAGAAAACAAAAACAACGATCGCCAAATCGCTGTCATCAGCAAAACGTGCTCGCGTGCGTGCATTGGCTTACGTGTAGTCTACGTGTACATCAGTGTGCGTGCATGCATATCGAAGTGTACGAGTAGAAAAGAAGAATGATCATGCGCGCGCATGATGCATCGATGAGTCATACCACCACGTAACCATGGATATAAATAATGGCGACGCGATGGCGACAGCAAAGTTCCGCGTACAAAAGCGCAGGTGCAACAAGGAAAAATCAGAGTGCAGAACAAACAGAAATTCAAATCGAAAGGAGATAAATATTGTGGAGATGAAGCAAATCAGTTTGGTCTGTCAGAGGGTGCTTGCGCCCAGAGACAGGGTGACAGCAAACCCTGTCAGAGAGAGTCAGTGTACAGAATAGGAATACATAGAACGCAGCACGCAGTGGAGTTGCTGTGGAGAGCGAGAATGCAAGCAACAACGTAAGTATTATCTATGCAACTGATTATATCGGCGTATCCGACAAACACGCACAACAAACACTGTATTGTAACAACACACTCGTAAATGATGTTATCACAACAACACTCATTCTATTTCAGCGCAGTGTCCTGTCCAATCACACTCAAAATCACACTCGTAAATCTCGCACACTCCCTCCTTGACAATATGACAACTGACACTCATAAATCTCGCACAGACATGCTAGTATTGGTATGGACTCCACTTTAATCAGGTCTCAACTCTTGATTGTGCTCACACAGTTCAGTTAGCCATCTCTAGGTACATGTACATGCGGGACTAGGAAGACAGATGCCGCATGTAAAATTGCCAGAAACAGGGGAGCCGGGCATGATCTTATCGAAGCAGAGCTCCGTCGTTTTCGTATCTAGCTTTGTGCGCGCATGATGAACAGATACACATGTACTTTAGGGTGACCAGCAGCCGTGGGGAGACTGATGAGAGCCGCGGGCCACAGCTGGAAAGGTACCTGAGAGGAACCCTAGAGTGGTCTTACCTCGAATTCCATCAATAGCCAGAGTCAGGGCTGTGATGCGCAACTCTTCCGTGTACAGGATTCCAGAGTCTGATGCAATACCAAACAGAGTCTCCACCAGCCTCGCCAATCTGCACACAACATGGAGGAGCCCAGGTGCATAGCCAGGATGCACAACCAACATCAAGCAACATTGTGACTTTTTAGATATTTGGTCTCTCGTGGGGGAGAGGGCAAGAAATCGCACAGTTCTCAATGAAATCAAACGGGACACGCGTAGATCTCTTCAGCTACAGAGAGTACCATAACTAGACTGTGTAAGGGCCACGGGATATCCCAGTGGGCTGATGCTTCCAGTCATGCCAGGCATGGTCATGTATGCATATCGCATGCATCGTAACTTCAACATCAAATCTGTAAATGGAATGTGTTGTTTTTTCAAGGCTGAGCGTAGCGAAAGAGTGTAAAAAAACGTATTTTTCACTCACCATTTTTCTATCGTGCTCTGCTGCTCTTCCACTGCGCAACTCTCCCCCACCTGCCACCGTGGTCTTGTATTCCTCGTAGAGCGTGGAGTTTTCCCGCCCTCCCTCCCTTGGGTCCCGTACGTTGTTGGGCTTCCATTGGGTGCTGTTTTACTGGTTTTCCATGGCATGCTTTGTTTTGTGTGTTTCTGTCCCGAGGGTCTCGGGTTTTTTTGGTTGATTACTCCTTTCTGCTTGTTTCTCTTCGGTTTTTCTTTTGGGTGTGACTGGCAGTGGGGCAGGTCCCATATTAGTAGAAGGGTTTTTGGCCGCAAGGCGAGTTTTTTCCCCAGCCCGGTTGAGCGGTCGTGGCTGGAAATTTAGGGAGTCGGTTTTTCAGGCGCTCCCCCACTGGCCAGTCACCCACACCAGGACATTGCTCTGCTCGTGTCTTGCACTGACATATCTCTTGCTGGCCGCCTTGCTCTTTATTGCTTCTGGCCTAGTTTTTGGCTAGCGTGTGGCTGCGAGTGTGGTGTGACGGAATACTGAGTACATTCTGTGAGTAAATTCTGGTAGACCACTACCCCATGTACAACCCGGTTGCTATGTGAGTGAAAAAAACAATTTGTTTGGGGTAGATCCATTCGTACAACGCTGCAATGTCTCAACCGATCTTTGTATCACGGCTTGTTAGTAAATTGTCATCTTCAGTTGCACCGATGCTAACACGTACTAGCGCCTTTCAAGCTGCTGTTAGTAAAGAGTGTTGTTTCATGTCAGGGACATTCTGCTAAGAATGGACATGTAGGAATGATGGTCACATTACCAGATCATTCAGAATGGGCATGGTACATTTCTACAGCCCTCATCATGGCTAGTAGTGGTCTGGCTATGTACATGTGCACTGTTAGATTCTCTCTCTCTCTCTCTCTCTCTCTCTTCATAAATAGTAACCGAGTAATACCAGCAACAACTGGCGGAGATTGACCACACAAGTAACTCCTACCTGGATCCACCAACACTTTGCTGCGCAAGCAGCACCTTGTAGAGCATCGATTCACCGGTCTTGCCTACAGGAAAGCAGTACAAATGGAAGCAAGCATAGGACATAGCTGCTGCTGGTGGTCTTCTTGAGGCAGAAAGCTAGTATTGGTCACACACCCAACACACAACTTAGTTTCCATTCAGTTCACCTCCCACGGGCCAATAGGGCTCACAGATCGGAGCTTGATACTTAGAGATACCGTGCTACGTGTTCTGTGGAGTTCCCAAGGTCTATGACAACAAGAAGCAGGTCTCAACATAGAAAGCAGGAAGGAATACCTACCCGCTGCTTTAAAATCCGTTGTCCGTGGCAAAGGCTTTGAGGTTCGCGACAAGGACTTGAAAAGTAGCAGCGCCTGCTTCATAACCTTGATGAGGAGACTTTCCTCCATAACACCAAAGCCCTTCTTTATGTCCTTCTCATAGTTCATTACAAGAAGACGGTCATGCCAAACCATGGCCAGGAATTCTGCCAAGACACTGAAAGCTGACAGGTAGACGAGAATATCCAGATTATGTCTACACACCCACTGGACTGGAGCACACAAAGCAAAAACAAAAGTAGTCAACAGAGCGATGTGAGCTGCTGCTTCTAAACAGTTGCCATTGGAGCTGAGGGAATTCCTTGTGCTTTGTGTTGCTATTCAGATGCCGTATTTGCGTGAGTCTAACGCACACCTGAGCATAGCGTCCCCTGAAAAAGCGCATCTAAAGTGCAAAATACATTTTTCTGCACTTAGCTTGGCGCATGCAACTGTTAGCAACTCTGTATTGCAACATGCGCTCATCATAGATGATCGGCATTCCGAATAATGTATGACCGGCAAAGAAGCAGGACATGTGAAATTGTGAATACAGTAGTACGCGTACAGTTGTGCCCAAAGAAATCCGACCTGTGTGTCAAAAGCAGCGCCAAGGCCTCGGATGGATTTCGGACCATGCATGATGTAATGGAAATGGAATCGCGGTGCTACTTCTGACGCCACGCTGATCCTTGCGGCATGCATGTTGTGCGTTGAACTTGCCTCCCTGTAGCAAGATGAATCCTGCCATGTCGGGGAAAGCATCCAGTAAGGACACGTCTCACTGCGGACTTCATCTTCATTTGTCCAGGACCAGCATGTAGGATCAGGGCATTAAGCAGCTGACATGATTGTGAACATCACAACTGCATGTACATGTAGACCTACCCCAGTACGGATCATTCTCGTGACAAGACGAAATAGCAGTCATGAAATTGATCGCCCGTGAGGCCGCCTTGAACCAATTGTGGCTATAGCGATCACAGGGAGGGGACCTGAGGCATTCGAACAATCGTGTCACCGGCTGGGGACGAGCTGCAGTTGGAACGCAAGGTGCAAAGACGTAATTCAATAGTCTTTGATAGCCAGGACTTATGTTGATTCAACCGAGCCAAAGAGACAAACATGCCTGATGTTCAGTCATGGCAACTTTAGCCTACGGTTCTAGTCGAACGATGGTTGCCGATGAAACTGCAGCTATAATGCACGGAATGATCACAGTCATGGCCAAAGAGATGCCACAGTTAGCACTGCCAACTCCTTCAGAGGAGAAGACTAAATTCAGTGGTCCATGTTGACCAGTTGCAACAGCTATTGGTCATTTAATAGTCATTATCCGTAACGATCATTAATTTGGCCTTACCCGCGAAAGCAAAGGCCACCATTCTGCAAAGGCCATAAAAGAGAAAAAAACACACACATCAAGTTTACACTCTCAGTTGCTCATTATTTACTCTCCTTTTGACTGTTTCAGTGATGGGTGGTCCCGAATGATCTCCTTCGACCTACTATTTCTTCATTCTTACACCTTTTCAGGCCTGTCTTTGCAAACTCTAACCACATTCTGCAGTGATCGACCTTCTCTGTGGTGGAGCTAAGCCTTTCATACGTCATGACTGAGCTGTTCGCTATGGCAACGTGAGCACTGATACAATCGACGATTTGGCAAGTTTGGCTTATCGTATGGAAGCAAGAGATATGCCATTCGAATCGATATCAAATTGTCTTTCTTCTGAACCCTACTTGGAAAATCTTTGTAGTTACACTCACATAGGATCATAGGACATGTGTGTGTGTGGGCGCACACATGCACGCACGTGTGTGTATGTTTACACATGGTGTGTGTGTGTGTGTGTGTGTGTGTGTGTGTGTGTGTGTGTGTGTGCGTGCGCGTGTGTGTGTGTGCCCGTGGTGTGGTGTGTGTGTGTGTGTGCCCGTGGTGTGGTGTGTTTGT
The DNA here is from genome assembly GCF_964019385.1 of Sycon ciliatum. Taxonomy (NCBI): domain Eukaryota; kingdom Metazoa; phylum Porifera; class Calcarea; order Leucosolenida; family Sycettidae; genus Sycon; species Sycon ciliatum. The sequence goes on along the minus strand of NC_088643.1, from coordinate 75,666,401 downwards.
GCACGTGGTGTGGTGTGTGTGTGTGCGTGTGTGCACGTGGTGTTGTGTGTGTGTGTGTGTGTGTGTGTATTTGCTTGTGTACACTCATACCTCGGTTTTCCAGACTCCGACGTTACGGGCACTTCAGTCTACCGGGCACCCTTTGGGCGAGTTTCAGTGGAAATATTACTGCTCTTTTGTCACTTTTTGTGGAAATAGTGACGTCACATGCCATATCTATGGCCTTTGCCCAAAAATGTATGTGATTCGGAGTTAATGACATTTCGAAGTTACGGCCCGGTCCCGGACCGCGCGGATAAACGGGGTATGAGTGTATGTGTGTGTGTGCTGAAGTCGAGCCGCTACCTGGCCCTTAGGTGTGGGCATTGGCACTTGATCCATTCTTCATAGATGTACTGGTCGTCGTGCACGAGTGATTCAAGCGTCACAAAATTGTCTGCATGGGCATACAACAAGACAGCACTGTTGCTCAATAGGCCGAGTGGGAGCAGCCACCAGAGACCTCTGGTCAGTTATGCACCTGGCTCACAAGTAATTAAAGTCATGGGGAAATGTACCAGCAAGAGTGTTCAGGATTCACGGCCGCATATCAGTCATCTCTGTACCTACTGGATTTGGCAAATCCCCTCCTAAGATTCATACATGCCGTCTTGCCAAATAGTCAGATTTATCAAACACTGCTATCAAGGCCCCCCTCTTTCCAAACACCAATCCAGGAAGAACCTCCTTCCCGTTTCGACAGAAAAAGACTGCACATGTGTGAACTTTACAGGCATGTTCATGTATGTGTAAACTGGCTCCTGCTCTTGTAGTTGTAGTGGCTGAGCACTTTCATGTGGGGTAGTGCCTTTGCTGTTTGCACGATGCAATCAGGTTCAGCCCCATTTTTCTCTGCTGCGTTGACGAGTCCACAAAGGCCGAAACAATTCTGTCCGCGGACTGAGTACTAGTATGTGTAAACTGCATAGCCTGTATGTATAGGCTGTACTAGCAAGAGTACATAACCCCCCAGAGTGTGCAACGCCTGATCCAGCTCTGCATAGGGTCTAGGTCGAGCGGAATCGGATCTTCTTCTGATGTCATGCGTACACTCCACACCAGCACAAGGCCGGTCTCGAGGCAGGGCACCGTTGTTTCTGATCCGAGAGTACCCGCGACTCCCCGGGTTCCCCTCAGATGTGTACGGTATTATGACGCAAAGATCCGATTCCGCTCGACCAAGACCCTATGGAGAGCTGGATCAGGCGTTGCACACTCTGGGGGGTTATGTGCTCTTGCCTGTATGTACTCTTGCCTGTATGTACTCTTGCCTGTATGTACTCTTGCCTGTATGTACTCTTGCCTGTATGTGCTCTTGCCTGTATGTATAAGTGTATACATGCATGTACACAGTGCTAGTATGTACGGGTTAATGATAGCTTGCATAGACCTCGGTCCTACCAGTAGGACCATCATACTGTACTTAGCCCCATCCCTCACACAAACAAGTCAACAAAGAGGCATCTTTGGATTGAGGAGTGCTGGTTTCGAAACAACTGGTTTGAAGCTCAAAGTAGAGCTGGTGTTAGCTCAGAGCAGAGCTGCTGTTAGCTCAGAGCAGAGCTGCTGTTAGCTCAGAGCAGAGCTGCTGTTAGCTCAGAGCAGAGCTGCTGTTAGCTCAAAGTAGAGCTGCTGTTAGCTCAAAGTAGAGCTGCGGTTAGCTCAAAGTAGAGCTGCCGTTAGCTCAAAGTAGAGCTGCGGTTAGCTCAAAGTAGAGCTGCGGTTAGCTCAAAGTAGAGCTGCTGTTAGCTCAACGTAGAGCTGCAATGCTAAATGGATGTAATATAGCGCAAGGCAGAGCCGCAGCAAATAGCTAGATAACACCAGTTGTGAGAGTGGACCCGATTAGTGGGTACGATAATTATGATGGTGTGAATAAGTTGGATAGGGAGGGATGGTGGGAAAAGAAACACTGCTGAAGCACGATCCGTTGTCTGGAAGAGCACAACAGGGCAAGCAAGATTTGTTTTACTTTTCCGCAAAATGGGCTGGTGCCATTTGTGATTACGCAGCAAAACAAAGCGCATGACGTCAGTCTTGAATGCAGTACAAAGCAATGCAGTGCAGTGTGTGCGCTAGTTCCGATTGTTGCTAACAAGTACTAGCACAGCTAGTACACCATTAGCCCCATCCCTCACACAAACAAGTCAACAAAGAGGCATCTTTGGATTGAGGAGTGCTGGTTTCGAAACAACTGGTTTGAAGCTCAAAGTAGAGCTGGTGTTAGCTCAGAGCAGAGCTGCTGTTAGCTCAGAGCAGAGCTGCTGTTAGCTCAGAGCAGAGCTGCTGTTAGCTCAAAGTAGAGCTGCTGTTAGCTCAAAGTAGAGCTGCTGTTAGCTCAAAGTAGAGCTGCGGTTAGCTCAAAGTAGAGCTGCCGTTAGCTCAAAGTAGAGCTGCGGTTAGCTCAAAGTAGAGCTGCGGTTAGCTCAAAGTAGAGCTGCGGTTAGCTCAAAGTAGAGCTGCTGTTAGCTCAACGTAGAGCTGCAATGCTAAATGGATGTAATATAGCGCAAGGCAGAGCCGCAGCAAATAGCTAGATAACACCAGTTGTGAGAGTGGACCCGATTAGTGGGTACGATAATTATGATGGTGTGAATAAGTTGGATAGGGAGGGATGGTGGGAAAAGAAACACTGCTGAAGCACGATCCGTTGTCTGGAAGAGCACAACAGGGCAAGCAAGATTTGTTTTTCTTTTCCGCAAAATGGGCTGGTGCCATTTGTGATTACGCAGCAAAACAAAGCGCATGACGTCAGTCTTGAATGCAGTACAAAGCAATGCAGTGCAGTGTGTGCGCTAGTTCCGATTGTTGCTAACAAGTACTAGCACAGCTAGTACACCATTAGCCCCATCCCTCACACAAACAAGTCAACAAAGAGGCATCTTTGGATTGAGGAGTGCTGGTTTCGAAACAACTGGTTTGAAGCTCAAAGTAGAGCTGGTGTTAGCTCAGAGCAGAGCTGGTGTTAGCTCAGAGCAGAGCTGCTGTTAGCTCAGAGCAGAGCTGCTGTTAGCTCAGAGCAGAGCTGCTGTTAGCTCAAAGTAGAGCTGCTGTTAGCTCAAAGTAGAGCTGCGGTTAGCTCAAAGTAGAGCTGCTGTTAGCTCAAAGTAGAGCTGCTGTAAGCTCAAAGTAGAGCTGCTGTTAGCTCAAGGTAGAGCTGCTGTTAGCTCAAAGTAGAGCTGCTGTTAGCTCAAAGTAGAGCTGCGGTTAGCTCAAAGTAGAGCTGCGGTTAGCTCAAAGTAGAGCTGCGGTTAGCTCAAAGTAGAGCTGCTGTTAGCTCAAAGTAGAGCTGCTGTCAGCTCAAAGTAGAGCTGCTGTTAGCTCAAAGTAGAGCTGCTGTTAGCTCAACGTAGAGCTGCAATGCTAAATGGATGTAATATAGCGCAAGGCAGAGCCGCAGCAAATAGCTAGATAACACCAGTTGTGAGAGTGGACCCATGAAACCAGCACTCCGTTAGCTATGCACTATTGACGCACAGCAAGGGTCAATTTATGTCAGCACAGGCAAGCATTGCGCAGCTAGAGTTCAGTAGCTCATTACTCACCCGAGTTGGGGATCATGGCATCCATGGCACGGCAGCAAGCCGGGACGATAGCTGGCGCTTAGCGCTTGTTGTAGTCCGGATGTAGCATAGACACGCATCGCTCTTTCCACTGACCTGCCACTCGGAAGAAGGAGTCGGGGCACTAGCCATAGCAGCGGTGGTGGCTGCACCAATGTGGACCGAATGCCCGGAGTAGTTCGACTAGGATGGTACACCGGCCGCAGCGACAAGAGACCATACTGTTACTGTGAATGACTGCCTGGTCAGCTGCTGTCTGTTCGAGAGTACGAACAAGAGCTGCTCTGGTCCCTCGCGACGAGTGACAAATGGGTAGCTAACAATGGCACGGACCGGGCAGTACGGCGGTACAGACGGGCCAATGTCACTAGTAACGCCTTTACCGAATGGGTCCGTCTTGGATGAAAGCAGGAAGAGTTGCAGGCGTCCGTCACCAGGGGAGCTAGTACAGCCCCGTGTGATGCCATTAGTGAATTCAGCACACCGAAGAAGTCCAAAGAAGCAGCATGGCGGCTTGGTAGAGCAGCTTGTCATGGCCATTCAGGATACTCTTTTCCGGCGTGCATCCGTCAGGTGTCGTAGGATTGGCGTAGTTATAGGAAGGCGAGGGGTGAGTACAGCCGTACCATGGCATCGCTGGATGCCCTTCAACACCCTCTCCAGAAGCCACGCATCTACTAAGGGGCCGGCAAACCCATTCTCAAGGTGGGCTTTATGCACCGCACTCGCATACACAGATACAGTTCAGGGCACGCTGATCATAGTTCACGCATGAATGTGTGTCCAGGAACGATTGTAAAGGAAATGGTATTGCCTTCTCCCCCTGGCCCCCGTGTCACACAACAGCTCAAACAACTTGGTGGAGTTTCTGACTTCTTATACAAACGGAAAGGGCACAGGAGGAGAAAGACGAAAAGACTAGACAGAAAACGACGACGGGAAAGACTCCCGGGAAAAGACTCAGAGGACCAACAAAGAACAAGCAGTAATAAACCGAGGACAAATCGTGACGACCAATCAGGGACTAATACGTACAGAACACATGACCAAGACCAAGACAACCAGACCACGGACGAATCACACACGACTCTCATTCCCAGACCAAACTAGCACTGCGCATGTACTGCATTCACTTGACAGTCACTCTCACACAGACGGAAGCACATCCTCACACTCTGACAACGCGTACTCCTGCATGCACCACATACCATAAACGTCACACATCACACCATGCTCACGCGTACACCTAGACCATATATGACATCAGACACTGGACTCCACAAGACAAGAACCAAATACAACGACATGCGTAAATCATAGTCGTAACATAAATTCGTTACACAGCCTTCCCCTCCGGCGAGAGTCGACCTCGACTCTCAGAAGTAGAAAAATGGAGTAGGAGGAAAACAAAAGGGTTGAGAAGACACAATAACAGGAGAAGAAGACAGGACAACGGCAAGTGGCTGGCTGCAGACGTGGAGATGGGAAAACCTTGGGTGTGGTTCCACGAGGTGGTGCGTCGTACGACTTGCCCATTCGGATGTGGAAGATGTGTATAACATGTACAAATGGAGCAACAGAACACAGCAGGCATGTAGTCAATCAGGGAAAAGAACAAATCGAAAATCCATCGATACACTGTCACACAAACTTCAGAAGGGGAGAAACCCACAGGACTCTAACCTGACTAGAAAACTCGGCGCGGAGCCGGCATAAGTGTCCCACACTTTTCCGATGGCGGATCATCTTGTCGTCCCACGACCCCGTATGATCCTGTCGTCCCACGACCCATAATAATCTTGTCGTCCCACGACCCATAATATTTAGATTTTTATTTATTTGTTTTTTTTTAATTTTATACTTCCCCGACAAAAGGCTAAACAAACACTGGGGCCCACCAGCTCACGAAGGGAACCGTGGCTCACCATGATCAGACATTCACCTGGTGAACTGAACAGACCCGCAGGTCGACACAAAACGAGAACAAAATACGCTCCCTGAAAGACTACCTATGGCTATGAACCAACTCGTAACCAAGAAAACTGTTCCAGTACAAACCATCACAGCAAAACGTGTGTGGCAACTTCAAAACCGAACCAAGCTTACAAACCAAACAGTTACATAAGTAGTTTGTTTCTCCGTATAGCCTCTATTGTGAGACGATTTTCCCTGATGATAGTCTCGAGAAAATCGATTAGGAACAACCATTTTAGATACATGTATTCTCATTCATCATTTTGTAATGTCCGCTTCACTTATACTATTAATCGCATTAATAAAGTTACACAACCACACTGAAAGGCTAATCAAGAAAACTGCACAAACCCCAGCAAATATACGCACACTGACTGCAAAAACCAAAACAGAAAGACACAAGAGAGACACAAGAACCGGATCGCCGTCACAAAGACTGATGGTATCGGAACGATAGCGCGAAAAGATAAAGCGCAACTTGCCAAGAGGCACCACCCCGAGTACGTCGACATGATGCTCAAGCTCTATCGAGTGAGGCGACGGGACCACAACGAATATACAACAACCAAACCCTCTACTGGGAGCGACTCACCGGGTAAGGGGCCTGCAGGCCAGGCTGGCGAACGCCTTTCCATCTCCATGGCCGTAGTAGCAATCTCGGTGAAGTGAGTTGAACGACGAGAAATAAAATATATTTCGAAACGGCGAGCATGAACTGAAGCCACGGCGAAAACGAAGAGAAAACGATCTCAGGGTCGTGGGTGCCGATCACTAGTTGGGCGCCACTGTAAAGGAAATGGTATTGCCTTCTCCCCCTGGCCCCCGTGTCACACAACAGCTCAAACAACTTGGTGGAGTTTCTGACTTCTTATACAAACGGAAAGGGCACAGGAGGAGAAAGACGAAAAGACTAGACAGAAAACGACGACGGGAAAGACTCCCGGGAAAAGACTCAGAGGACCAACAAAGAACAAGCAGTAATAAACCGAGGACAAATCGTGACGACCAATCAGGGACTAATACGTACAGAACACATGACCAAGACCAAGACAACCAGACCACGGACGAATCACACACGACTCTCATTCCCAGACCAAACTAGCACTGCGCATGTACTGCATTCACTTGACAGTCACTCTCACACAGACGGAAGCACATCCTCACACTCTGACAACGCGTACTCCTGCATGCACCACATACCATAAACGTCACACATCACACCATGCTCACGCGTACACCTAGACCATATATGACATCAGACACTGGACTCCACAAGACAAGAACCAAATACAACGACATGCGTAAATCATAGTCGTAACATAAATTCGTTACACGATGACTCGGGCAGCAAAAGTGAGCTTCCCCAGGAGGGACTCGAGTTGACGCTGGCCGATGCTGCGCTCGCTGATAGTAGCCATGAGTGGCGCACGGATCTCGGACAGCTTGTCCTCTGGTAGCCGCAGTCTAGGAAAATACCAAGGAAGGTCAATGATGGTGATGGCCCTCGAGCTGGGATGGAGCAAAGAGGAGTGCCGAGATACGTGAATGCCCGGAGGGGGGTGGTGAGTTGCTGGTTGGCTGCAGCCAAACCAGTGGAGATATCGAGAAAGTCATCGAGGTAATGAAGCCGGTGATCTATAGCAAACTCGTGCTGCATGATCCAGTTGACTGCTGTGGCTACTGAGTCAAAGACGGCTGGGCTGGAGCGGAGGCCGAAAGGCAGAAAGCGCTCGTAGTAGTAGGAGCCTTCCCAGCGAAGTCCTGACGGCGGACTGGGATCTGCCGAAATGCACTGCGTACATCGAGCTTGGACAAATACACAGGCTGTGGGCATGACATGATGATGTTGATCGCGTTGTCAATGCTCGCGTAGTGCAGAGAGAGCGGCTCGGCAGGAATGCTGTCGTTCGCGCCGGTGCCTTCCGGACTAGACAGATGGTGGATCATTCGCAGCTTGCCGTTCTTTTTGGGGATGGCACCAATACCAGAGCGGCGCATGAACTGAAATGGAGGTGACGGAAATGGGCCTGTGGTCTCGCTGCGGGCGCAGGAAGCAGCTAATTGCTCGGATATAAATGCCGAGTGAGTGAAAGCCGAGGGTAGATTATTAGAGAAAACCGAAATGTCGTGTTGGCCGGCGGATCCAAGAGTAAAGCCACGGCGCAGCCCATGGAGAACATACGCAACGCATTATTGATATGAGTGGTTACGTAACAGGCGGGCAAAGTGGTCAGCTAGCAGTGTGGTGTCTGCAGAGTGTATAGGAAAGAAGCTACGTACCGAGTCAAGCTATTCAGTAGCCATTCTGCTAGGAGCGGCGGGGTGGCCGATTGGCTCCGCGCTGCTGCTGGTTGCACATGATGCATGCATGGGTGGTCCTTGCCACACTGGCTGCAGGTGTGGGAGAAGCGGCACGACGACGAAGAACAGCGACCTCCATTGAAGTTGCGGCAGATTTCTTGGCTGTCGCTGGTATGGTTGCGACCACTGGAGGTAAATGCTGCCGGCTTGGGGACGAAAAGGACACAAACCGCCCCTGGATGGGCCGTCTTACATTGAGCGCATTTTGGGTGTGCATGGCCTGTGACAGCTATCTGCCATAGGTTCACGTCGATGGTGTCCAACCTCTTCGTGCCTGGTTACTGGGCCACGAGCAGCCGCAGCTGGCGGTCGTACTCTAGCCACGCGCTTGGGAAGAACTGGCGGTTAGCAGTCAGGATCAACTGCTGGTACGCAATCAGTTCAGCAGTTCAGCAGTGCGGTGTAGGGCAGCAGCCGTGATAACAGATATGTATGTGGTCCATGCCTCGAGCCGGGTAGTTACATGTATAATTATCGTGAACCTTACGACGCACCTGCTTCGCGTACGGTCATCCGACTCAACGATATTTAGCTGGCTATCGTTATTCGGGCTGTGCACCAGCCGGAATGTTGGGCCGGAAGTGTGCAAGAATTTCAGGCAACCAACTTGAAAAATCTACGAACTCCCCTCGCAAGATACGTTCTTGCACAGCCTTGGGCGCAGCTGGTGCAGGTGGCTGATCGGGTGGGTTACAAGGGCTTGGCCTGGCGTAGTGGCGGCAGCAGCCGCATTGCCTTGGCCTTGGGTGAGGAGCGGCACAATGCTCTCCGATAATAATAAAATGGCGGCCGACAAAGCCGACTACACCTCGTCACGTAGATCTACGGGAGCGCAGAGATCCCTTGAGCCCGCGTCACCTGAGCTGGCGGAGGAGGCATTGGTGCAAGTCGGGCTTCTGGGCTCGCGAGCCGTGTCCGCACTGTCATGTTGCTGGTTCTCCTGGCCGGAGCAGACCTCACTACCAAGGGCTAGTTGTGCCAGCAAACGGTCCTGTAAAATACTTTTACTAAGTTTCCTTTCGGATTCAAGCCGCGCTGAGAAGGCTGATAAAAGGTGTGAAGCAAACTAATAACAAAAGTGTAAATGAAAATTGCTGTTAGACCACACGAATGCCAAGTCACACTGCAAGAGCTAGTGCCCTGGAATCACTGCCTCCGCGCGCGCTGAGAAGGCTCGCCGCGGGGGCTTGGCAAGGCATTGCCTTGACAGTGTCGACAGTTAGGTCAGACATACTGAAGAAATACAGTGTCGAGGTGACACTCGGGCTGGCAGCAAAGCTACGAAAGGAAAAGAAACACTGCTGAAGCACGATCCGTTGTCTGGAAGAGCACAACAGGGCAAGCAAGATTTGTTTTTCTTTTCCGCAAAATGGGCTGGTGCCATTTGTGATTACGCAGCAAAACAAAGCGCATGACGTCAGTCTTGAATGCAGTACAAAGCAATGCAGTGCAGTGTGTGCGCTAGTTCCGATTGTTGCTAACAAGTACTAGCACAGCTAGTACACCATGTATATTGTCGCGGTTCATACATTGGCATCACGGATTCACACAGCACTTACGATATGATCAAAGGCTGTCTCTTATTTAAGTTATTTTGAATCCCGGAGCCGAGTTGTGCGACAATGGCTCACCCCCTCGAAGAACAGATAAGTGTGCTATGAACCACACAAGTTACACAGTGAGTCATGCAGTCCACTAGACTGTGTTCACTTGAGAAATACACCAACACAAACATCCCTCACCACTGAAGTCCTCGGACTGTCGACCAGCCAACACCGGGTCATTTGCCGACGTCAAGCGCACATTTTCTATGTTGGAGAATATGAGCTTGCCGTGGCACACTCGAGGCGGCAGGGCGGTGGGCACCTGACCATCCTGGATCATCTTCGCCGCATCATCCACGTTGTACTTATAGCCCTCCAGGTGTGGCCAGGCCACGAACTGACTTCTCGACTTTGCGTATGCCGCGCAACACTCCAGAGTCGCTATGTGCTCGTCGGAACACGGGCAGTGCTGCTCCTGGCACAATACACTCCATGACGAGTGGTAGTTATACTGAGTAACTGCACAAACCAGAAGCAGAATGAGCAGTACGGGAAGGATGGCATTGATCAACTGCAAACCACATTTGTGGTAAGTGAAATCCTGGCCAATGTTGTTTCCCCCTCAGTGCTCTACACGTACCCGACTTGAATACACGTACTCACACTCAGGGGCCCAGATCGCGGTATGCCCCTGGTATCAGGGGCGGATCCAGGATTTTTCCAAGGGGGGTTCAATTTTTTCCCACCCTACCGGCTACAATGATGAAATGATGACATACAAGAGCATGACGTATAACAAGTTCAAGTTATTTTCATTGCTATCAGGTTCGACCTCATTTTCTCTGTGCTGCTCTGAGGAGTTCACAAAGAACGAAACAGCATGCTGTCCGCAGATTGAGTATAACAAGTTCACATGTTGGCGTTATCGGGACATGTTATGTCTGGCCCTAAGGGCCCACACACAGCATTACTCAGGTTCGTACAGTTATTGTAATAATCAAGGAACAGAAAGACAAGGAAAAGAGAGCTCACATTCTCGGACCTAGTCCAGCACAGCAAGCATGCAAAACCAGCCACGAGCCCAGGCGCGCATGCGCGCCTTATCACATCACGTACACAGCAATCGCCCCCCAAGAATTTTTCCCGGGGTAAAATTATAACATAAGCAAAGAGGCACTCAAATTTGGCGCCGACAGATATAGCTGTTGACACTACACGGCCAGATAATACAAAAGCAAAAAAGTTCAAAAACATTGCACACATATACTTATAACAGTTACTGCAGCTTCCAGAATAGTCCATGAGAGCTGAGCTATAGATCGAGGTAGGAATGACAGATAAAGTCAGCCAATATTGCATAGCGTTGGGGAATTAGATCAGATCGGAAAAGGAACCATGCAAATGTTTCAATGAATTAAACGAAAACAATCTTATGTGAAGACTGTTCGTCATGACCTACATGTAGAATATTCATCTGGCCCAGAAATGTCCACTTCCTACACTCAGGCCGCATCAGATCAAAGTAACAGGACAAGCAATACATACTCAAAGGCAATAGTACGGATACTTAGCAGTTCTCAATCAAGCGCTTGGGCGCGGAGACATGTCGGTCGGAGCGACGCAAGGGTGCCGGTGCAACAACACTGGGAGCCGTCTCGACTCCAACGGCGTCTGCTGCTGGTGCTAGCGTATCATCCGGCCTGACAGTGCTACTGTTGCTGCTAGCGTCCGGAAGTGGTAGAGGAGAATCTAGCACTGTCGGCGGGTCACTGGTCGGTGTAGGCAGCTGTGCGACCGCCTGGTCCGCAGAAGACGAAACGGGTACTTGGCCAAACTGCACCGCCCGCGGTCGTAGTTGGTCCCTATGGCGCTTCCAGACGACATCATCCACCTGTACTCCGAAACTGTGAGGGCTGTGGACATGCACTACAGTAGCTGGTACCCAAGTTGCTCCACGACCAAAGTTCAGGGCGAACACAGCGTCACCGGTGTTAAACTTTGGCGTAGTCAAGCTCTCCTGGTACACCTTGACCTGCCGATGACTCTCAGACTGCCGCAATGCACTGAGCCGGATTCTCGGTTGCCGGCCCATTAACAGCTCCGCCGGCGTCTTCCCACTGGTGGTCGGCGTTGTTCGATGCGCTAAGAGAAACCGGTCGAGCCTGACGTTGAGTGGTTCACCAGTATTCGACATTTCTTTCATCTTCTGCTTGAAGACGCCAACGTAGCGTTCGGCGAGGCCATTAGTTGCTGGATGACCTGGTGCCGTTGTTGTGTGTAGAATGCCATTGCCATCCAGGAACGCCTGGAATTCCGCACTCGTGAACTGACTGCCGTTATCTGTAACCAAGTGCTCAGGCAAACCAAACACAGAAAACAGATGGCGTAAAGCAGAAATCGTGCGAGCACGACGAAGGAAATCCTGGCGAAGGCTGAGGAGACGACAACATTTCAGCAGGTTGTCGACATGGCCACGGCTCATGAGACAGCTTTCCGCGAGTCTGAGAAGTTTTCAACGCAGGTTCATGCAGTACGCGGAGAGCCGGGGCTCGCCGACAACGCCACGTTCAAATCTGACAAGCCCTGTTTCCGCTGTGACAAGCTGGGACATCGACCGGATGAGTGCCACTTCAAATCTGCGAAGTGTCGTGCTTGCGGCAAACTGGGACACATCGAACGAGCCTGCCTAAAGAAGAAAGCGGCCAGGTCCGTCAAGCATGTCGGGACAACATCAAACCCCGGTGAGCTTGTTCCTTGTAATGATTCTGTACCGATGTTGAATGTGAATGCCACCATGAGTGACAGAGCTGTAGCACCGTACACTACGCCTGTCGAGCTAAATGGGGTCCAGGTGCACTTGGAAATTGATACGGGTAGCACCGTCACACTGCTAGGAAAAAATGATTTTCTGAAATGCAATGGCTCCGTGTCTGAGCTGGTACCGTCCAGCATCACCCTATCTACATACACAGGAAATCCAATCAAATGTCTGGGTGAAATCGAAATGAAAATGGCTTTGGGTGGTGTAGAGGAGAATGTTCTGGTCAGAGTTACTGAATGTGATGGTCCGTCTCTCTTAGGCCGGGATGTCTTGTCCAGATTTACTTTGCCATGGAAATCTATATTCAAAGTGGGCACTGGCGGGCAATCCACTACCGATTTCGTTAAGAAATACCCGAATCTGTTTGACAACTCCACTGTGGGTACGGTGCAAGGGGTGCAAGTAAAGCTGCACGTGTCAGATGAACAACCGGTCTACAAACGAGCAAGACCAGTACCTCTAGCAATTCGACAGCGGTACATCGACGCGTTGAACAAACTCGAGGCTGATGGGGTGATTGAGAAAGTGACGCATTCCGAATGGGCCTCACCAACGGTACAAGTAGAAAAACCAGGAGGAGGATTACGGATTTGCGCAGATTACAGTGGGACTATTAACAAGCATTCAGAATGTGAACAGTACCCACTCCCCACCCTCGAGGAATTGTTGCACAAGTTGGGCCCGGGAGGGAAGTTTACCAAACTCGACTTGTCCCAAGCATACCACCAGCTAGAGGTAGCAACAGAAAGACAAGGAAAAGAGAGCTCACATTCTCGGACCTAGTCCAGCACAGCAAGCATGCAAAACCAGCCACGAGCCCAGGCGCGCATGCGCGCCTTATCACATCACGTACACAGCAGGACAGCCCACATGTATTCCATCCTGTACTTGAACATGCCAGCTGCTATACAAATGAAAATTCAGTACCCCTATTTTCAACACTCTGCAGCTAAAACATTATTGAAGACACGCAGCACAAGGAAGAAATTTTCACTTTCTTTGCCGCAGAATAGCTGATTGGTACTTCCTCCAGCAGCTCGTCTGCAATAATTGTCCGTAATATTGTACTCCGATCCGCCCGATGTTGACTCCACTGTACAGTAGGTTCCATAAGGCAGGCTTCCTGCATCTTTCCTGTCTCAGTCATAATTGTCCCCAGTTCGGAGAAATTTTGATTAGATTGGATGATGGGACGTTGAACTTGAAGGTGATTTTCAAAGTCTCGCTCTTTGTTTTACCTTCGACACTGGTGGCTACACTTTTCTTTGGAGTGTCACCAAAATTCAATGGCAGCTGGTCTTGAGCCTGCCTCTTTTAGACGCTTCGACGAACCTTAAAAGACAGCTCAAAATGCACGAGCCGCGACGACAATTACAGCACTGCGCGGCCAGTATTTGAAACTAATTTCGAAGTTTCCGCAGCAGCTCAACAAATGCTTGCGCACCTCTTTCTCCGAAGCGAACGCGTAGCTACAGTCCACTTCAAAACTATAGACGCGTAGTGTTTTGCAAAATTCGATGGGATTTATTTAAATATTTTTAGTTTTTTCTCCAGATTCCGTCTCTGCATCGCTTCACAATTCTGGCTATATACTTTGTTTTCGCTACAATTGAAGTCTATTTTTAGGCCAGGTTTTCCGGTTTTACATGTAATTTCTGTTTTGAAGGGTTTGACCAGTTTGTTTCGGATTTTTGCTCCTGCTGAGACAGTGCTGCCAGACCATCGCGGGTGCAATTTTGTACGGGTTCTGGTAGCCTCGTGGTTTCGATCCGTGATTTCCAGTACAAGTGTGGGAAATCCAGCTCTTGTTCGAAGAAACAATGAACACGGCTAATCATATCTTTCTCGGCATCACTGAGATTCTTACGGGCCTTGGAAGCCATTAGAGTCAGGCACTCAGAAAATGCAAACAAGAAGAAGATTCATTTGAGATTTTCATTTCTTTTGAGACTTTCCTCACACCTTTTCATTTGCGACTTTGCGTGTTTTGCATCTTTTGTATTTCCCGCGGCGACGAAGAAAAACCTGAAAACACATCTGAAAACCAGAAAACACTCATGCAAAACTCACGGCCGTCGTGCGCTACAGTACGTACGGCTCGTACGTATGAGTTCACACGTCTATAGTTTTGAAATGGACTGTAGCTGTATATTCAGTGCATATCTACCTCTTTACTTTGTATTATCTAAGTACAAGACAACAATTTAATATGTACAACGTCCTGTAGATCTACCAAGCTGCATAGCTAGCGGACCGCTCTGGCCTGGGCCGACTGAGCCATAGCATGGGGCGCGCACGTCGCACGGGCATGGGTTAGTGGTCACACCCGAACTATGGTCGGAAAAATCAAGGGGTTCGTTCTAACCCCCGAACCCCCTCCTCCCCCCCCCCCCCCCCCGGATCCGCCCCTGGGTATGTGTGCAACAAACATGTATTGCTAGTACAGGCCTGCTCAACGAAATACATTGGGAGTAACTGCAACCTACCAAACGTCAGTACTTCAAGCACTCTGTTTCCTATGAGAGCTCACCGAATGGCTTGCGTGACCGACGTGAATGTTAGCAAGCCAGGGTTTCATGTTACTTGCCTTATTTTGTGATAATCCTGGTATCAAGAGTCCATAAACAAGAGTATGCAACTGTGATCTCTTTTCTATGGGCCAGATGCGCGGCACGCTGCCTTCATTACATCATTCAGCTGCAGTCCGCGCACTGCGGAAAATCAAACACCACACTTTCCCTCCAGTTTGAAATGAACTTTCGTACGGAACTGGAGTTCACGCGCCAGAATTCAGAGATTGTGTAGGTACTGGAACGAATCGAGCAAAAACGGATGGGCTCGTGCGAGAAATTGAGAGTTTGAATGCATGCTTTCAGAGCGTGATGAAGGCAAGTTACGTAATGAAGGCAGCGTGCCGCGCACTGACCCATGACCACAGTTGCATACTCTTGTTTATGCACTCTTGCTGGTATGTATCAGGCAAACTGTTCTCTTTTTTATTCTTTTGGATACTATCAGAATGCGGCGCCAAGTCTGTGGCTATGTTTTTTTGGTCATCATGACAAACTGGTCACGCTGTGAGCATAATTCTGCTTCACTTGAGAAACAACAGGATAAAAAGTACCAATCACAAGAATTACGGGCGTGAGTCAACCGGTCTCGAGCCGTGCCTTATGACTCACGCCGATCGACGTTGACCATCGCAGCAGCTCCTGCACTTCGTGTTGTACAAATTGTGCCAGATTTTGCAGGCCACCCCAACCTTCCCGACAGCCTCCTACATCCCCGTACCGCCAGCGTTCCCTCGAATGTGAACTACCGTACTCACTCTATTTTTCAATACCAATTTTGAGGAGGCTTCTATTCGAGAGGGGCTTTTATTGTTTCATGCCATACCAGTATTCCAATCGAATCTCTAAAACTTTCATATTCATAGCGACTCGAGACCGAGTTAGTTGCTACGTCGACCAGGACATGTACCAATATGAACATATGCACGAGATGCTTTTTGCACACTTGACTTTCATACATGGCACTACCTGGTTACCCCATGCTTTGCGAATAGTAGGGCTTCTATTCGAGAGAAGGGCTTGTATTTTTCCAAACAGTCCTTGTAGGGGGGCTATTGTTCAAGAGGGGCTTTTATTCGAGAGGGGCTTCTAATCAATTGAGTACGGTAAGCTTTAACTCTACATAATCACATACACACAGGAGGATGTACCCAGTGACAGTGTGCTGACAGTGCTCACTGCTCAGCACCACGGAGGCAGAGCGGAGAGCGTAATATAGAACAGAACAACAAGGACAACCAAGGCTTGTTTGCTGCGGCTACTTCAAGTTTCATGAAACAATGAAACTTGAAGTAGCAGCAAACAAGCCTTGGTTGTCCTTGTTCTTCTCAGGCTGTTCTGTACTCACATACACACAACAACCAAGACAGTCATGATTGCTTGTAGCAATGGGAAGGCTGGGCAACCACGAAAAATACGAAGAACGCACATATCATCGCCCCTAGGTTTTCTCGCAACCTCATCCTATTACTTCGCCCAGGCGGTTAGGCGATGTTGTTACTTCTATAAATTTCCGGACAGTAGTGAACACTGTCCGCGGAGCACAGAGGATTCTCATCTCTCACCTGTGCCGAGGTTGTCAACCGGCTCCATAGCTTCAAGTTCGACTCACGTCCGGTGAACTTCAGGAAGCGGAGGACTGGCGAATAACACGGTCGACTACAGACTACTGTTCTCCGCGTGTGTCCTTGTTGTCATCTCTCCTTTTCGTTCCAGCAAAAGACAGGTTGGTATTTTCTCAGCCTCTGCTTCCTCTCTCAAATCCTGTTCTCGACCCTGCAAAGGACCGCTCAGCAATGTCCCAGCGGAAAGTTTGCACCGACTATTGCCTGCCAGCGTCAGCGGTGCACTGGCTACAGTCGTCGCCCGAAGAGAAAATTAATATTATGGTAGCACTCCACCAGGTACAGGTGTGCACCATGTGTGGCGTGTCAGCCGCGAAACTGGCAACTCCACAAATAAAAAGACCGTTACTACTAGCCGAAGCCAGCCGAACAGAAAGGTACAAGTAGGATTAGGAAGGCACAGTTTTGCGCTTGACCCACTCGACTTCAGCATCCACCAAACTAAGCTGCCGCTAGCTCCCCTGCAGTTTGAGCACTTTTCGGCTCCGCAGTGCGCTAGTGGATTCTGGGGGAGGACGGACGTCGCTACAGCAACCCAAGCACAGTTAGGAATTGTGGAAAAACAACGACCATTATACCGTCATGTAGTCATTACGTCGTCGAAGTAGCTTACTACTATCTGCGCTAGCCATGCTACCTTTATGTAGACTCTACCAAGTAGGTCCGCAGTGGAGTGTTGCGAAGAACCGACTCTGAGTCTGACTCTGATGACTCAGACTCAGAGACGTTCTCTAGAATTATGTATGTCGCTGGTTGGCTGAGCTCTGCGGTTTGTTGCCTTGGCTTAGGCTAAGAAGCAAGATCAGTGCGCTTGGCTTAGGTCCAGGACATCCCACGGCCACGGGCGCTACATGTAGCAACACTGGTAATAGTAATACTACTAATAGCAGCAGGTAGACTAAAATAGAGCCAGCTAGCTGTAGTACTAATAATTGGCAGTATTGCAGTGAACTGATAGTGATACTGATACTGTGATAGAGTTTGTAGTGTACAGCCGACTAGTCCTGAGTTGGGTGGCATGTACCATGTGTACCTGTGGGCAATTGCGCGAGCGATGTCATACTCGAATGTAGATCAACGCTAGCTGTGTATGTAGCGCAACATCAAGCTGAGAAGAAGTAGCGACGACCCGGCCGGCCATTATGGAATCCAATACACCACACCACCACATAAGTCATTGCGCGCTCTTGGCCGATCCAAACTCTGCACTCACACCAAGCTGCCACATGATCACGAACGTCGACACCACAGCACAGACAGTGATCTAGTCGACAAGTCACGTTACCACTGGTTACGACTACGAAGATTTGCAACAGAAAAGAAGGCGACGACTGACCACCGTCCTTGACCTTGGCTTTGAGAGGCTTGACCTTGACTTGAGAGTTGAGTCGACTTTCGACACCCATTGCCGGAGACGATGATAGCGATGCTACATGTAGCAGAAGCCACTGACGTGTTGTTATGACCACGTGCATGTGATGACTGTAACGTAACGAGTTACGTCGTTACTGTAACTTGACCCACACTCCACTCACTCCACTCAGTTCTACAATATTCAATAATCTGAAATGTACCTATCTGAAATGTACCTATCTGAAATGTACCTATCTGAAATGTCTCCTTATGTGAAAATACAGGACGCCAACCTAAATGTACAATGATTGTACAATGTTGTATCTGACATGTACCCATACTGGGCCATAGGGCCATATTTTAAAGTGAAGTAAATGTACCTATCTGAAATGTAGTAAGTATCTGAAATGTGCCTCCGAAATGGAGGAGTAAAAGCATGAAGCTTGCTTGGAACTACAACACATGTAGGAAGGACTCCATCACTCAGTCACAGCCACTCCCCAGGCCAGCGACTTTTTCCCAGCTTGGCGGTTGAACATACTTGAATCATGAAGCAGCTAGAGGTATTGGTATCGCCTATCGGTAGTCCTCAAGCGGTGATAATCATTTTGACGACGCCCCATACTACTACTACAGTGTATAGTGTGTTGGATCACGATGGACTTCGGATTGCTGATGATCGTGATCGCCAGTTTACTGACGTGTTGGCTTGCAGCGCACTTGCTGATTTATACTATAGTGATAAGTGCAGTGTTGTACATTTAGCTACAACTCCGGCCTTCCGCGTTACCATGGTTACCACATTGGCACCGACGATGACGTTATAACGTTACGGCAAAGACAGTGAGTGTTGCTAAGCAGCTTGGTTGACTGATTTCATTGGGCGCTTTCGATTACACGTTTACACAATTCTGGAACTGTTTTTTTAAATTCTGGAATGAGCGGATTCCGGCCTTGTAAATGAACGACTGGAATTCACAACGCATTTTTTTCATGTCATGTCACAAACAAAATAATTGATGAATCGTAAAAAGAGATCACGTACGCCCTCCCGCGTGCGCACGTGGACCCAGTATCGCGCACACACCGGCCAGGGAGGCTCTTCGCGCGCTTGAGTCATGACCAGACCGGTAACACAGCGACTGTGCAATTCTGGCGCCAGAATTAGAGAAATTCCGCCCTCTCTTCAGAATTGACGGATTCGACAGAATTGGATAAAATCAATTCTAACGACGGAATTTGTCACTTTTTGTGTAATCGAACTGTGCATCAACAATAACTAATTCTAGCATTGACCGAAATGCGTGTAATCGAAAGCGCCCATTGAATGTGAGTTGGAACAAAACCAAACGAGCAAGAATGCTCAACAAAATGGCAGTGGAATGGGGAGGGGCTAGATGAATTCGCATCAGGGAGTCGTACCCAAACCAGGTGTGAGTACGACTCCCTGATTCCAGGACCGACGGAAGCAGCTTTTGATTGGTCTGACCATAATTAACCGTCTAGCCTTTCATACTTTCACTTGAGTCTGTGTAGTGTGTATGATGTGGGGGTTACCGGGTATACATTATGATCTCCTCAACAGTAAACCGGCACAATCTTGAGTGTCCAAAAAGTTGGTCCGGCCACGGCTTGACCACAATGGGCCTGGATTTGCATGCAAAAACCAAAACTTGAGTAAGCCGGCCGGAATCAACGCCGCCGGGCCCAGCAATGAAATTGCAAATAGGATGCCATGCCGCAATGGTGGCTACATGTATACCGGTGCTACTGAGTGAACGTAATAGGACAGTTCATCGGAAGGAAAACAACACCTACAAATATGGAGAGGTGGCCCTGCAAGGAGGCACTTTGAAGAGGAAAGATGGCATACGGTTCTGGCAGTTTTGGCCTGACCAGTAGTCAGCTAGAACACCTCCAGCTAGGTGTGATACAACTACCCCGCGGGTATAATCTGTCCTCATGAATTCTGTGACAAAATCATAATTCTGCGCCAACCGCTGCAAATTATGTGGCTGCAAGGAAAATGAGTATAATGTAAGAATCTCCGCAACTGCTCCAAAGTGCGTTGCCCTTACAGTCCATTTCAAAACTATAGACGCGTGAACTCATACGTACGAGCCGTACGTACTGTAGCGCACGACAGCCTTGAGTTTTGCATGAGTGTTTTCTGGTTTGCAGATGTGTTTTTCAGGTTTTTCTTCGTCGCCGCGGGAAATACAAAAGATGCAAAACACGCAAAGCCGCAAATGAAAAGGTGTGAGGAAAGTCTCAAAAGAAATGAAAGTCTCAAATGAATCTTCTTCTTGCTTGCATTTTCTGAGTGCCTGACTGTAATGGCTTCCAAGGCCCGTAAGAATCTCAGTGATGCCGAGAAAGATATGATTAGTCGTGTTCATTGTATCTTCGAACAAGAGCTGGATTTTGATTGACGCTTGAGTATCCGAAATCCTCGTCGTCGAACTCACCTTGCAACTGGCATGAGTGAAACCACTGTCACTCGTCGTGTCAGGCGAAGGGAACAGGGAGGCTCAAATCAAATCAAAAAGAGAACATATAATTATCATCTCTACTGTATTTCACCCAACAAGATCCAAAACATGCAGAAAAGAAGA
The DNA here is from genome assembly GCF_964019385.1 of Sycon ciliatum. Lineage (NCBI taxonomy): Eukaryota > Metazoa > Porifera > Calcarea > Leucosolenida > Sycettidae > Sycon > Sycon ciliatum. Next base: position 75,645,936 of record NC_088643.1, on the reverse strand, counting down.
GAAAAAAAGGCAGGAGGCGTGATGGGATTCGAATACCCCACACTTGTACTGGAAATCACGGATCGAAACCACGAGGCTACCAGGACCCGTACAAAAATGCACCCGCGATGGTCTGGGCGCAGCACTGTCTCAGCAGGAGCAAAAATCCGAAACAAACTGGTCAAACCCTTCAAAACAAAAATTACATGTAAAACCGGAAAACCTGGCCTAAAAATAAACTTCAATTGTAGCGAAAACAAAGTATATAGCCAGAATTGTGAAAGGGGAAGTTAAGGCAAAAATTAAAATTTCACCAGTTGTAGTCTTCGGGGTGCTGAGTCGAATGGTCTTGGTCCGAGGAAGCTGAGACGCTCCCTTCCTACTTGAATCCCAATCGAACTCGCGCACTTCCACCGAAACTGGGTGACTGCGCCCTACTAGATGGGGATTTGTATGCAAAATGTCACTAAAAGCGCCATTTCGTTCTTATAAAAGCACGGATGACCGCGATTGGCCCATATGTTGTAGGCTTTTGGACGCTGAGTCGACTGGTTTTGGTCCGAAAAGGCTGCGATGCAGTGTTCCTCCTTTATTCCCAATCGAACATGGTCGAACAAGTGGTCACGTGCTCCTGCGTACACCAGTCACCTGGTCACCGTGCCTGCAGGGTACAACTTACTAGCCTGTTTGACCTTTTTTGGGTGCAGTCCTGTCACTCGAGTTGAACTCGAGTTGAACCTTGGTGTGAAAGTTGTCGCCTGCTGGCGTGGTGACCAGGTGATTTGGGCACCCAAGAGCACGTGACCGCTTCTTCAACCATGTTCGATTGGGAATAAAGGAGGAACGCTGCATCGCAGCCTTTTCGGACCAAAACCAGTCGACTCAGCGTCCAAAAGACTACAACATATGGGCCAATCGCGGTCATCCGTGCTTTTATAAGAACGAAATGGCGCTTTTAGTGACATTTTGCATACAAATCCCCATCTAGTAGGGCGCAGTCACCCAGTTTCGGTGGAAGTGTGCGAGTTCGATTGGGATTCAAGTAGGAAGGGAGCGTCTCAGCTTCCTCGGACCAAGACCATTCGACTCAGCACCCCGAAGACTACAACTGGTGAAATTTTAATTTTTGCCTTAACTTCCCCTTGAAGCGATGCAGAGACGGAATCTGGAGAAAAAACTAATAAGGCCACACTGAAAAAGGTCTGTGGTTCGACTCACCCGACCGACCGTACATTTTTCAGCCCGACCGTAACTTTTTTTTCGGCGGGCTGTCGTGTGACTGACGTACGTGGACTGAACACGTCCACGTCTACGTGCTGTGCAGCGTGAGTCTGCGGACGCAGGCGGCTCCTTTTGGACTTGACTTGTAGTTGTACTGCAGTGCAGTGCAGTGAGTGGTACGACTGCTGCCTTGTGCTGGTAGTAGACTCTACTCGATACGACCACCGGCAGACTGGCGAGACTTATTTTGAAGTGACCGTCCGGTTGAGAGTGATTGCCTCGTTCCAGATTAAGGACGGCCTTCTGTTTTGGGATGAAGGATAGACGAGATTGCACTTTCCTCGTGTGGGAACGATATTTCACCTGTACCTGTAAGTTGCTGCTCCATGTGTGCAAGCACAGGAAGCGTCGATGAAAAAAGCCCATGTATTCGTGCACGCCGACACCAAACTAGCAATACATGTACCGGTACATTGTACAATTTGTACTTCGAAGTAGTTCCCGAACTTACTTTTTATTTCTGCCACACAATGTTTCAAAGTATTAGCCAGTGATCCCTTTATACAACATGTATGGCATAACACTGCGTAATAATGCCGATGTACTGGGTGTCTGGCAGTACAGTGTATTTACATGTACTAAAAATATATTTTAAAAAAATCCGCCCGCCCGCCCGTAAAAAAAATGTCCATGTTAGTCGAACCACACACCTTCCTCAGTTTGGCCTAATATTTAAATAAATCCCATCGAATTTTGCAAAACACTACGCGTCTATAGTTTTGAAAGGGCCTATAACAATTTTAAAAACCAAAACTATTTGAAATCCTGAGTTGAAAAAAAAGGAAACGACCGGAAGTGTACTTTGAACGTCATGATCAGGCTGGTTTGGCTGTGGATCACATCATAAATTTGCAGAAAAAATAAGTTTCTCGACCTTTTCTGCAACATTCCGCAGGATGTTCTAAACTCCAGGGGACAGAACACTATAATAATCAGGGTGCACATAGCTGAAAACAGTGAAACAGGAATCAGAATACTCCAGTACATCTTGCATCAATCAGGATGAGATACATGTACAAGGTGCTCATGTGCTGATGACTTCCATCAAGAGCCCATAACCCCTGGGGTTATGGGCTCTTGCTTTCATGTACAGTTACTACAAAACCCACTCACTAAACTCTTGTTTATCTCATACACAGTACACAGTATGTGATGATAATCATGGAGACATGTACTTTATACCGAAATTTCCATTAACTTTTATTTTACTAGGGTGTTTCCCGCAGACGTATGGTCTCCTTACGGGAGCCCCTAGAGTTAATTAACCACTCCACTAAAACGAAACAAAGGCACCTATCCCTCACTCTAAAGCCAGTGAAACTCAGACACGAAGTCTTACTCTGTTGTTCGGCCTTACTGATACAGTATCATGTATAGCGTTAGGACAGGAAATACCTAGGCACACATGTTGGGAAGGAGAAGTTTTCCATTCAGAGCTTTTGTTCCCTCGGCTTTCATTTTACAGTGTAGGCGTAACAGCGGGGAAATATTATTATATATATAATAATTATGGGAGTCTGGCTAGGCTCAATGTGGGAAGGTACTGATCCATTGCTGATAGCACAATATGAAAAATGAAAATGGTATGAAACTGATGGTGCATGAACAATTTTCATGGACACATCGTGACAATTTTTTTTTCGCATGGTGATAAGCAAGGCGGGAGTATTCCACCACTCCCAGGTGAAAAGCAAAATAAAAAATCGCAAGGCAGGCAGTAAAGTGCACACTGAACTTGTACAGGTACCGCGGTAGTAAAAAGAGGTTGGATGCAGAAGGCACAAGTTGGAGGGGGTCTGAGAAAGGGTAAAAACATAATTATAACGTTACAATCTCATGTGGTTGGATGCTTTTGCATGGCGCGATAGTTTTCATCATAGAAAGAAACAAAATGAAAATATGCCTACATCAAGCACTAAATCTATTGGATGAGTAACAAATAGGCTAAGAACACTAAGACATAATTATGTACAACGTTTAGAAGATCTAAGTACGAATATTTCTCATGTACTTCAAAGAAGTAGCCGCAACTGCAGCAACAGCAGCCAAACCGAAAGAAAGCAGTCCAGAGAAGACAACATAGCCACTAATGCGAGATCGAGCATCTTGCTCACTCGGCAACAGTCACAGCCCTTGCACTTCGCCATCGCTTTTACTAAGCAGCGCCACTTGCGGGGACACATCAGCTTGGAAAAATGTCGACGGCCCTCCGGCCAGAACACAAGCTATCTTGGTCAAGGCAAAGTCATGCAGAACACGTGCCACCTGGCCAGGTTGTAGTCAACAGAATGCCGTGAAATCACTTTGATCAGTATCAATTCATACTCATCGGGCTGGATCGGGCTGCGAAGAGTTTAGATCTGGCACATTCAGTCGTGAGCTGACTCCAAGAGCAGTCGCAAGCCGTAGAGATCGGCGCCGAATAAGAGTTTTCTTCGGCTTCAGAATTTCAGGCAGCAACGATGGTTTCTTCTCCTTGAATGTTTCTTTCCGTCTTAAGGGGTTCTCAGCTGCCAGAGCTTTTCTACAATATCAACACCAGCACACGAAGAGAAAATGCAAACGAATCAATTTCAGGAAGAGAGGAGAGACAAATGATTAAATGATAAATGTCCGAACCGAATGCTTGGCGATCAGATCATGCAATGACTTTGCATGACATTGACAACTGGGATTGCCATTCCACGGTTAGCTGTAGCATATCTTGGGTGCACACAACAACGGCTTTCCAACTTGGAAGGTTTGTACGATACAGAACTCATTGCTCATTGCTATTCGAAGATTATTATAACTGTATCCACATACACACAGGAGACCTGGCGGATCAGAGTCTCTTAGTTGGCGTGAGTTGATCAAAAGTAAATTCATTTAATATGAACACTACCGATCGATAATATTTGCACGAGGGTCAGTCAGATTAGACGTTTCTGAATCAGCAGGAATACAACCAACCTCTAGGATCATGGGGCAAATGCAACTCCTACCAATCAATCCTGAGAAACAAGTCTAATTATGGATTTATGGACGTACCCTTTTCGTATCGCCATGTGGCCGAGATCTGGATGGAGCGAGAGAAAAAGTCAACAACAAAAGAAATTATCACAAAGTCTCGTTTGGATGGAGAGCCAAGGATTAACTTATAGTAAAGAAAAGTGTCAGTGCCGTGCGATGTTATCGCATGAGCTCATTGTTAAGTAACTGGCGGTGTTAGTGGACATTATAGCGTAGCTTGTAGGTCCTTGGTCCTTTTTTATATATTTTTTACAATAAAGTCTCCTTCCCTTGCAATCTCGCACAACAGTACACCAAGTCAGAATAATAGCTGCATGCATTGCGCTTACACACCACCCCTGGCCCTAGAGGTCATTGCACTTACTTGTAAACACCACTTCTGACCCTAGAGATCACGGCACGGACGCAGAAAATTAAAGCTACCCCAGTAAGTAAGATAACGTACCTTTGAAAGATGGTCGTCGTCGGATTTTCCTGGCTTTGTGCGACATGGAATCCTCACTAGTACCGCTCTTCAGACTCGAAAGAGACTGAACGCGGTCGAGATTTCCGCGCAGGACCTCGCGCCTCCGTCGTGATAGCCACCGCGATTGGCGAATAAGGATCTTTACGACCGTTGTTCTGAGTTCCAAGTCTGGACACGCAGCGTCCATCGATGGCATGAGATTGGGTGTTAGTACCACGGCTAGGTTGTCAAGATCCATGAGATTGCTTTCTGACTCCCGCGATACCCTGTAGAAAAACCTGGAAAGGTGAAAAGGCAATATTCGTCTCAGAAATTTACGCCATCCGCGCATTGATACCGAGTTCAAAAGCACATCCCGATCTAAGGGGAACTCCTTCAACCTCGCCTGATCTGGCTGCTTGCACCTGACTCTGTGTGGGCCATAGTGCAATGTGAGGCCATGAAGAGAGTTCAATGTATTTCAGACTGCACTCCACCATACACAGCAAGTTCACCAAGCCACCACCCAAGCAATCCTTAGAGAGGTTTTGCAGAGCGAACGTTCGCAATGATTTTCGCGTTCCGGGTTGCGAAAACTATTGCGAACGTTGGCGCGAAATTTGTGTTTTGCATGTTTTTCGCTCCAAGGAATTTTCGCGTGCACTCGCTTGTTTGAGAAGTGGTCTTCATCCGATTATTTTGTTGTTGCGAGTGACGGCACCCTGAGTCATGGCCTGAGACGAGAGCTCTTTGACTACCTTGTCCATGGCCGGAGACTCACAGACAAACGGGTTGGCTTGTGCCGTAATCTGGCGCATCAACACCTGAAATTCAAAAAGGCATTGTTGATGTAACCGACTCTGTGCAGTGAGAAGACGAGCAGGCAGGAGATCGGGGATGGTTCCGGAGATGAAGCAACACGGGCTGCCACAAGTATAGGAAAGCTAGCACCCGCGGACCAAGCCAAGAGTAGAGATCAAGCACAAACATGAGGATTGAGGGTGGCTCACCGCACACGAACAGTCCACAAAGAGCGAAAATTACTGCGAATGTTTGCATGTTTCTCGCTCCAAGAAAATTTCGTGTGCACTCGCTTGTTTTTGAGAAGTGTTCTCCATCCGATTATTTGTTTGTCGCGAGTGGCGGCACGCGCACCAGGTACCCTGCCTGAGTCACGGCCTGAGACGAGAGCTCTTTGACTACGTTGTCCATGGCCGGAGACCCACAGACAAACGGGCCGGGTTGGCTTGTGCCGTAATCTTGCGCATCAACACCTGAGATTCAAAAAGGCATCATTGATGTAACCGATTCTGAGCAGTGAGAAGACGAGCAAGCAGGAGATCGGAGATGGTTCTGGAGATGAAACAACACGGGCTGCCAAAAGTATCGGGAAGCTAGCACTCGCGGACCAAGCCAAGAGTAGAGATCCAGCACAAACATGAAGATTGAGGGTCGCTCACCGTGCACCAGGCTGACCAGCGGTCCACAAAGAGCGAAAATTACTGCGAAAGTTTGTTTCGCGTTTCCTGCAACTTTCGCGTTCAAAACTGCAAACGTTCGCACGAAGTTTCGCTTTTCGTGACGTCAAACGAAAATTCGCGCGAACGTTCGCTCTGCAAAATCTCTCTCTTTACTCAGTACTGTACTGGACACACCAGCCTGGTAAAAGCTGTGTGAAGATTTCAGTACGGATTTCTTGCCAGAAGACCCCACAGAGCACTTCTGCAATGCACAGTACAGTACTTAGTATCTATATGCTAGAACAATTCTCAGCCCTGGAGAGAAGACGCCAACACAATGCAGCCTATATAAACGTGATTATTGTGACATGCTGTCGCTTGCCCCGGCCGTGAAGAGCCAAATACCAACAAAGAGTTTTGCAGATGCATACACCGGTGCTTACTGTAATGTGTACTGGAGGACAAACTGATGACTTTCCGGCAACAGCAAACACAAGTCCAGCAGTAGTCGATCCATCAGCGTCGGCGAGTGCTGGAAATTGTGAGCGACGAAAATAAACGAACTCAGCAGCTGATTTAAGAAGAGGCAGATGGGCAGCTCACGGAAGTAGACCTTCAGGAGGTTTGCAATATCGTGGGCCGATGCATCTTCCTGCAAATAACACTCCCGGCAAAGTTGAACCTGTGCCGAGCAGGCAAAACACAACAGGGTTAGCACTGGATAGTCACTGCACCGGAGAAAGCGTGGAAGGCGGAATGTAAACAATAGGCCCCGTGGAATTTTATAGTGATGTGCAAAGTGCACAGGTTATATGAGTTCGTGTAAATCTTCAACGTGCAAAAAACACCAGAATAATATTGTGTCATAGAATGCGAGATGTTTGACCACAGTTTTCAGGTTTCATGGATAAAACACACATACCGTACAAGCAATCACCCGGCAACATATACTGACATTATGCGTTTGTTAAATTGTTACAATTGAGTCTGCGTTTAGTGCCAAGTGTCTCTGCTATGGTCGTGAGACCCTGCAATGCAGCATCAGATTTCAACATTGAGGCACGAAAGAGAGCTCACCCGCAACTGCTTCTGACGAGGTAGGGAGCCGGTCTTGCGAAAAATGCCCTCCATTTGTATGTGCTCCTCAAGAAACTCCACCATTGTCACCAGCGCTCTGCAGTAAGCACAAACAGTAGCCATGTGGGGGGAAAACACTGCTAAGCCCGTGCAGTGTCTCAATCGACGATCCAGCCGACACGCAGAGCACACACGCCAGCAGCCTGCCCGTGTGCGTGGTACGTCCTAGCAGATGACCAAGTCATGCAGTGTAGCATTGCACAATAGAATATATCAACTTATCAAGAGTGCAGTCAGTGTATACATGTACATGACTGTATACATGTATGTATGTAGAAGAAATGCATACAAGTGACCTGCAAGTGACCTGCAGCCTGCACCTGGTGATCACAACCATGCACATGTACATTCGAAATCAGGCGTTAGTGGCAAGATGAAACCAGATAGCGAGACAGGCATCAGTGACTGTGGTGCAGTTCTTACCCTGGCACTCGTGCTGTGGTCTTCTCGTCCAGTCTCACCATTGCCAGGTGATTCGTTTCGGGGAGGGCCACGCCAAAACAGCACTCACGCTCGTTCACGGTCATCTGCACATGAACATTATCAAACAGGCAAAGGTGCAGAACCAGTTGAGAAGCATTACTCTCTTTTCAAGTAGCAGGACAGGAAAGTTACAGCTCACACTGTATTCTAGAATCCATGCACAATCAACAGAAAAATTGCTTTGATGAGACCCGGTATGGCTTTGGACATGGAGCACTCTTTTCGAGCCGCCTTAACCTTTCCGGGTTCTACTTTTCTTTCACGTGATATAGGGCAAGTAGCATTGCACTTTGCCCTCCACAGCAACTCTCTTTGACACAGCTCCATAGTGGTACGGCACACACACACACCGCATCTAACATGTTGTTATCTGAGTAATGACTGTCGTATTTTCTGGGACCACACGTGTACACATACTATAGCGGACATGGAAATCCAGTCGATTGACCGGGGCCGGCGCCCTCAGCGTGTACAGACCGCTGCGCGCATGCAGTGCACATGTTGATCCGATGCGCCCAGCGCGCTGCAGCGCATAAAAATGCATGTGTGCACCGTTTATCCACGGCTGCATGGCCAGCGCCATGGGGCCGCTAGACGTGTGACCGGATTTCCATGTCCACAACAGTAGATAGCATGATGCTTTAGGCTCTAAAATTCCAAGTGCACGCTGTGCTTCGTATATGGAAATGTGCAGGGACAGATCAGTTCAGACCTTGCGAAACCTGGAAGGGGAGGGGTGCACCTACAGCCAAACTTTTGATGATGGATTTTATGTTCATACTGCAGGCTATTTCGGTGATTGCACACCACATTGTATTTTCATTAATTGAGAATGTGTGTATAGCTGTATCAAGTGCATGTGACATGATGTCCAATCAGAACAGCGTCGCAGCTTGAACAGTAATGATGTACATTTTCCTGTGATTAGAAAGAGAGTTTCAAGGCTTGCACACGTGTACAAGAAAGCAAAGAGTAATGACGATGGCAGTCGGTGCACCGACATTTTACTTTACAGGTTTGTCCATGTTTCCTTCATCCTATTTATCATCTACCGTGACGGTGAGGCGCTATATGATATCCTGTCCCATGACCCATGATCATAAGTCATGCCACACGATCATAAGTCATGCCACACTGAATGAACATTCAACTGATGATCACACCAAAGCTGCAGAACACCAGTGTCTACCAACACTGCACTGAGCCTAGGCTCTGGGTGTGCCATTTATACAATCACAAGAAATAGTAAGAAATACAAGCGTTATAATTAATAGTTTCTCACCCGCCGTTGCACTTAGCTCTCACTTCACTTCTATTGTCTCACCTTCCCTCATTCTATTTTGGCACTGTATTTTGTTCTCGTAACACATCATTGAATGTATATTTAATCATTGTTCAGCATGGTTACTCTTCAGTCACGACTTTCCACTGATGAATGTGACAAGAAAATTAATTCTGGTAAACTTTCATGACTTCGTTGTAGCGTGGCGATGACTGCAGAATTTGTTCTCTTTATTGCTATTATAAAATTGTTGTCTCCACGTCGATTATTTAAATACAAGATAAGAAAGAGTAGAACAAGAAATCAGCAGAGATTCTTGCCCATCGCAAATAATTCTTTCACCCCATTTCAATGACTTGCAGAATGCAAAAAACACACATCCCATGCATGGACTTTCATGTAAACCCTTGGGAAAGAGAAACACCCAATCATCCACCAGCGCTCAGCGGATGTCCCGAGTTGGAACTCCAGATTCAAATAATTGCAGAGGGTCTCGATTTGCAGCTGAACTGATTGGATGAAAGACAAGTACCCGAGTACAGGCAACCCGCACGATTACATTCGGTATGTCCGCCGATTACATGTATTCAACAGATTGACACACGGAGACTTCACTCCGCTCCACGGCATACATTGTATGTTGGAGCAAACTTTGCGAAAGCAGCTGGCGATTGAACAAAATCGGATTCGAAACGGGAGATGCTACTTACTCGTCTCTTCTTAGGCTTTGGAGTGGTCACCGGAGATGTTATTGAAGAATCCTCTAAAGAGGACCGAAGATGTAGCGTTCCTTCATCTGGGAGCGCCACTCCCATGGAGGACAGCTTCTCGTAGATGTTTATTCTGACAGCTGAGTTGGTTGAGACACAGGAACTATCCAGAATATCCATAACAGCTGCTACGACAGAAATTGGAGACGAGCCAAGTGGTAAAAAGGCTCGGATTTCCTCTTTACCTAGAACTACACAAGGTTTTTCAATCCCAAAAATCTCCCTCTTCTCTACAAGAAACGTTCTCCTTGTTGCAAAGAAGCCGCCCAGCTCTGGTTGCAACCGAAACCGGCAACAGCATTTTTTGAATTATTTTGAATTTCCCGGATACTAGTATCGGATTTGGTCCCTTTCTGGAACGTCAGTCCGTCGTCGTTGAACTGTCAACGTAACCACTGGTAACGTCTGATGACCTCTGTGAGTGTGAACGACGTAGTAGTATACGTGACGTCAGACGAGGCACGTGCCGCATGCGCAATTGCGCATGCCCGCGGCCCACCTGACATCATGCATTCATGGATTATGATGCAACTGCAAGGACGAGGTGACCGGCGGTGACTCGGTGACTGTGAGTCTTGTATTGATCTTGTGCATGCAGCTAGCTTGTTTGATGACAGCAGATCCGACTTCAGAGATTTTCCAAGTTTTTGACAGACAAGGGTCAATACTGAGCAAGATGTGTAGTGTGCTCAACATATTCGCCAGGTTGTAGTGACAAAGTCGTCTTGACGCTGTTCTCCCAGAGAGGTAGAGAGTTAGATGTCAAATTGTCTGGTAGATCTTTGAGCTGTGTCTACAAGTAAAAATCCTGAATCATAGTCTGCTAGTGCTAACTAAAGAGGAAAGACGTGGTGTGATCCGAATCAAAAATGTTGCAGGCAATCCGCCTATTCTTTGAATTCATCTCCTTCTTCGTCAAGTTGCTGTTTCTCACGTTTGTTTTCTCGCCGCTGAAATGGCTCCTTCCCAAATCTAAGAAGGATGTGGCTGGAGAAGTACGTACTGATCAGTGCTGTAGATTCTAGTACCTGAGTTTCACTGTAGATATAGTGTGCTGGTGGTGTGTATTTCTTTCAATGCATTGATCATTGTTTTTCCCTTGCAGTGCACAACTAACTTACTACATGTAGTGCTGTTCAGATAAATTATGAAACTAAAATCTGAAGTATCACTCTCACGATCCGACCCTGTTCTTTCCCTGTACTGTAGATCATATTACGGTAAAACCATTAGCATTGTTGTCTATGTAGAGCATGCACTATTAAATTTCTTGACATTCTTTGTCAATGCACCTGTGGTTAGCAACTACATGTTTGTCAATGCACCTGTGGTTAGCAACTACATGCTTGTCAATGCACCTGTGGTTAGCAACTACATGTTTGTCAATGCATCTGTGGTTAGCAACTACATGGTTGTCAATGCACCTGTGGTTAGCAACTACATGTGGTTAGCATTGTGCCATTCATGCTACCGTGATGGCAAGTGAAATCCGACTCCTGCACTCGTGCGGTCAAGTGCAACCGCTGCGCCATACTGTGAATCCTAGCGAGTGCCGTGCACGACCCTGGCATGGCGAACAAACTTTTAGTGTTCGTTTTCATCTCCCCAACGAAATATAATATGAAAAAATATAATCTGTCCCTCAGACTTATGACTATAATCCTTGTAAATATCATGTGCTTTACACAATGCCGTACGTCATCACTGCAGTTGTGAAAACCAGAGATGGTTGTAATTTTTGTTATCCTTTTCATCAACTCCTGCAATCATAATTATGACAGCATCCGATTGCTTGATTGTTGCCTCTGTGCGGTTTATGAAAGTCTTTGGTTTTTTCACTATTTTATTTAAATGTACTCAGATGGAGAGCCAAGGATTAATTTATAATTGATTTATACTTGTAGTTCCTTGGTCCCTTTTTCTTTTATTCTTTAAATGTGTGTGTTGTTAGGTGGTGCTGATAACTGGTGGTGGAATGGGTATGGGCAGGCTGATGGCAATTCAGTTTGCCAAGCTGAATGCTTCCATCGTCATCTGGGACGTGAATAAGAATGCGATGGACAGTGTTGTGGCAGAAATCAAGAGCTCCGGCAAGAACACGCAGATCTTTTCGTATGTGGTGGATGTCAGCAAGCGACAGGAAGTATTCGATGCCGCAGAAAAAGTAAGTTGGACTACTGACCTCACATGTGCCCTGCCCCCCCCCCCCCCCCCTCTCTCTCTTCTGTGCACAGTCTATTGCCTTGGATAACCGTATAAGAACCATAAGACTACGTTATGATACCACTGTTTCTCTCTTTCCAATTAACGTCCAACTCGCAACATATACACAGTCCTTGGCTAGACCATACAAACAAATTGTATCCGAATTTTCACCCAGGAGGGCATCATGAGGGATGATGTCATCCTGGGTAAAATCCAGCGTTTTTGTTTGTCTTATTGCTATGCTGTTCTGACTGAGTGAATGTACGATGGTGCACTGAAGCTCGCTTTTGGTGTTATCTTCTGAACCCACTGACTAGGTGCGCCAGGAAGTGGGTGATGTCACCATTCTGATAAACAATGCCGGGCTGGTCAACGGTACCAACCTGCTGAACACACCGGACGAGAGAATCCAGCTGCTCATGGATGTCAACACCACCTCACATCTGTGGGTAAGGAGAGGTTGGCGCGTGCCTGTGCAGATTAACTGTAATCAGGGTCCGCACAGACCTTGAAAACCCTAAAATATACCTAAAAAATTCCCGGTATTACGTTTTAACATCAAATTAGATGGTGCTCCATGTTTTTTAGACACGTTTCCACTGGCCACAGGGAATTGACAACCACAGCAGAACGTACTGCAGGCAGTCTTGTGTTACAAAGTCCACCCTTAGCTGAGCCGTTACATCTTCCTTGCACATGTGAGCAAGACCACTTGTGAAAGCTAAAAATGAATCTCTGCTGCATCTGGCTACATTTTCAAGAAGGTACTGATACACTGCTTGAAATGCTTCCATCAGAAAGATGTGTGCATGCTTGAAGGAGCTACACCATTCAAGTGCGGTAAGGTTTCCTCCATTGTGACCAGCTGCTGATGCCATTTCCTTTAGGCCAGCATGGTAGTAAATCTTTAGAAGGACTGGTCGCAGTGCTTTGAGTAGGTGCCAGTCTCCAATGTATGGCAGCAGCCAATCTAGCGATGCTCCATAATATTGTCAGAGCCTGCAGCTGATCCAGAATTGACTTGATAGTGTCAATCCTATCGGGTGGATCAGGCCACGGGTGTGATCACAGATTGCTCAGAAAGGGATTCTGCCTTCAGACCAAGCTCCTTTGCAAAGAACTTCTTCAGCGACATCTCAGGAGTACTAGACATTGACGACAGCATATACTGGTGAACACAGTCACATGCTGCGACAGTAGCAACATTCTCCTGTTCAGACAGACACAGTGCATCCATAGACAGGTCCACGGCGTTAGCTCGTGAGGGCCGATGAAGCTGAACTTGGTGGGCCGCAAAGTCTTCACTTGTGTTGGCTGTCGCTGAAGAAGGTGTTTAGCTGAAAAAAGGCTTCACGTATGGCTGACCTGTCCGTGTCCGTCAATGATGTAGAACAACCACTGCTATCAGACTTACACGTTACTGGAAGAGGGGCCACATTCTGTATGCTTGTGCCATGGAATACACTCCTTTCACTTGCTGCACTGATCCGTTTGCCAGGTGCACCTCTGTCAATATTATCAATGGTCGTAAAGTTGAACGCATGTAACGGCAACTGGTCTTTCAATCCGCCCGTTGCGTGACAAGCAATAGCATGGCCCTTCAGGCATTCCAAGCTGCCCACGCTGCAACAAGCTCCAAAGTGCGTGAGGGATTTTAGTAGCAAAGAGCTGGAACTGTGGCTGTCCACGAAATCTGCGACCACCACGTGTGGCGGGTAGTGACACTGGGTGTTGATGATGTGAGTAAGGCAGCACATGACAACGAATACTGACATTCTCCGCTTCTCCTGGGATGCGCCCTCGCCACACTGACTTCTGAGAATGTCCTGGTGTAGTGAACCTAGGCGCCGGCGCGGGCATGTTAGCTCCCAGACAATCTTCCACAGGTCAGGGTGAATGGACCTGACGATGTCGTCCATGTTGATCTGACAGTAGTTAGAATAGTCACTTCTCCCCGCCCATTGGTCGGCTTGGCTGTAGAGGATACGTTTGAGCCGCTCGGTGTCTGTCAAATCAGCTGTACTGGGTGGTAGCTTAGTCCGTGCTGCCTGCTGAAGTGCCTTATGTAGTGCAAGCCGTGTATTGCCATCCGCCCGCTCGATGACACAGCCTGTACCAACTTGGTGTACAGAGACACTGCTTCCACACGTGGCCATCAATCTCTCACGAAATAGAGTAACATTGAGGCCAATGCCACTGAAACCAGACTGCAACAATGACTCGTACACATCAGCAAATGCGAACTTCAATAAAACAGCCTCATTCCGCAACAGGGTGAATTCTAAGATCCTCTCGGAAAAGTTGGAGAACTGCTCTTATAATTATCCTCTCTGAATTTTAGGAGACTCTCCAAAGCTCTCCAAGCTGCAAAGGTGGCTGGCTAAAACTTGGAGATTCCCATGTTTTGGAGTCAGTGCATGCGACCTACTGCTGAAAGCCACTTGTGGATCATGAGCGTCTTTTTTGTTGCGGGTTTATATATGATATAGTATAGTGCGTACTACATTCGCGTCACTCCTTTTGGCGCTTCGTATGTGCAAAAGATCTCCAAATTCTTCGAGACGCATCCCTAAAGTTTTTCCTGTTTCTTCAACTTCCAGGAGATATTTCTCCGAGAAGCTAGAGAAAATTAGAACGCACCCTATAGTGCATTTCAAAAGTATAGACCTCTGGTTTCAAAAACCCGTTAGGCCAGCATCAAGAGTCCATAAACAAGAGTATGCAACTGTGATCTCTTTTCTATGGGCCAGATGTGCGGCGCGCTGCCTTCATGACATCATTCAGCTGCAGTTTGCGCACTGCGGAAAATCAAACCGCTCACTTTCCCTCTGGTTTGCCATGAACGTTCGTACGGAACTGGAGTTCACGCGCCAAAATTTAGAGATCGCGTAGGTGCTGGAACGAATCGAGCAAAAACGGATGGGCGTGTACCAGAAATTGTGGTTTGAGTGCATGCTTTCAGAACGTGATGGAGGCAAGTTACGTAATGAAGGCAGCGCGCCGCACACTGACCCTTAACCACAGTTGCATACTCTTGTTTATGCACTCTTGCCAGTATCTATACCACATAAAATCTGTGACCATTTTGTGCATAAAATTTCCGAAATTGGGCGTTTGTTATCCAATCGCTTGGGAATCTATATGAGGAAAAATTGGTCTGGGGGGGGGAGGGATTGCCTGAGCAATATCCTGAAGAAATTTCTCGCAGATTCAAACCAACTTTGAAATATTCAAAAAAAATCTAGGGGTCTATAAGTCTTGAGTAGTGGCAGAGATCTCTTTTTTGCTCGCTTGGGGATGGATTGTACCCTGTGATCGAGAGTCAGCATGGTCACTGTAGTGTATACTTCAAGCGTGTCACAGCAGCAGAGTCAACACTATGTGCATGCACTCTGGCCATCAAGTACGTGGAAGATACGCGAGAGTGCTGGACTTCTTCGGCTGCGGTTGTTTGCTGTGGCGTGTGCGTCTATGATTGGTCGGCTGAAGATATGCCTGAAAAAGTCCTGAAATCTTGTTTTTTTGTGTCCCGAAATATACTCGAATTTCAAATGTATGCCTGTGTGCGCACCGTGGTAACACAGGACAGCACTGTCGGGTTCCGAAGAATTGGGGAGGTCAGCCTCGTATCCTGGGCCGTTCTTATTTTCATGTATGTATGGTCTATGCGCAGTCGAGTCACCGTGTATGTCATCGGTATGCTGTGCTGATAGTGAAATTCTAGCCTGTTCGTTCTTCGGCACCCGACAGGACTGTAGGAGGTGGATGTGGCCACCAGGCCCCGGCTGGACGTTGGTGCACATGATGGATTGATGGTGCATCCTCCGGGGATGGAATGATGCAACCATGAAATACGTGTACATGTAGTGGCGAGCTTTGTCCAGTTTTCCAGGATGAAGTCATTTTTAAAAATTTGATGCAGTAGCTTCAGTATAACTATAATGTGTCCGTGTAGCTAGGAAGCTTGGGAGCAACCAGCGCAAAAGTATGTGTAGCTATAGATAATAAGTGATCCCAAGACGCCTATTTGTACTGTACACTCAACTTCGCTTATAACGACACTCGGCGGGGCATCAGAAAAGTGTCCTTATTCGCGAAGAGTCGTTATACCCGAAGTCTCATTATGTGTATTACAGTCGGCTGGGACTTTACTCAGGGCATGGAAATTCTATCGTTATATCCGCAGTCGTTAGGGACCATCGCAAAAGTTCGCAGAAGCCCCCGAAACGAAGACCGTTAGTTTCGGGCCTGACCCCCCTCCCTCCCCCCTCAAACGAAACGACAGTCACAATATGGGCTTCATTATTTCACTTGGATGCTCACACATAATAATTATTATAATATACTACACAAGCATTGTTGTATCAGTGTGTAACAATGTACAGCACTTTATAAATGCAACGATGATATCACCTTGCAGTGGGTGATCTAAGAACGAGAACAGCTAGAGCTATGCAGTTGTATCCTTTGAGCATGCTAATCTATATCAGCTCCTACATGTCGTCAATACTTTTTTGAATTGAAGCCCGGTTTGCGATTTTCGACACCGACTCCCTCCCCCCCCCCCCCCCCCCCCCCCCAAACGTATGCTCTTCGTTTCAGGGGCTTCTGCGAACTTTTGCGATGGTCCCTTATTAGCGAAGTTGACTGGAGTTGTTTTTTCTAATATCTTTCTGAAGGTGTCTGAGTGGGGCGTATTCTTGTGTCCCTCTTCTATGTTGACAGACTCTCAAGGCTTTCTTGCCATTCATGTTGACGAACAACCATGGCCACATTGTCACGGTCGCATCTAGTGCTGGCTTCTTTGGCGTGAATGGTCTGATCGACTATTGCTCGAGCAAGTTTGCTGCGGTTGGCCTCAACGAGTCTCTGACAATGGAACTGCATTCTAAGAATAAGACTGGCGTGAAGACTACCGTGGTGTGCCCGTACCTGGTCAAGACGGGAATGTTTGAAGGTGCTGCATCACGGTGAGCAGTGACCCTACAATATTTCTCTGCGTTGGCCAATGTCTCCTCCGGTCTTTGATGTCTCCAAGTGTTGAATCGGGCTCTACTGGTTTGCACATTTCTGTCATTTCATTGACTTTCACTGAAGATCATATGGGGTCAATGTAAATGAATCACTTGGGTGCAGCGAGTGAGGCTTGATTGTGACCTTAAACCCGTATTGCTGTTAGCCTGTTAGGCATGTCACACTCTATCACAATGTACCACGCACAGCTTGCCACTGCAGCGGTTATGTGACTTATGCCATAATGTTAATCTCTGTGTGCGTTTCTCTGTTCTTGCTGCAGTTTCGACTGGCTCATTCCACCGCTCACTCCGGAGTATGCATCTCGCCGCATTGTCGACAGTGTGTTGACTGACGCCCAGCTCTTGCTTATGCCACGCATCCTATTTGCCTTTGTTGTACTCAAAGCGTAAGTTCTGCTTTCGTCAATTTGGTGGTTATGCTGAGGGCGAGTTTGTGCATGAATATAGGGCTGTACCTCATGTGTTGAAGTTACCAGTGTGTGCAGGCAGTTTTTCTAAAATAATAGAAATGGTCTGCTCTTCGTTACGAGAACATGATGTGAAGAATCCCTTGATCACTCTTCACAATCCCGTGACGTACATGTATGCAAAAACCTGTTCTGCTCTATATTCACGCATACTGTAGTGTCGCGTATAAAAGCATGACCCGTATAGAAGCAGGACTCAAATAGAAGCCGATTTTTTGAAGAGCGCCGTGACACAGATGCACGATTTGAATAGAAGCAAGAGTACATAACCCCCCCAGAGTGTGCAACGCCTGATCTAGCTCTGCATAGGGTCTTGGTCGAGCGGAATCGGATCTTTGCGTCATAATACGGTACACATCTGAGGGGAACCCGGGGAGTCGCGGGTACTCTTGGATCAAAAACAATGGTGCCCTGCCTCGAGACCGGCCTTGCGCTGGTGTGGAGTGTATGCATGACATCAGAAGATCCGATTCCGCTCGACCAAGACCCTATGCAGAGCTGGATCGGCGTTGCACACTCTGGGGGGGGGGGGGGGGGGGGGGGGTATGTACTCTTGATAGAAGCATACATGCAAGTACATGTATGTGCACACTACATGCAGGACAATGTGCACTGTACAGTGTAGACTGAAGATGTTGACGTAGAAGCATGTTTTGAATAGAAGCATGGTTTGAACCCCGGCTTATACGGCCCTAAGCACCTGCTTTTATACGCGACATTACGGTAGATCGCGTGGAATATGCACCGGGAATCCCCGTCCCGAATTTGGCAATTTCTCCTGAATTTGAAAGCTACGCAGCAGATCCGTACACATTTTCTTTGCCAGTGCCACAACGAATCTCATCTCCGCGTAGAAATCTCTACCCAAAACACATTTAGCCGTGACTCTAACCCAAACACCTATTCTTTACGTGATTTCTCTACGATTTACGTGAAGCAGAACCTCTCAAATAGTAACTATTGTATTGATTTGCATGTAAGTACATGTAGTTGAACTTAGAAGTTGCGACTTCGGCGGTATTAGTCATGAAGTTGGTTGTTCCAACGAGAAGCGTGTGTTCCTCGTTGGAACAACCAACTTCATGTAAGTAGTTGAGGCCATGGAATGGAACCATCTTTTATGTATATTAGGAATGTTTTTCCCACGCCAACTGGTAACTGAACTTGTATTTGCTGTGACTTCTCTTGTTGACTGAAGTGAAGAAGGCTCTGTGTGGTTTGTCTTTGTCTTTCTGTCGTGTACAGGATAATGCCAACTTCGGCCTATTTCTTGATTGCTGATTTCTTCGGTGTCACCCATTTCATGGATAAGTTTGTTGGGCGCACTGGCAAGACAGCGTAAGACGAGGGTGAACACTATGCTAGGGAGGTCGATCCTCTAGGCCACTTCCCGAGTGATAGCCCTCTGCCGCTGTTGCTACCTGCGTTTCGATTCTTCTTTCAAGGTGAAGTGCTTGGTGGGGCAGGTGTACCTATCAACATTTTAATCAGAATACTCTGAGCCTCCGAGTATTGAAAAAATATGTTATTTTTAGGCAGCGCTGTGTCGCTCACTTCTGATGCTGGTGTGTGGCGCTCAGCATGTTTCTCGTCTTGTTTGGTACCCTATTTCTTCTGCTGAATGGATGGCAGGGATATCTGTAGCCACATGGATAGAGCTGGTTTGATTTGTTTGATCGTTTTTTTTCCTCTCCTGCCTGAGCCTAATCATCGGCATGCAAATCCTCAGTGAACCGTTTTATTATGTCCAGTGGCCTGACCCAACCCTTCTCCTGTTTCTTGTGATGTTTTTTAGTTTTTTAACCCTGACATGACCCAAGCTGGCTTGGACCGGTGCCTTTATTTTATCAGTTCCCGTCTGTCCAGAAATCAATCCACACTATCGTGAATGACCTTTTTCGACCGGATCTCGCACAATGTACCTATCTTCAGAGTATTTTTTTACAAGTAGTATTAATTTTTTACTAGACGCTATTTCCATTTTCCTCCCTTTTTCAACTATAATTACAGTGCATACAAACGGCCAGTCTCGTCTTATAGGAAAGGGCCATATCCAGTCTCTGTGTATTATTTCGAGGAGACATGAAAGCCGTGATGATTCTGGCTGATGAATAGCATTTCAATTACACCAATGCAAGTACATGCAACGCATGTACGTGCAAGGCTAGACATGAGTGTGTGCCAGTGTTGCTTGTGTGTATGCATGCCACTTGCTGCATCCACAGTCCCAGAGATCGTTTGTGCCGAAGGGCTAGCCCCAGGGATCTTGAGTACTGAAGGACTGGGCGGGCTGTAAAGGAAATGCATGATAGTACAATAGTCACAATACCGAGAATTCCTACCAGAGTGCTCAACACCACAAGGATCGTTGCCACATAGTCTCAGTTGTCTGAGGATTGCCTTAGCTTTACTATGTGTACGAGTATGTGCATGAAACCAAGAGTACATGACTGATTGTCCATAACCAGGTCATGTACTCTTGATGAAACGCAGCGTTACAATATAATGACTTGCAATGTAGCCGGTTGTCTCTGTCTCTTCTGCCTTTGTACTAGTACGGTGGTCAAAGTGATGGAAATATTGTTGGAAAAGCTGATCCATGGCATAGTTCTGTGCAGCGTCCAGTGGGTGGGTGTGTTGTGCTTACACGTAATGGACCTATGGCCATAGCCTCAGCCTTATTGGGTACTGTCACCATGGTCACGGTAGGACCCCCCCCTCCCCCCCCCCCCTTCAACTTTGTTAGTGACATAATATTAAAATAATAATACCGGGTAAGCGAGAAACGCAGACAGAGTGAGAGAGAGAGGGGGGGGGGGGGGGGGGGGGCTTCACCCGGCATCGTCATCTTCATTTTGTGCGCTTCTGCGAGCGTCGAGCGACCACCTGACTCCTAATTTATTTATTTTTATTTATTTATTTATTTCACCTTCCCGTGGCCAGAGAATATAGGCCAATATGGAGGGAGGGGGGCGGTAGCCAGCCATGGCAGTAAACAAAAACAAAGCAAAAATAAATAAATATTACACATTACTGGAGGCAAAGAGAAACAAATGTGGATGAAGAACTAGTAGTCCTAGGGCCCATTTGAAATTTCTCACTTTTACTTGGCACATGTTTGCTAACATGGATTTTATGATCATTCCTGGATGGTTTTTGCCTCCTGAACACAATGGCAAAGGTTTCGATTGCCGAATTGTGTCCGAACATGGTGAAAAACATCAAAATAGAAAAAGGCCGTTAATACCATGGCAACCTAACTAGAATTGCTCCTATATCCATTTTTACTGACATGTATATGGCCAAGTAGCACCTCATTTTGCTCAGAATAAGCAGTAGATACAGTACGGCGACAAGTACTGTACTTTTACAGTGTCAAAACAAAATTTCCAAAGTGCAGTGAAACTTGGCTATTGGACATGTACATGTATTATTACATGTCGCGTCGAATGTTAGCATTGAGGTACGTGTACATGCATGTGCGGCTAGCAGGTACATGAGACTATTTACAGGCATGCATTATTATCAGACTGCAAACACGAGAGAAGCGTCAGACGGTTCCGTATTACACTTCAACTGAGAGAATAGGTATTGTAACCCACTGAGTACTAACAGGAGAAGAAAAAGGTGGTAGGAAACTGTCAGAGTCTAAGGAAAGAAGTGCTATAGGACAGTTGCAACCTGAATTAATTTACTCGAAGTACGTGGAGATAATACGATAGATCTCGCAGCAATGTAAGAAGGACAACACTTTTAATTTTGTATGCGATGGCAGTGCTGTAACGAAAAATGATGAAAATGAAAATACCAAAATCCTTTGCATACTTGTAGATATTAAACAGTTCAAACATTGGCTAGCTTGTCACTATACTTAAATGCTTTGAAAAGACTTCAAGGCTGCAGTTGGACAACGCTCACAGGTGAATAGCTGCAGTTTAAAAAGCTGATCCATCCCAACATTGTGATGCGAATACTTTCACTTCCATGTGTTTCACTTTAACTGAATTTGTTCTTCCGTCTGAGCTTTGGAAACTCTGCGCCGTACAGCTGAGCCCATCTCTACTCCGCCACCTACACCATCACTATTGGCTCTGCTGTCAGGGACAATTCTTTAGCCACTAGTACATGAGGTATTATATGAACTTGTTTTCCCTCTTCACCGCCGCTCTTGAATCGCATCAACTACGTGCCGTGATCAGTTCAGGAGAGACAAGCCATGACATTGGACATCGGACTCTTTCTTGCAGTTAGTGTTTTATAAGTATAACTGTAGTTTCACACTGCCTAGGCCCAGCCATCAAATTCTGTGACAAGGAAATTATTCTTCTACTGCTGGTGTTGCATATTGGGATAGGTTACCTCCAGGTACTCGGATTTCGTTTTTGTAACAATCCACACCACATAGCTACTCCCTCTCACTGCAGCATGGCACTCCTAAGGCAGTTGTCCTAGAGCTGTTGAGCTGGTAAATAGGCTTTTTTTGTGCAAATGGTAGCTGATCACCACGGTCGGTGTGTTCAAATCATGGTACTAACACTAGCCGCTCCTGTAGATTTGAATCAAATGCTCGTCCACTGTAACACCTCCTGTGCAGCAGTACTCACAAAGTAAATGCCTTCATTCCAGCCCGATGAAGTTAGCCAGGTCTGAAACTTTCCACGGTTGTAGATTAGTCCTATGAATAGTTACAACTGGCTTGGCAAGCTATATTGACTTTCCCCTGCTTTCCACACATAATTGTTCTGCTGCTCCTTGTTGGAATCATGCTTACTTTTCCGGGGAGCCAAGATGACATTGTAATGAAGGTTCTGCTGAATTTAGCATCGATCCATTCGTGGACGTTCCGACAGCAAAAGCGCCTGCGAGTCAATGCAAAACTTCGAAGAAAGTGTCCAAACGAGGTAACACATTTCTGGTATGTCACAACTACACTACTTGATGCTCAATCTTTCCAACTCTCGCACAAAATCTGTGTACGCGTCGGTTCGCATCCTGTGTATGTACGGTGTTACTATAGCTCCTGGCACATAAAAGGGTAAAAACTCCCCGGTCCAGTCAATATAGTACCGAGAAAGTCTTGAAAATGCTTGAATATAGCCGATGAGAACTTAGTTTTTTCGGCAATTTTGTATTCCTATCGAGGGTGATTTCGGGACCTTTGGACGCGATTGGACACGCCATACTGGGCCAAGACACTCTTGAAGACATTATCTATCAAATAACACCGAAAAATCCTTGTTAGCCAACATGTGTCAAGGCATGTATTTTAGAGGTCGATTTTTTGAATTGGCCCCAGTACTATAGCAGTTATTAGAACACGAGCTTCATGTTGGCCTTGAAATCCTTTAGCGTACAAGACGATTTTACTGATAGAGGCAGGGCCAGCCAGAGAGAATAAGCAGCAAAAAACGGAGATCTGGTATAAGCTGAGGTTCGGGCTTTAGGTAAAGTGCAGAGATTGCGCGTAGGACGAGTGGGAAGAAACCAGTTATATTTACGCAAGTGTGGCGGGGCTTTGTCAAGACGAATAGAATGAACAACAATACACAGTTTTCGATCCGCTTGACTAGAGATAGGGAAGGTGTTAAACATATCATACAGCTCGGCAGAAGGAAAGTATGATGGTTTGCGGAAAAGGACTTTGAGTATCCTCTTATTGTGGACTTCCAGGGTACTCATTAACGATTTACTAAGTAGGGATGACCAGGCGGTTGAGCAATAGAGAAAAATGGGGAGAATATAGCAATGATAAAAAAGGCGAATGCATTCAAGCGGTAGGTGGGAGCAGTGAGACACGAGGTAGCCAACAGCTTTACTGACTTTGCTACAGATATAGTCGACATGTCTACTAAACGATAAGTCTGAGTCAATGACCAAACCAAGATGTTTGTGTTGTTTTACCACTGTGAGGTCTGTGAGGGATCCGGGAAGAGTGAATGCATAGGTTGGCTCTGAGTTCGGCAGGAATAATATCTCAGTCTTGGCGATATTAGGTCTTAGTCTCCAGGTAGTCATCCACTGATGGACTTCGTTGATACCGCGCTGGAGACTGTCTCGCAGCCTGTCTAGACACTCATTGAACCGGAGCAGTGCAGTATCGTCAGCAAATAAGGACACGCCTTCAACATGACTGGGAAGATCATTTTATATACACTAGGAAAAGGAGGGGCCCTAGGATGGATCCCTGGGGCACTCCGGACAGAACAGGTGAAGCATCTGAGAGAGTTCCACCTACAAAGACAACTTGCGTTCTGTCGGATAGGTAGTCTGTAATCCACTCCAGCGCTGAGTCACACACACCGAAAACTTTGGAAAGTTTAGCAAGTAATGCACGGTGCCACACGGTGTCGAAAGCTTTCTCGAGGTCGAAAAAGCACATGGCAACTTTCCGCCCCATATGACGATGGTCGGCAATGTTTTGGATCAGCTTGGTGAGCTGTAGAGCGGTCGAGTCACCACGACGAAACCCAGATTGCGCGGGATCCAGAGCAGGAGAAATATGATTATACAATTGATTGAAGAAGAGCCGTTCGCAAAGTTTGGAAATACAGGACAGGAGGGAAATTGGGCGATAGTTACTAGCTTGAGATTTGCTGCCTTTGCACTTGTAAACAGGCACAATTTTAGCCAGTTTCCAGTCAGTAGGGAACTTGCCTGTGGTAAAGGAGAGGTTAAATAGGCGGCTAAGTGGAAAAGAAATCGCAGGAGCTAGCTTCTTTATCATATTGTTCGTGATACCGTCTAGCCCTGGCGCTTTCCCAGATTTCAGGTTTGAGATGGCTTTACGAACATCTGCTGTAGTGATATGAACGCGGGTGAATTGGCGAGTAAGACGAGTGTCATATTGGAGAGGGGGTATTACTAAACGTGGGTCATCAGGCACCGCGACAGAGGTAAACTGCTTGTTGAGGAATACATCATGACCGTATACATCGTCGTCGGCTGTGGCATATCGCCTAGGTTACAAAACACGTAAACGTAAGCAGCCTACAAAGCTACATTCTACACGACTAGCATGTGTACAATGTCATGTAGCGTCTTTTTCGTCCAAGGAGCTTTTGGACTAAATTAAATGCCGGACTAATGTCGATTTGTCCAGCTTTTCAATACACTCTTGTGATCCATGGACGAAATTTTCAACCGGACGAACTCCCTTTCTTTGGAGTTGGAGCCTGGAGGAAATTATTGACTGGCGAAATTTTCTGCCTGTAGGCTGATGAATAGTCTTGTAAGTAAAGTGCTGGGAAATCCGACCCCCTGAGCGGTGCGCTCACATGGCAAAGAGCCAGCATGCATGGGATGGCAAAACTACGAAACAGAGACCGCTAGAATGTGAACCCACCGCTCAGGGGGTCGGATTTCAGTTGCCAGCACTGTACTTGTACAGGCTGTGCACGATGAACAACATAATTTTACTGGAATATTTTGCAATGATTTGACTAGTAGATCTACATTGTAATACCTTTTGCTGTCTCGGTTCCCTGACCTTAGTGTTTTGAGCTGATCAGCATGAACAGTGACGATGAGGACGTCGCGAGGGAGCTGTGGCCTTACCACGTAGCCCCGCTAGCGGCTGGGGTTAGTGCTATCACGTAGCTACATTCATTAGCCAGATCTGGAGAGCATTATGTTCCAGTGGCTTGTTTGCCTAGTCGCAATCTCTCCTCAACTCCAACTCTTCGATCTCCACTCAAATTACAAAATGTCTTTGCTCAGGTGCTAGTCGCTGTCGTCACCATCATCATAGTGAGACGCCTAAGATGGCACGCATCGTCCACGTATCGGCGTATGTCCCAACCTGCTCGAAAGACTGGCCAGGTATGACTATGAGAGTCTACCATGCACCTTTGATATCAAGACTCCACGACTGTGTATAAGCTACACACGTGTATAAGTATAAACTACTAGTATGCTATCACGTTATAACCCCCCCGGGTCATAATTAGAGGGGGAGGGGAGGGGGTACTACTCCCTGGTTTTAATTTCACTCTTGACACGAGTACCATGTACCAGTGCGGTACAAATATCTTACAAATTTACAATAGTAGTTGATCATCAGCCGAATGCTCAATCCACACTTGCCTGCGACCCAAGAGGTCGCAAGTTCGAGCCCCGCAGTCGCACATCTGACTGCAAAATCCCCACGAACAGCCCACCAGATCAAGGTGTGGGTCCTCTTCACTCAGTAACTCCCAGTGCCGAAAGGCGGGCTCACACCCCTACCTGGCTAACTACTTCCCCTTGTCTAACCCCCAAGATGAACAAAGAAGTATAGTAGGCAACTGGCCGAAATGACTAAAAAAAATGCTCAATTTGAAGTAGGGTCAACAGTGGTAGCTCTGCCTACTACTACAATGTACACAATGAAAACCTTGGGCAAATTCCGTTGTGACTCAGAGTTTCATGGCTGAACCAATCATCAGACAACGATGGCTGATTGGTTCAGCCATGAAACTCTGAGTCGCAACGGAATTTGCCCAAGGTTTTCATTGTGTGCATTTTGTGTACGCCGCTCTGCCTGAATCAAATATTGAGCACTTTCGCAGACCTAAGCATACTGCCTCTGTGCTCCTACAATGTAGTATTATTAGTGTTGCAAAGAACTGAAGGATCCATGGCCATGGTTGACTATTACACCCTGTCTTACTGAGACAGTGTCTTACCAAAGCTATGCTACCAGGGAGTACATCCCCCACCCGACCACCCGTGGCCCCGTCTTGCTACATTGCTCCCCTCCCCAACGGGCTGTATTCTCATGCCATACCTGCTCGCGGGTGTGTGTGTGTGTGGGGGGGGGGGGGGGGGGGAGGGAGGTAGCCATTGCCCTATTACAGCATGTCACATGTCATGGCGTGCATACCTCTAATGCGGCTGAGCCGAGTCAGTAACAGTGTGTGGGCTTTCCTTTCGCATCTGATGATCTGATGCACACAATGTTCAATATTGTGCTTTGTGCTTCTAGAAACCTCAAAGTGCAATCCAGGACAACCTTGCACGTGTGTCACAGCTCTGCTTTCATCCACCTCTGACGGGATCATTCGTATCAGGTACTTTAGCATAGAATCATCGTATCAGGTACTTTAGCATAGAATCATCGTATCAGGTACTTTAGCATAGAATGATCATAGACCTTAGTGCATGACAGTACAAGCACTATAGTATAGTGGCCATGTAGTATTGTAGTCAGATCAATGAGTCAGTGAGCACCGGCATACTGAATGATAACGTAACTTGTCCTCGTAATTCACTGATTTTGGCCGCATTACTAGTATTATGCGCATGATTTGAGGGTGTTGTCCGCATAAATCACGGGGGATAGCCTTGTTCTCTGTTCTGTTCTACCCTGCAGCGGAGCTGAGCAGTGAGAACGAGCTGAGAGCCCGAGCATTGGACAGGATCTTGCCATTAAGTACAGCCTATATTCTACGCTTCCTAGAAGTTTTAGTAGTAACTTTCCCGCATGCATGTCAGGAGATCACGCATCAAGACATTTTTCCACTACACGTGTTTTAAATATGACACTGCATGGCGAATTGAAGGCAGACGTCAGCAAGAACGCCTACATTGCGCTTGGTTCACAAACATTAATCAATGGATAGGGATGTGTACAACCCAAGCCGCTTGTGCTGCCGGTGATTACTGGAACAGGCAATCCATAGCTGTCAAACCGTTGAGAAAAGGCACTTTGTGATGATAAATTTTAGCGAAGGAGTGCTTTCGCTAAACTTTAGCCTTACCGAATGAGAAGTGTATTCCTTCGCTGTACTTTTTGTGGACTTAAGACTCTGGTCGCCCACATTTATCATCACGAAACCGGGCTGGTTTAGGAAGCCTTAGAGTTCCTCCAATAATATTAGCGGCGTTTGCAGTAGATGTGCATGCGGCTACTTGAAGCTCATGTACACTGTACGTTGCCTCTCCTGGGCCGCTGACAGTCTGTGTAATATAGGATCTTGCGCTAGTTATCATGAGTGCAGGTTTCCCGGTGCTGTTGTTTGGGCAGAGAAATCCATGTTAGCATGGCTGAAATCCGATACTGCTGACATCAGCCAGTGTGCGTTGACCATGCGCAGTTCGTTGAAGGATATCGTGGACTTGGCAGCGTCTGTCGACCGTGGCCTCTTCTCAGACTGCCAGGCCGACTGCCAAATGTTGTGTGCGTTGTCACAAAGAGCCAGATTTGGGCACGAGGTGAGCTAACTAATTTCTATAAGGAGGCAAATCTACGCGACATCAAGTCGCTGGCACGCCCGCTTTGCACTTCTTTATCTTTCGTGTGTCCACCCCTCATGGACTCGTTGTAGCAAGGCGGTTAGGCTAGCTCAGTCTTGATTGATGAATTTATTTTTCTTTACGTACACAGTGGACATGTAGTATCCAATGGCAAAAAAAGCATCAGTGGATGGCAGTCTTCGTGATATACATGATCGTTAACGTTTACATAAAAGCGTCTGTCTCGTGATTTGTTTGTATTCTTGTGCCGTTAGGAATTCAGCCAGACCCTGTTTGACATCCTATGCGCAAGATATGACATCGTTTCGAGACGGTACGTATCTAGCCGATACGCATGTGTTCACCCCAGCAATGCATTGATTGCGTAATTTACACAACAGGTTGGACTATTACCGTATTTTTCTATAAGCCGCCGCCCCCCCCCCTCTTTCTTGTCACGAATCATACAGACATCTATCCTATTTTATCCCCATTAATTTGATCATCGGAGTATAAGCCGCACCCCCCCCCCCCTTTTTGGGTGAATTTTGAGTGTTCAAAGTGCGGCTTATACTCGATACGGTACGTAGACTACATTTGAGATATCTGACTGAACCCAATGGCAGTTACTAGTAGTTAAGGGATATTCTGTAACTTTACATGCTTTTAGCAGCGTCACGGATGAACGGCGTGGACACTGTGGGTACTCTACTGAGCAGTTAGTGTTTGTGTGGCCTGTGCTAACACCTACATTATAGAGTCAAGTGCCCTTGGTACGTGTACTTGTATTAAATCAGGAAGTCCTGCTGGGTTCCTACGACTCCCTAGTAGTACCGTAAAATACCGTTGACCCCCCCCCCCCCCCACGCCATGTCACTTCCCAGCTGGGTTTTTAGCAGAGGGCGGGAATTAGATCAAGGCTGTCAAGTGCAGTACGATGTACAACAACGTGGAGGATCAGACTCGATGTGCACTATTTCATCCTGGATTGGCACGTATTGTGTACAGCAGTGCTTGCGTCGGTTCAACATCGTATTTCGTTGTATACGCCGAAGTCGCTTCACAAGTAGAAAATCAACAGGGGGCGGGAATTAGAGAGGGGGCGGATCAACGGTACTTAAAGGTAGTAGCAAGAGTCCATAATCCCCCAGAGTGTGCAACTTGACTGATCAGATCTGGGACGGCGATATCCGTGTTGCACGTCATAGTGTGACATCATGAGTAGGGGAAGTGTGTCCGTGGTGGACCGCGTCGACGGAATGACGCAAGTCCGACCCAAAAAATGATGTACATCACGGATTACTCCGTCCCACAACCCCATCCCAGTTGCGCACTCTGGGGGATTATGGGTAGTAGTAGTAGTACACATCACCAAGGCTGGCAATGATTGTGCACTGGCGAACAGTTTTGCATTCTCACTTGAGCCAAAGACGGTAAGAGGCGGTTTGGACTTCTTCTCTTTTTTTAAACCTTTAATATCTCACAAAGTGTGCTCCGTGCTTGAACGTGTACGATGTTTGCGCAGGTGGCAGGCGTACAGTGACCGCTCGTTGAGATTTTCACGACCTGATGACGACATGGTCGATGGCCCAGGCCCCGGGTCACCTCTCCTCGGCCTAGCATTCTCTGGACCCGGCGCACACTCTCCCATATCACCGTTGTCCACTGGCAGTCACATTGCCATGGAAACATCAATTTAGCCGCCGCGCTTAATTAATGGCTGAAACAGCGCATGCAATTCGACAAGACTGCAGCCAGAGCAGCAGAAAATGATGGAATGCCACGCTCATGCAAAGAGTCCAGTTCAAGTGTCACTGCCAGAACAGATATGACAACCGCACAGAATGAAGAAGCGCGCCATTTATCACGGATGAGCTCTAACTTTTGTTGACTTTGTTATTGACAGAATACCGCTCCAACAGTCGGCAACACCACACCTGCCCAATATGGCCATCCAAGAGGAGTCCAGTGCCAGTGGGTGGTGGCAAGAGATGTGCTAACCGATATGCCACTGTGATCAGGTTGCAAATGGAGATGTGGTTCCTTGCAGTGCTCGTAGTACAGTATTATATGATGTGAGGTGTTTGCTCACGATGTGAGTTGTGTTATCATGCAGCTCCGGCAAAACTGAATGCGATCTTCACTCCTCAGCACGTTCCTTCAGACTGGTCAGCATTTTAGTCCCCAGGTCGCCGACAATATGTTTCACAACTCATCGCCGAGACCTCAGCCACGGTTTCTCTCTGTTCTATTGATTTCCTCGGGTATATTCTAAGGACACAGATCTATTATATACCACTACACACCCACGACCAGTCACCTTGGTCAGACTGTTCAGTGTGTGCAGAACATAACATACAGTGGACACAGCCCGTTTCTGCTTCAATTATTTTCTTGATCGTGACATCATAATTATTATAGAAGAAAAAACTTTTTGTATAGATTAAAAAATATGTACACCATTGGTTGGTACTTTGAACCAGCTAATGTTATCAATTGACAATCTACCCAGTGAGCAGTGACAAGGGATTATCTTATAGAAGAGCAGACAGGTCACTGACTGGTGTTCTGGAAGCTCGGATTCAGTTATGCCAAACTAGCGGGTGCGAAGCATCCTAGGTTATTGTGCTACAGCCGTAGAGACACCATTGCAGTGTGCGTGAGGTACGCTGCCAGTGCTAGTATCCCGTGATGATAATTATCTCATAAGACAAGGTGATCTTCGTTAGCCAGCATCTCCTGGTCCTGAGCAACTTGCTTCTGCCGTTGCTCTTCCTGCTGCTTGAAGGCCTCCCTCTTGGCACCCATCAACGCATGTAAGTCCTTGTGGCAAAGACAGTCACATGAAATAAGAGAGTTGTTCCATCAGTAGACTGTAGACTGTATCATTCAACTCACAAAATCTAATGTAGCGGCAAGGGGCAAGGTGCATCTTCCTTTCCTACAGGAAAACACGGCATTCCAGGGTCCAGGTACTCTGGTTTTTAGAACTTCCCCCGGTTTTAGTTATGGATATTTCTTTGGGACGACTTGGACGCACACACAGTATAACTTTTTGCGTGTGCCCAGAATCCAGAGGCTTGCATGGACACATTTGACACAACGTTTCGTATCACGGGTTGTGCCAGATGAGGCACCAAAAGGCAGGACATTTCTGAATGTGGCTGCCATTCCAGCCAAAAACCGAAATAGGAACATTCTGAAAGTAGTCCCAAGTGTAGAACTAGTTACTTAACTGTACCCTGTATGGGAATTTGCAATGGTGCATGCAGCAATTAGTTATTAGTTCCACCAGCAGACGTTCATAAATAGGTGAACTTTCCCCACCTGCCACATTTTCATCTGCTTGATATTCTCAGGGTGTCGGGTTCGAACATCCTTCTGTGTTTGCTTCAGTTCCTGCATTTATAACAAATAGACACGCGTGGGCGTGCACATCCGGCATGTGACACACACCACCATAAGTGTACCGTATTTTCTGGAGCACTCAAAATTCACCCAAAAAAGGGGGTGCGGGCTTATACTCCGATGATCAAATTAACGGTGATAAATAGGGTAGATGTCTATATTTCGTGGCCAAAAATGGGGTGCAGCTTATACTCCAGTGCAGCTTAAACCTTATTATGGGAAGAAGAAATCATGCGGCCTGCCCACATTAAGCTTGATAATTTCTAGATAAACATGTACGAGCTGCCGCAATACTCATATAGACCTGTATGCGGGTTCATGTGACATGCACACACGGTGATAACACTGTACACAACAGTAACGTTACAAGCCATTTCTCAGTGTGTTAGAGCGGATCCATCCCACTATTCCCAGATCCCCAACATCCTACACTACAGTATGCAGGTGTGCTGCTGGCCACTGCAGAATGGTAACCTGACTCAGCCAGATGATCTCTCATTGTATGTTGTATCTTGTTACTCGTGTAGTCAAGTAGCGTGCTCCACTGTCCGAAGAGTGCTCAATACCCATATAGGGCAGAGCCTTCCACTGTTCCAGGTTGCCTGATGATTGTAGTAATACGTGAAACTCAGAGTTGCGACACAGCTTCCCCTCTCCCTTTTCTGTTACTCTTGCATGTATTCAACACTTCGTGGCTCGTCGAACGACTGCTAATAGCAAATGAATGTGAAATGAAGGGTAATAGCCAGCCACAGCAACCATCCGAAACAGTACAAAAATGTCATCGCACCGTTGAATAGCCTACGGCGATGTTAGCACTGACCTTGCTCTGCTTCTCCACATGAACCATTGTCTTATTGTGAAACTCCCTGCACAAATAACACGGTAGACATGCATAGCATGGCGAGTTGACAAGAAATCCAGATCCCCGTGGGGATGTACTTCTGTACTTGAAGTAGCGTTGGACAATATCACACCAGATCTCCCCGGGGATGTACCTTTGTAAAGTTAGCGTTGGAAAATAACGCTATCACAGCAGAAACGGATAAGGACTTCCGGACAAGTACTACTCCCCACATATTTTGTACCGAGTAGACCGAGAAGTTGGCTGCTACTGAGTAATAGAGTAATGCTTCTTATGCCAAAATGACCTGACACTTTACCGGCTAATCAGAGCATATGATTGTATCCAAGAAATTTTCATCCCAGCGATAACTAGGGAACAACCTAGCACAACCATGAAGAGTTGAACCTTGGATAAGTCACCTGAATGTTTGCTGTTTCGCGTCTTGTTCCTTGACGCCGGACTGGTAGAGCTTTAGCTCAGTAGCAGCGCGGGCGAGTTTGACACTCATCGCCTGCACACATCCCGGCAAGCACAAACCATGACACGCACATTCAGATTGGGAAGTTCTATAGATAGGACTAGGCACAAATGCAGCAACATAATTATCCCTATTGCATGTCAGTTGTTGACTCAAGTACAGTTTCTATTTCAACAAGAGAAGGCTAGAGATGGTCGGCTGTAGATGGCCGGCTGTAGTCTTCTCCCGTTTCCCATAGAATCAATAACATTGCGCCAAACACAACAATTAAACTCACAGTTAGCATTTCGCAATTTGGCTCGTAAACTCGCACTACATGTATACGACCCAGTACTTTGAGGAGACTGTATGTTTATCATAGCCAATTGGTTCGCAAACTATCATCCGGCTCACAGACTATTCATGTGTCATTTTTTAATGAGCAGCGAGTGTGCTTCTGTTCGACTTGCTTACTTCGACAGTGGCCTGAAGGTAGAGAAGACGAGACGACTGCTGCATGTCACTCTGTCGCAGTGACCGCACCTCCTGCCAAACAGCACAGAACAACAGGTAACTGTACAGAGCATGCACGGTGTACACTCACAGAGATAAGCAAAACTTGTTGCGGAATCCCGCTTACTCGGCCCAACCCAGTGTGACAGACGGCACACCATCAGATGACGGCAATGTTCGGGCGATCTTTTACAATGCATAGTGTGCTCCAACCGCACTCAACTGGGAATGACAAAATGGTACGCATGATTGTAGAGTACAGCAGGTTGAAAACTAGTACTTGTATTAAGCAGCATTGCTGCTGGTGACTATGGCCTACCTGCTCCAGAGGTGCCAGCTCAGACTCGACCTCGGACCTAGTCGTGTCATACTTTGCCTTTGCTTCATCATACCTTGTCTTTGTGGCCTACATCAAGATAAAAAAACAAGGTCACAAAAGAGCAGTGGTCACACAAAGGTGGCGTCAATGAAAAACTTGACCGACAAGCATGGATCGAAGCTAAAAGAAGAGAAAAAAGAATACAGCCGGCGGACACGCGTGAGCTCCAGTGCGGGGAACGGACCCTTTCTAAACAAAAGAGTAGGCTATATTTCTGCACTACTGTCTTATCTACTAAACTGGTGTGTTGAGGAGCAATACAAACCTAAGTGGAAAGGAAATATGTGAATCTGAGAGAGATTTAGTGCATGTTAAAGTTCAGAAGACAGTAAATCGAATACTGAACAAGGTAGACGACCCGCATGCAATAACTGGACCATTGAACTCGCCCACGGGTGATATCGTACTCGGTATCTGCCACGACACACGACTATGGCAGCTGGTAGGTACACTTACAGTGAATGCTTGACGTAATGTACGCATATCCGCCAGCAGTGGAGTGAGCGTGGCTTTCTTTTCCTCAATTACTTTGTTCAACTCAATGACCTGGAAAAGAACACACACACACACACACACACATGCACGCACACACACACACACACACACACACACACACACACACACACATCAATTCAATGACACGTCTCCTACATTCATCATGTTACGTACTGTAGCTGCGCATATCCAGTCTGCCCAACAATTGCACAACCATATCCAAATAGTTTTCTCGTAAACTTGAGGCAAGAGTAGTTAATTTAAGTAATGGCGAGAGGCAAGTGATAGGACTCACAAGGGCAGACATCTCTTCCAGAACACGTTCTTTTTGTTCGTCAATCTTGCTTTTCCTGGATGCAACCTGGACAGATCAACAAGCACACACGTCACACAGTCAGAATAGCAATAAAACATTGATTACAGCCGCTGTGACTTGTGAACCGAAGCAGCTATGCCGCACAAACCTTCTCCATTTTGTGCTGTGTCTTCTGGTAGCCAGTGATCCCGTACTGCTCCTCCACTTCCACCTGTAAGCACACAATCACAGACATGGCAGGGGAGGGGGGGGGGGGGCATAGGGGAACATCTTGTTTTACTCAGTCCAGCATGGTAGTATATACACCGGTAGCAGTCAAGGCTACATAATTACATGGATACTAATGACTACACAGTACAGTACTATGCAAACTGACAGCTAGACTGAAAAACCCCAAACCTACAGCAACAGTACAGTACTATGCAAACTGACAGCTAGACTGAAAAACCCCAAACCTACAGCAACACCAAGCCCAGCCGTGACTGTGACTAACATAGTGTGGCTGAGTTGTGCACCTCAGTACACAATCAGTACACAATCAGTACACAATCAGTACACAATCAGTACACAATCAAGTCGACAACACGAGAAGCTAGAGAGCTTAGTTACAACTATAGAGGTGTCAAGCAAGTTTTCTAGAACACAAAGAACAACTTTGGGTAGACTCACTGCTTCACGTGTAAAAACGGTGTATTGGTAACCAGTGAAACTACACGTGCACGCATTAAATTCCCTAAAGCATCGGCTGTGGTACAACACTGATTCCCGATGTGCACCACAACTGTATCTGTAATGCACTGTATCGGCTACATTGTACATGCCGGCCTGAGTGCATGTCAACTACTTCTTCATACACTGGTGCAGTGCATTAACGTGTACATGTGTGTCTACTGTCTAACCCAGGGCAAGGCATGCACCAGGATTAAAGTAGCCACTGTTTCACGTGTCGAGGTCCCGGAGTGTCAGTAAGAGAGATGTAGTGTCAGCTCTTCTTACCAACTCCTGCTTGATCTCCTGCTCACGCTCGATGAGAAGATCAAGAGTGCGCTCCTTGATACCATTCTCGGCCTGGAGAGCTTCGAGCTGAAACACCACAATGATGAAATAGGTCCGGGTTAGAATGCAGAGGGCCCGTATCACGAGGCTTTGCACACCATATTCTCGACTTGAGCATTATACACTGTATCATCCTGCACAGGGCAATCTTGTTACAGTCTGTGACTGACAATACTTGCTATAGGCATAGGAAACGATAAGAATTCAAACTGGAAAAACCCAGATACTTGCATAACACTGAGAAGAATCAGGCCATATGGACTGATACACTGCAAAGGGTTAAAGCAATATACTTTGATGGACCAACGCTTTGGCCGAGTGGTTGTGGGCTTGCCTGCGAATCACAAGGTCCCGAGTTCGAGACCCGCGCTGGGAGCAGGGAGTGTGTGCTGTGCTAACAAATGCGGTGATGCATGCGTAAACCACTATACCTGCCAGGAACTGTGCCGACACCCACGGTCAACTGGGCACTCACTACTCGGAGTGAGGGTAACATGGATGCAGCTAACGAGGTTCACCCCCCTAGTCGGGCATTGGTTGTGAGAGTTACCACCTCACCCTCGCCGTTAGGCGCTGCATCTGCCACCCTGGTATCACAGGCATGGTGGTGGCCTGGCACGAGCGAAAATTCCTAAGCTGGTGTTTCTCAACGCAATTGTATAGCCAGTTGTAACGCAGACGTGCAAACTTTACTTTTTTACTTTGATGAGCTTTGGGAAACTACAGGGATGAAAAGAGGTTGGCTAGGACATGTCAAGCAACTATGCCGATTTGACCACAGCCATTCACTCGGAACGTAAAAACATGCAGGATCAAGTTACTTTGACCAGTGGCAGGCCTAATGGAGCTGCCCAGTGCTGTTCCAGGAAGGCAGGTAAACTGAATAGGCATCTGTGGTAGCACACCAATGTGTACGGTCCCCGCTAGCTACTGCGGAGTCATCGCCACGAACTTACCTTTCTCTTCTGTGCCCTCATTTCATCATGGTCCCGGCGCACTGCACTCACGAGCTTGTTCATCTGCACAGCAGGTAACGCACAGTAATACCGTTACACAGCAGGTTAGGGCCGGCCGTCAATGTAAGGGTAACACCTGCTTGGCGGTCCCGGCATAGCCCGCCGCAGTGTCACCATTACGGTCATGCACCACTGAGTCTATGTGCCTCCTTTGCACCATGGCTGGTAGCTCGGCCTATTTAGCTCGTAGCTGTACTGATGAGGCCTTCATGGCCGAAACAGCTTGCTGTAGGTAGGTTTAGGGTAGACTGTATGGAGTAAGTACTAGATTTCAGATGCATGTGTCAGAAGTATCAGGCAGAGAGCATATCCATGTTACATAGCTACCAACAGGTAGTTACCGTGACTGGTAACATGCAAATGTGGCAGAGTTTCCAAAGGAGAAAGTGACGGAACTCACCCCATCTGGCTCCAAATCGTCCTTGCCAACACCGTCAAACTTGGCTCGTTTCTCCGCCAGCTCTCCCTCAAGATTTCCAAGCTGCGAAAAAGAGATTACATTTGATAGATCCAGTTATAGCATCCTGCGGCAGATTTCCACAGCTTCTGTGATCATGCCGAGGTGAGATGCGGGGGAGAATGCGGCAGTGTTCGGGACGGCTAGCCAAACACTGATGATCATCATTGCGAGGACATATACTATAGTAGATGAATAGCATTGAACCCAATAGACTGCAATATACCGTATTTTCCGGAGGATAAGCCGCACCTAGATATCTTTTGTCATGAAATACAGACGTCTACCCTGTACTGCACGGTACATTCGCCCATCGTAGTTTAAGCCGCACTGGCTTTTTTGGGTGATTTAGGAGAGCTCAAAGTGCGGCATATACTCCGGAAATACGATACTGAAACTTAATAGTGTTTCGGGCGTGCTTACACACATAGCTGCACTGTGGACAGCACTGCAGCAAGCTGCCTTGGCTGCCTACTGCTTCACAAGCTTTCTGCAATTGAGTAAGACAACACACTGTACTTTACCAAATAGAAAGTTACTGCTTGCTACCGGTAGCATAATAAGATCCTTTGCCTAAGCAGGACTACAGAACGGCAGCACAGCAGTGATAACTTGCCTCTTCCCGACGCTCCGCCAATGTCTGTGCAACTGCAGCCTTCTTTCTGCTCACTACGGCCGCCTGCTGTCGGAAGAGAGACAGTTTGTCATCACCAGGCCGCTGCTGTTGGAGGCGTTCTTCATGCAGTGACTGGCACACTTCATTGGTTTGGTGCAGCTGCAAGTGAACCACGGACAGCCACAGCGGCACAAAAAGTAGTAGGTATTAGCTACAGCTATCAGACATAATCGCACATACTGTAAAAGCAGAAATTTTCGGTGGTGTAATATTTTCGGTATTCTCCAAAATCGGCGGTTCGGCGGAGGGAAATTTTCGGTAAACCCGCGTTCCAGGTAAGTGTACTAGTACTATACGGACAATTTCGATGCGTTTTAGTTTCGGTAAAAATTTCGGCACCGAAGTTACCGAAAATAAAACACCACTGAAAATTTCTGCTTTTACAGTACAACACCTGGTACGCATTGAAATACAACTGTAGCCGTGTAGGGCTAAACGGTTAGCATGTGGCTATTGGGTGATATACTTAGCACTTTGCAATCTTCACCAACAATTGTATATGAATCAACCTGTAAACTAGTGTTTAAACCGAACACGGATTCTTCGAACGAATAATCTATCGAATAATTTCGCCCTCCATCGAACGAATAATCTATATTCTATCATACGCATGATGGCATTTTTCAACACTTTTTCAGCACTTTTTAAGTAGTTTTTTAATTTTTTTTGCTGATTATCGGATTTTGATGTCGAGGTGCCAAACCTGTTAACCTGTACCGCCAAGAGTACATAACCCCCCAGAGTGTGAAACGCCTGATCCAGTTCTGCATAGGGTCTTGGTCGAAAGTTGTCACAGACCGAAAATCACATTCACTGCATCCATGTTTCCCTCGTATGGAAAGAACAGAAGTACATGTATTACTAGATACCGATAGGAGATTAAACCTTGGAGGAGAAGTGATTGAGAAGAAATACTACGAGCAGATCTACGCAGTGCAAATATCAGTAGGGTCAGCACTGAGCATAGATCTTTTTTTTTTTTTTTTTTTTTTCGATTTCTGATAATTCCTACGACTATTCGATTATTCGTTCACCCCACGAATATTCTAAATTATTCGATTATTCGATTATTCGTTTCAACACTACTGTAAACGCACACCTGTACCGAAGCATGCCGGTATGTCAGACATACCAGTGTCTGTGTCATCAGCTATAAGTTATTTGGCCTACCTTTGCTTCAAGTGTCTCAAAATCATCTGGCGTCAACACAGGTTCGTCCACCACTTTTTTCAAAACCTCTCTAAGCTGATGGGCTGCTTCCAGTTCCTGCAGGCCAGACAAAAGGCATAGCAGCAATAACAAGTTATTATTTATTTAAAAAACAAAACAGGTCCAAGCTCGCAAGTGATGTTCTAGAACACATAATACCAAATAGTATCCTTCAACACTAAACTACCATATGCATCGGTGCTAGAATCGGTGGAGACGGAGTCTGCTAGATTCGGTAATCTTACCTTTGGAAGTTTCTCCTTGACAGTGAAAGCATTGCCAGCATTTTCCTCCTCCAGTTGCTGGATTAGTCCTGCCAGGATTTATCGTAGCACATCAACACACATTTTTAGGACAAATTTAGGAAATCGCAAGAAGAATGCAGGAAGTGAGCAAGGACTAAAAGCATGACTCTACACTGCCGCCCAATGCTAAGGAGGGAGAAATAACAAGAATTGGACTACACCTCAGAGGCGCTCCGGGCCTGGTTCATAGCCACGGTGCGGCATACTACTACAAGGTGCTGTTATTAACAACACAAGCACATGTGTGCAGCGTGTGAGTCGGTGGAACTGGTAATGAGTCCAATGACCCGTGGCACTGCAATGTAGGTTGGCAGTGGCCACAATGCCACAATGCGTACAGCTTACCTTCAGCTGAGCAATGTAGACTGGCAGTGGCCACAATGCGTACAGCTTACCTTCAGCTGAGCTGCCCATATTAGCGGTCTGGAGCTCTCTCAGCTGCTTGCGCAATCGCTGGTACCTTTGCTCGGTGTGCAGTAGCTGCAGCAGAAGCAGAACATCACTGTCGTGTATGTCACATTGCCCTGGATCCTCCTGCTAGATTGCTAGATATACTTGTCACAATCTACATAACGTGACAACATCATTGGTCACCATGCTGTGTCCGATCCAGGCGCCATTCATTGGCACATGCACCCACCTACTACTCCCCCCCCCCTCCCCCCCCCCCAATAGACCATGCACCCACCTACTACTCCCCCCCCCCCCCCCCAATAGACCATGCACGCACGAACACACATTTTTATATTATTATTTAAAAAAAATTCACGGTTCGTGTCCGACTCGGCTAAAGTCCGAGTTTTCTGCATCCGTAGGAACGCCACCACCCTTCAAGGATCAAGGCGCAGATGCAGCCCCTAAAGCGATGTGAGGTGAGTAGATCAGCTCACCAGCAAGTGGTCTAAGACCGAAAATCCCAATTCACTGCATCCATGTTTTCCTCGTGCCAGGCCATGAGTTCCCAATTTACCGGGGGTCACAGCACGGCTGGAAAAAATCATTCCGCTTCCAAGCAGGACTTGAACCTGGTACACTTTGTTTCTCAATCATGGTCTTAGACCATCCCACTATGCCTATACATATACAAGCATGTCAAGCACATAGAACGAAGCTGCCTACCTGGTTCTTCTGGTCGACCTTCTGCATTGCCAGCTCCCTCTCCTTTCCTTTCTCTCCGCGCTGCTGCTGTGCTGCCTTGATGGCAGCATCTGCGTTTGGAACATTGTCTCGAACCTATTAGCACACATCGCAATGTGACGCGGCCATTGTTCACCACATGATAAAGAAACTGAACTACTGTATGTATTTGAAGTACTACTAAGTGTACTGTCATGTAACTGTTAGACCCTGACTCATTCACTGGCCATGCTCACATACATGTTGCATATCCACACAAATCGCAGGGTAGTGAGGGACATGTACGGGATACAAGAGCCAGGTGTCATCTCCCACAAGGTGACCGTTATCTTTTTTTTAAAGAGTCCAGAGCTTTGCCAAAGGTGACGGTAGACCATGCACCTTAGAAGTTGCATCCATCGTGCTACAGAGCTAGAGACGTGGCATGATGCAACCGTCTAGGCTGTCTCGCATTCATCTGTACCTGATGTGGGTTCTTGTCTCATCTGGAGCCGGGTTCGTGCTGCTAGTGATCTCTCTGATTACTACCATGTAACATACAGAGCAAACATGTCTTCCACGTCCGCACAGTGCCACTGGACCCTGGCTCCTCCAGACGTACTGTTATACGCCTTTCGGCAAAAAAATGGGAATAAATACTTGAAATGATCACCTACAGTACTGTCGGGCGCCGAAGAACAGCCAGGCTAGAACTTTACCAAGCACAGCATCCCAATGTATACGGGGTGACTCAACCATGCATAGACTGTAATACATGAAAATAAGAACGGTCTAGGCTAGGAGGCTGACCCCTAGTTCAGTCTTCGGCGACCGATAGTGCAAATGCTGATAACAGATGTTGCAAGCAGTCAACGACAGCAGAGTAGTGATCAGTCTGTGGGAGTTCACACCTTTTTCTTCTGGCGTGCGAGTCTTGCTTTGACTTGGCGCCGCTCTTCTTCCATATTAGCAATATCCTGTGAGTGGCAGCAATACACGGACATACACACCAAACACAGGGTATGGGTATCGTCAAAGTCTCCAATGCAACAGCCAAGAACAGACAGAGTCTGAAGAGTTAATTCAAATAGAGCAAGTGGAGATCAGAAAAAAATCCCGCTGAAATCTGCACAAGTACTTGAAGTACTATGATCGGGGTCCATAGGTTTCCACTGTCTCACCTCATTTTTATTCAAGATCATCGTGATGTCAATGACGTATATAGGTCAGAAATATGATAGCCGTTGTTTAAGCCTAAGATGAAGTGAATACGGTGAAATTGATCAAGATATGTGCAAAACATAATTATTGTTTCAGACACGTGTATCAGGGGCCCAGATTTGTGTATCAGGGGCCCAGATTTGTGTATCAGGGGCCCAGATTTGTGTATCAGGGGCCCAGATTTGTGTATCAGGGGCCCAGATTTGTGTATCAGGGGCCCAGATTTGTGTATCAGGGGCCCAGATTTGTGTATCAGGGGCCCAGATTTGTGTATCAGGGGCCCAGATTTGCCCAATGGACTATAGTATACTATATGTATTACCAGTTGCCAATCTGCACATCTATTTGCTTCGATGGTTACCATGGATACCTTTTGATACTTGCCTTTTTCAGCGCTGCAGTTTGAGAAGCTTGCACACAGCGCATTGTCGCAGCTCAAGTTGGCCCTGACACATATGGTTTGTACAGCTGCTGTCTTGTTTTTAGTACAAGCATATGAGGTGTAGTGTGTGCTAGCATACAAGCAGGAATGCTAGGAATGCTGCAATTTTCATCAAGTGTACATGTACAGTGAAACCTGTCTAAGACGACCAGCGCGAGTCAAGGCAACTTCAAAATGTGGTCTCTGTTACCAGGTGTTCTCCTTATCCAGGATCATTTGACTGGAAATAGCATCCCTTGATGCTGGTTTCAGTGGTCCTCTTGGACAGGTGGTTGCCGCGGCTTATCCGAGTAGTTGCCTTGACGACAGGTTTTAGTAACCGTTTTACTGTAACTGCTTCCCTTTGTTTGGGTGCTTGCTTTTCTATGCAAGTGCAAGCGTCACTGGATTACACACCGTGTGTACACTGTACACTGAACATGCTGAATCTGTCTACTTGTGACTGACACTACCTATGTATCCGGCATCAAATTTAGTAGTTTATAACGATACTTACCGAGTATCTACACTATTACAGACACTAGTACCTATTCAGTAGCTGGTAGAATCACACACATACATGTACCTGTCTATTCACGGTACTTATTCTTATTAGGATGTACCTTTCTGATTTCAGCCGCTGTAGCACCGGACGATTTGATCTTCTCTTTTGCCCTGTGTACATCCCGGAACTCCTTCATTAGAGACTCGTACTGTCGTTTGAACAAACACAATCGATAGATAGACAGAAAGACAAAGCATTCGCTCATTGCCAGAAACTGCTTATGTGTGTGTCTCCCCAGGAGAGAAATGCCAGAGAGAATCAGAAGGAATCTTGGTAAGAGGACTTGATAGGCGATTGAACCGCCAAACACCTATTTCCCCTGAACTTCCCAGCTAAAGACCGGTGAAATGTCAAATGTCTGCAACATACAGAGAGAGAGAGAGAGAGAGAGAGAGAGAGAGAGAGAGAGAGAGAGAGAGAGAGAGAGAGAGAGAGAGAGAGAGAGAGAGAGAGAGAGAGAGAGAGAGAGAGAGAGAGAGAGAGAGAGAGAGAGAGAGAGAGAGAGAGAGAGAGAGAGAGAGAGAGAGAGAGAGAGAGAGAGAGAGAGAGAGAGAGAGAGAGAGAGAGAGAGAGAGAGAGAGAGAGAGAGAGAGAGAGAGAGAGAGAGAGAGAGAGAGAGAGGGAGGGAGAGAGAGAAGGAGGGGGAGGGGAGAAAGGCTAGAAAAAAGTAGGTATATGAGTGCTCCACCCACCGTAGAGAATGTTGATTGAACAGTGTCATCTTGCAGCATATCCATTGGAACATCAATCTTCACAAGAAATCGAGACAGGTACATCCTTGTGTTGAGGTCATCGATGTTGCGTAACAAATAGCACAGGATTGGATGAACCACCAGCTTGTCCCCTTGAACCAAACCAAGGCGGAATGCACTCCTGCATGGAGGAAAATCAAATCAAAGTGTTCTAAATAATCACCGGGGTGCCTCGTCT
Source organism: Sycon ciliatum (assembly GCF_964019385.1). Lineage (NCBI taxonomy): Eukaryota > Metazoa > Porifera > Calcarea > Leucosolenida > Sycettidae > Sycon > Sycon ciliatum. The sequence continues at coordinate 75,602,780 of NC_088643.1, read as the reverse complement.
CTCGAGAACGTTGCTATAATTCATTTCATTCCATTTTATTGCAACTAAATAAAGGTCATAATTATGATATAAAACCATCAGTATACTAGGGCCACGTGTGGCCTTACACCAGCCCGCTACTCTCGTGTGTAACTCGCTACTGGAATGAGTACAGATCGCCTGCATACTGTAAGACATGTATATATAACGAGGAAGCAAATCTAGCGTTTTAACGGATGACATTTCTTCGTTATAATAAGATCCGTTGAGGTCGTACTGCTTCAAATATGCTGTGTGTGGATATGGCAGAATACTGCGAGATCGTTAACATATCTTCTCGTTAACCTATGAATTTTGGACAATCGTTAAATTTGCGACTCGTTATAATAACATGTCTTACAGTAGCGTGAAATGTGTGTACAATACCAGTATGTATGCGCCGTATGATCTACAGTCAGGACCTGCTGATCCGCCCCACCTTCCAAGCGCGAACAATCCATGGAGGGTACATGGGGCAGATCATCCGGGGCAGGGCTGATCTATGCATGCTCGCATATTGCATCGCTGGTTTGGACTTGTGTAGACCATGGATCACGTCGAACTTCCAAATCCAGGTTCAAAAAGCACATTATTTCGGGTGCCATGGCAGTATGTCATCTCCCTAGACACTACTACACTGTACTCCCTGCCAGTACTACACTGTACTCCCTAGACACTACTACACTGTACTCCCTGCTAGTACTAGACACTACTACACTGTACTCCCTAGACACTACTACACTGTACTCCCTAGACACTACTACACTGTACTCCCTAGACACTACTACACTGTACTCCCTAGACACTACTACACTGTACACCCTAGACACTACTACACTGTACTCCCTAGACACTACTACACTGTACTCCCTAGACACTACTACACTGTACTCCCTAGACACTACTACACTGTACTCCCTAGACACTACTACACTGTACACCCTAGACACTACTACACTGTACTCCCTGCTAGTACTAGACACTACTACACTGTACTCCCTGCTAGTACTAGACACTACTACACTGTACTCCCTGCCAGTACTAGACACTACGACACTGTACTCCCTGCTAGTACTAGACACTACGACACTGTACTCCCTGCCAGTACTAGACACTACTACACTGTACTCCCTGCCAGTACTAGACACTACTACACTGTACTCCCTGCCAGTACTAGACACTACGACACTGTACTCCCTGCTAGTACTAGACACTACGACACTGTACTCCCTGCTAGTACTTGTTACTAGTACAGTGAAACCTGTCTATGGCGATGGCTCAAGGGACCTTCAAAATGTGGTCGCTGTGTACAGGTGGTCTCCTTATCCAGGGTCATTTGACTGAAAATGACAACCCTTGGTCCTGGTGGTAGTGGTCCCCTTGGACAGTTGGTTGCCTTATCCGAGTGGTCCCCTTATCCGAGTGGTCGCCTTGACAGGTTTTACTGTAGTTCGTGATTATTTGTTAGCATCGTTTGATCCTAGACGGTGGTGGCGTGCCTGTGGATGCGGAGAACTAAGTCTAACTGAGTGTCACGCGAGCCGTGAAAAAAAACAGTTTGCAGATCTCCAGGCACAGAAGAGTTTGCATGCATCTCTTACAGGTTGCCCTGGTCTGTCGGTGGTTTGTACTTGAGCAGGCGCAGGATTGAAAACATGCGCACCGCCGTGTCTTCCGGTGGCTCATCGCGCAGGTCCACTTTCTGCTGCGGGTCTATCTCGCTGATCACATCGTTCAGAACTTGCAGCAGCTGCAGCGGCTCCAGGGCATCGAAACTGCAGAGAACAGATGAGAGAGAGGGATGACAAGATGAATAACTAACTGTGGGAAAGTGACAAACAACAACAATGAGGAGTCTATGGCATTGAATGTCCATTGAATGTCCATGTTGGTAGTCTCAGGTTTAATTCATTCAAATGCCAGTTCGGGAAGTCAGAAATACCAGTGTACACACTGGAACGGCCTACAACATACCAGAGACCTTCCACACTTTCCCAGGAGATTGAGATGAGCCACCATGAGTAAAGTTGCTCATTCGTTATCTGGGTCCGAGGATTCGCAAGAGCTTTGTAGACCGGCCGCTCTGAGTGGTGTTCATCAGGCTTGCATTCGTTTCGCTAATGTTTTTGCCATGGAGGTGGAGTGTCAGCAAGTGCTGCGCATTGCATCCTAGTGCATGGACTTGAAGCACATGATTGTAGTCTTTGTAGACCTTTCCTCTGACTCATGATGCAAATGGAAATTTAATGCTATTCAATTCTCACCTGATCAGGTTGAATTTCTTGCTGAACGGTTTCTTGTTTAAGTTCTCCACAATGAACTTCATGTCCTCGCTCATCTTGAACTCTTGCTGGCCGCACTTGGCCGGAGTCCCAGTGTAGAAATTAGAAATAATTCCTCCCTTATGAACCACGGCCGGGTGACAATGCTGGCCGATGATGGGGGATTGGAAGGGAGTTCTAATCTAGCTCCAGACCACCTCTGATCAGTTTGAACCAAGCTTCTGTCATGGACGCTGCAACAGCTGATACCAGCGCTGCGTGTTTGTATTTCTTGGTGGACGCGATGGAGTGTCTGTACGACTGTAGTAGAAACTGATTAGCGGAGGATTGCCATTCGAGTTCGGAGCAAACCTTTCATTCAACCATTTCCTTGCTCACGAAACCGAGCACCGACCATCTAATCTATTTTCTTTCTGATCATGACTGTAAAGATTCTGTAGGCATAGCCCCTGTCCATACTGAGTCACTGACTGCCTTGTGTGCAAACACTTGAAATAAAACAGACAGTGCATGCTAGTGACTAGTGTAGTACTAGTAGTGACAGCCAAGCGTCCAAGTCACACAGAAGTCAGTAAGACTAAGAGCACCATGACAACAGCAGCTAGCATGCAGCATGCAGGATCAGCCGGCCGGAGCAGGAGCCCAGGCAGTACTAGATCAGTAGATCTACGAGTCGTACAGACTCCGGACCCCCCCGGCCCCCTCCCATCCCGCGCACACACAGACTACACTCAGTGCAGTCGCTCGCAGTCTCGGTCTGCACTTGGCACCAGCAGTACCGAGAGTATAACTCTTATACTCTTGGCAGTACAAATACCGGTAGTTACAATGGTAGGGATTTGGTAGGGTTGATCTTGGGAATAGTCTCCATCAATGCTACATGGGTTTTTCATCATTCTGTGAGAGCCAGCCATTGGCTGCTGAAAAGGCATTATTGCCTGTTTGCTTGGTGAAGTGAAATCAAGAATACCATACCATACATGGTCATTGCACGTATCCTCTCATCTGCGCTGACCGGGCACACCCCACTAAACCTGACCAGGGTGAAATCAACGAGGGTAGACCTACCAACACAGTGTCGGATGCCTGGTCCCTAATCAAATATCCGAGAGAAGGCTATCTGCACTGGCGTCACACTGGTTTCAGCGAGCTCTCATGGGGCCATCTGTTCAAACTTCAAAGCACTCGGTCTTTCAACACAGGTGCTCTCTGAAAGCCGTTGTGAGTAAGCAATGCACATCCACCACATCACACCGCGTGAAAGAAAAGTGGTGGTGGTTGATGGTACAGGTCAGGGAGCTGCTTCGCTAGGCTTCACCTGTACAAGGGGAAAAAAACCCTGGTGCCATGGTGTAAATCCTGTCAATGGCAAGGGACCTATGAGTATGAGTTCCTGTTTATAGACCAAGGTGTAAACACAAGTCACTGCTGGTGGGACTGCTTCAAAACTTTGCATGTCTTGTCACCGCATCCCGGGCGTCTGTTGCATGCTGAATTGGACATACCAACCTGCACGACACATCATGCGACATGTGTATACGCCCTTTAGGCGGCATGGGTACGCAACACATCGCATATCTTCACAGTTATGCGATGGATACAGCAGCCACGATGCAGCCAAGTACCTTTCCAGCTCGCAGACGCACAGTCGGCTGGAGACTAGGGCGGTTGCCTTTCCACACCCGCAGACACACGGTCGGTTGGAGGCCAGGCCAGTTATTTTTCTCTAGTATTGTCGGGCCTAATAAATCAACTTTCAATGTGCTGCAAACAGACACATGTCACCAGATGATAATTCCGGATACTTAAAAAACGTACACAAGAAAGCTTGCTAACAAGACATATAAAACTAATCATGAACGATAAAAACTCTTACAAAGACGTAGCCGTAAACAACCAAACTTACAGCGAAATATTCGGAAAGCATAACAAATGGGATGCAGAGGTGGCCAGCACGCTGCATTGCCAGGAGCACGGCTACATGACTAAGATGGGGCACGGGACCAGGTAGGGAAAGTAAAAGGGTCAATCTAGACGTGCTAAAAACAAGACTTAGTATGCATGTACATGTAGAGTGCATGGTGGTACATTCTACACTTGGCGTCTTACTTCCACATGATAGGTATCATATGACCAGAAACATGATCATGCCAACACATTCTCAGGCTAATAAAAAGGGACTGAACATGTCAATAGATCCGACGTATGCAAAACTCCACTAGTAATATACGGGGAAATGTCTCACAATGGTCGTCAAAGGCCAAGCACAGCGCAGCGGGCTGCAGAGGGCACAAGCTTGTTTCAGGCGACATCAACAGGCGAAGCATCTGGCACCCAACAACAAATATTTAATTCAGCGTAAATATAGACGTAGCCACGGCGCTGTGTGTGCAATATCACACAGCCGGGCAAAGCAGGGCACAGCATGGCAGAGCAGCTGCTTCAGGCCAATGGTGCTTGTCCACATCGTATCAGTGAATCAACAAGACTGTGTGTTCCGGATAGTTTCATGCCGGGGAAACCCCGCAGACTAGCAGTACAGCAGCTTGCTTCAGCAGCCGGCTAAGAAAGCAGCACGGCAGCAAATGGCTTACTGGAGTCGGGTGATTTCCACGGGCAATACGTCAGGCAATCTTTATAAAACTCAAGGGAGCATTGTAGCGCCATCCAGTAGACGTGTTAATTTGTCAGTTCGTGCCAACACCGGGCCACAAGAGTTTCCAGTAGATGTACATAAGCATTGCCATTACGCCATTCACAGGTGCCATGATGTAGGAGAAATGCCATTGCGCCCCAGCGCTTGGCATTCTGGGGAGAAAGAGAGGCAGAGAGAGAGGCAGAGAGAGAGAGAGAGAGAGAGAGAGAGAGAGAGAGAGAGAGAGAGAGAGAGAGAGAGAGAGAGAGAGAGACAGAGAGAGAGACAGAGAGAGAGAGAGAGAGATAAAGAGAGAGAGAGAGACGGACACACACACACACGCGCGCGCACGCACACACAAGTGGCAGAGACAGAGAAGCAGATAGAGGGACAGAGAAACAGATAGAGAGACAGAGAAACAGGATTGAGTGATGAGCCTCAGGAGTCATCCTTTCGCTTACAAGGGGAAATGAGTAAACAAGAATCTCTTGACACTAGCACTTAGATTGCTACTCTCGTACCAGTGTGACCATAACCAATGATCTGCTGCACATGTACATGTAGTTGACAATTGGAATGGACATCATACATTGAATTTTATCATACAAAGACCGACATCCATCGAGAAGCTGATAGAAAGGTATCGAGCAACTACAAACTCTACACACTGAAGGCAATGAGTGTATACATTGCATAAACTTACGAGTTAGCTGTAGTGGCAAGTTTTAAAGGACTTGATGGAAAACTTCCAGGGTCATGCGAATCAAAGTATGTGTACCACCATGTGAAAGCAAACGACGCACATCCCCAGAGCAACGCGACTACTGCAAGTTGTGCAGGCGCTGTAAGTACACGATAATACACACATGTATACACATACACAGCCACACACACAAGCATGCATACACACACACACACACACGGCAAAAGAAGTTGGCCCCAGTATGTAGCATTCACCTCCCCGCATAGCAACGGAGCTTGCCCGTGCTCTTCATTACCCGGTATTTCGAAGTCAGAGTAGGTCTCTGAGGCGCTCCTGGTCAAAGGTTGGGTAAGAAGTAAAAGGCATGGCAGAGAGGACTGTACTTTTCGGAACAGTTTAATAGCAACAATTAGTTGACCAGACACTCATGTCATCAACATGGATCGTTCACTCGAAATAAGTGTTGTGGAAGGAAGCTGACATGCCGAAGTTTGTTCTGAGGCAAAAGTCAATCAAACTGAGTCGCACTGAGTCATTCTTTTGTGCTGGTCCGTTGCCTTTGAGCCCCTCAGTCTTCTGTATTAAACAGTGGTGTCACAGAGGTGGCTCCAAACGTACCAGTGCGGACTCCCCTCGCAGTTCATCCTGAGTTTTGCACTTCGCCTGCCACTGATATAGAAACTTCAGGGATACTGGTATAGTGGTGGACATGCCAGCGATGTCCACCATCATGCAATGATTGGTATTTCTGTGCATCTTTTCAAACTGGTATTTCCAGCATTTGGCTAGTTATTGAGGAGTGGATAGAGATTGGTTTGATGCTGTGTTTGCTCGAAATGGTTGAACAAGAGTTGACTTTCATAAGAAGTGTAATCCAAAATTCACCTGTCCCGCACAACGCTTCTGATAGATATCGCAGGGCCACGGCCATTTGTCTCCGAAGAAAACACCATTATTTATTATAGTCTCGCCGTTACAAAGTTTTTTTAAAAGCAATGCACATCTACTTGTTATCTTATCCGAACATATTCCTTATCCAAACCCGCTGAACAACCCCTCCGCCCCAAGGGGTGCGGGTAATCGGTGTTCTCCTGTCGTACCCAAGAGAGAAAGTGAACTGGAGCCTGGTCCTAAACATCATGTGACAATTGTGTTTCGTATAGTGCCGAGAGATAGTTTGGCAATGCGTATAGTGCCGAGAGACAGTTTTGGCAATACGTGGGAAAAGAAATCACGTCCATAGACCATGGACCAAGGGCTTCTTAATACAGTGTACAGAGCAAATATGTACAACCTTTTCACCATAATATTAATCGGCAATCTCTTGACTGGGAACTACGTTATGCTTGCACTACGCTAGCCAATACTACCTTACTTGTCACGATACTGCGCACATTACTTACACCCCAAACCTCAATCGATACTCGACGGGAGAACATGTTCACTTACCAGAGAGAAAAACATTGCCATCACCGCCCGCTTCCACGACGTACGTTGCTGCCACAGCAGCTAAGAGAGCTAAAATACCAACGATGGACGTGAACGACCTGGACACCCCATCCCGCGGTGTTTGATGATCTGCTGAATTCTCCTTCGGTACTCTCAATCCATTGTCTAAGGTGGATGCAGGCACGGGACTACTGTTCGGTGTGCTCCCTTCGTTGAATAGCCGCCTCTGAACAAGATCATTTGTAACTTCAGATTCCATTGTGTTTTGGCAACGAACACAAACGACCTCAGGAGTCAAGGGATACTTCGGCGACAAATTTGTCTTTAGTTGCTCCCAGTTAACGGAGGGAGTTCGGAGCTTACAAATAAAGAAAACCTAAATCAAATCGGCCTGGGTGTCAGAAAGGATCCCTTCCTTCCAGCATCCTAAAACAATTGGAAAGGAAACCCCTGACATTGCCATCGACGCGATGCTCACACATGAAATTTCAAATCAAGAGCCTGAAAAGCAAAACGCCTGCTCAAAAAAATCATTTCAGTTTTCACGCCCATGTCGAAATCTCTCGAGACAAAACCGGTGATAGCCGCCTGAATTCATGAAACACAATCAATTTCTGTCCAAATTTCCAAAGAAAACTGAACTCAAACTCAAATGACACGATGCATCGATGATTCTTCTGGTTTATAATCACGTGATCCGTTTGAAATGCATTGGACTGTTGCATTGTCAAAAACAGAACAGAAAAAGGTTCAAAAAGCCAATTACAGCTGTATTTTCTCATAATAGACGCAGCTGAAGAAGCAGACTTGTAGGTCACTGGTATCCTCAGATATCATGGATCTTGATAGCGATGTACTGAAGCCCCTGGGCACCTTCCTGGTGGAATACAGAGAAGGTAACGCCTGTTCTTTTTACACTGAAATTAAATTATTTGAACATCAATGAATAATTTGCTCACAACAGAACACAATGCAGTTTCTAGTGATTGGGAGTACGACTCGTAGTGAGCTTGATTGATTTATTCTAGATATTATTTGACTTAAAATGCGTATTCCGTGCAGCATAGTACTTTACTTGACAGGCCGTTCGTACCATGTACCAGACAAACAATGATAAAACAAAATAAATGATGCACACGATTGGAACCAGCTGGGAGTCGTCAAGTATTTGACCACTCCCTGATTGGAACGAAACGTAAAATGAAAAAAAATGTTTGGGTAGCAACCGCGCAGAGTACTACTGTAGTACACTGTGGGCAGAAAAAAGTAATTTTCAAAATAGCAGCTCGAACAGCACAATCTGTCCCCCGGGAAAATCACGGGGGGAAAATCAGAAATTTGCGCAAGAAATTGCGGGCGAAAAGAGTGAAAAATGTGGGCCAGACATGGTAAATTTGCAGAAAATGCAGTATCTTGCAAAGATAGTTATGGACCACAAAAACGTGAAAGGAGGGTCTAGCAAGGAATTTCGAAGCGCGAAGAACAGTGCGATGTCAAAATTCGGCCCTGGGGACAAAAGTTCACAGCCACGCGCTTCGCGTCCACCAAGTACACATAGCTAAGCTCACAGAACACACCATGCATGAAAGTCTGTACAGGGTGGGCCATGGCATGGGCTCATGGATTCACTGAAAATTGAGGCAAAATGAAGAAAATTGCATATTTCCAAGGAAAATGCTAGGTTCGCGGAAACCCAAGAAAATCGCGGAATTTGTCGCGGCCGCGGAATCGCGATTTTCCATGGGGACAGCACAATGCATGTCGTCAGTAGAGAGGTTCCGGGGTACGATTTTCCGTGCCAAAATCCGTATGGGCGCTACGGATTTTTTCCAGGCGTGCTCCATACGATTTTTTGGCACGGAAGATCCGTGTGGACTGGCTTTCATACGAACCATGTTTCGTATGGAGATTTACGTCATCGGGTGCAGACAGATTTTTCGCGTACAAATTTGGTACGAGAAACATCAATTTTCCGCGGGAAGTTTTGATTTCGGTACAAATTTTCAAAATAAAAAGGCATAGCGCGGGAATGTGACGCGTTTGCGATCGTAACCTAGGCAATGACGGCAAACACATAAGTTCCGGGGTACGGAACTTATGCCGGAACTTTTCACTGCTCGAAAACGACGGATAAAATATCCGTAGCGCCTCCACGGATTTTGGCACGAAAAATCGTACTCCGGAACCTCCCTAGTATGTGTACCCTTTCCTAGTATTGTGAACAGCAGTAACTCCCGGAGCTCGGGAAAGCCCTGTACGACGAATAGCTGCAATGATGTGCATGCATGCAGTATAAATGTGTATACTGTACATGTAGCAGGGAGTACTGTTACTACCTGCTGTATAGTGCATGCATGCGGCCACCTGCCCTGGAATGGTGGCTATCGTTTGGGCTGGATGTGAGCTGTCCTCTCGCAGGGTGACCATCATTCAGGCATAACGATCAGCTTGCTGTCGGGAAGCTTGAAAACCATACTGCGTCCATGTGCTAGCAGTTGAGCTTAGTGAAGCACTATGAAGCATAATAGGGCGTAACGTTATCTGGCATGGGAAGAGCTTGAGAACAAAATGCTGTATGCGCCAAATCTTGTTACTGTTACACACTGTCATTGGGCACGATGGTAACTTTTCAGTCACAGTCAGTTTAAAAGGTTTACCCAGGGGCTCTGTTTTTCATGAATCTAGTTTACTGGGATGGATCTACAATTATTCTACATCGTATTTGAGAAGTTTCCACTCTATACTAAAACAGGACCACACCATTATTATTCTGCTTTTGCTTGCAGGAGATTTTCTCGGCCATGGTCTGGCATACTTCTCACAAGTCCCTATTCTAGCTGCCATGTTCATCATTGGTTTCTGGTTCCGAGCTAGAGACCTTCACTCGGTAAGAATCTAGTCAGTGCAGCCGTACATGCAGCAGTGGTATGGCTTCTGCAGTATATGTGGCAGTGGGATGGCTTACATTCATTGAACCCTGTGGATGTGTACTGACCTTCACTCTATACAATGTGCATGTTGTAGTGGTGTTAGTTTACAGAGTGCAATGTATTGCCTTCAAGTACTAATGCTCTGGTGTTGCATTGCGTTACCTTAGTTATACATTGGCACCACACGTTATCATATACCACTCATATCATGTCACACCTATATCATGTCACACCTATATCATGTCACACCTATACGATTGGTATAATAGACTAGCAGAGCTACAGGGAGATCTCTCTCTCAGCCTGCACACCTAACTGTTGGTCACCACATTGGCGCAGTGAACAGGATTGTGGCCAGGCAGGATGGCAGCAGTCAAGGGTCGACCACCACGCGAATTTGTTGTGGACCCCTCTGCCAATATCGCAGCCGATTTCGACCTATGGCTAGAGGACTTCGAAGACTATCTCGATATCGCTATGGTCGCAGACGCAGGGGAAAAGAAGAAACTGCTTCTAAACCTGGCAGGCCTATCGCTTCGCCGCATTGTGAAGGGTCTCCAGGTCGCAGAACCCTCTGGTGACCAGGACGCGTACCAAGTCTTGAAGGCCGCAATCCAATCGTACTTTCGCCCGTCGGTAAATGCAACTGCGGAGCGTCACAGATTCAGGAAACTCAGGCAGCAGTCTGATGAGTCCGTCACCTCTTTCATGGGACGGCTCCGAGAAAAGGCGGCACTTTGCGAGTTTGACTCGACTGCAGTGGACTCGGTTGTGAATGGCCAGCTTCGGGACCAGTTCATAGCCGGACTGCAGTGCCAGGAGGCACGCAAGCAGCTTCTAATGGAGTCAAGACTAACGCTAGCTGATGCTATCGCGAAAGCTGTCGCATTAGAAGCCTCAAAGGTTGACAATAGGCTGTTCAGTGAGGAAGCAGGAAGGACACTGGACATGCCTTCAGGGAGTGTGGCAGCCGTAGCACCGGATACGGCTGCGGTGAATATGGTGAAACACCGTCAGCACGGCAGAAGCAAGGCTCACACGTGCAAGTACTGTGGCGGAACCCATCCACCAGGCAAGGACAATTGCCCGGCTGCGCGAGTTCGCTGCAGACACTGCTCAAAGGTCGGGCACTTTGAAGTCGTCTGCCTGTCCAAGAGCAAGGAAGTTAGAGCCCAGACTATTGGCGAGGAGGATGAAGCCAATGAAATTTGCGAGTCTGTGTATACCATGCACACTGATCAGAAACACTGGTTCACAGCAGCTCTGCAGGTGGATGGAAAATCATGTGAAGGCCTGCTCGATACTGGTGCAACGAGAACAATTTTGACATCAGACATAGTGCAGCCTACTCGTCGCAGTGACCGAACTCTCCGTGCCTACAACGGGGGAGTTGTCAGTACACTGGGGATGGCAGACGTCACCCTATCATCTGCCAGTCGTAGTTGCACTGTGGCCTGTTTCATTGTACCAAAGGGCTCCCACCGAGTGCTATTTGGCCAGGACGTGATCAAGGAACTCGAGCTACTAGTGCCAACCCACCTGGTGGAGTCTGGAAATGTGGTCAGCGTTGCACCAGTCAGCATTACCGTCAAGCCAGATGCAGTGCCTGTCGCTCTGCCAGCTCGGCGTCCCCCTTTCAGCATCAAGGACGAGATAGAGACAGAACTTCAGCGGTTAGTCGATGCTGACATCATCGAGCCGGTGAAAGAGGCTGCGGCATGGGTTTCCCCAATCGTGCCAGTTCGCAAACCCAGTGGCAAACTGCGTTTGTGTATCGACTACAGGCAGCTGAATAAGAATGTTGTCCGAGAGCGACATGTCCTACCAACCCTGGATGAGATAACAGCGCAGCTGGACGGAGCGCAGGTGTTCTCAGTCCTCGATGCAGAGTCGGGATTTCACCAAATTGAGCTTGACCAGGAGTCGCGTCCACTGACGACTTTCGCGGCCCATTGTGGGCTTTATCGCTTCAAGCGTCTGCCATTTGGTATTGCCAGCGCACCAGAAATGTTCCAGCGCGTGGTCTCGGATATTTTGGCAGGGCTCCCAGGAGTGATTGTCTACATTGACGACATTCTTGTGTTTGGAAGCAGCCAGGAAGAGCATGACAGGCGTCTCGCAGCAGTCCGGCAGCGCCTGGAAGCAGCAAATCTTAGGCTCAATGCAGACAAATGCCAGTTGAGCAAGTCCAGCGTCAAGTACATTGGCCACTGGCTGTCGGGCACCGGCGTGGCTCCCGACGGTGACAAGCTGCAAGCCATTGCAGACATGGCTATGCCTAAGTCGCTTCAGGATGTGCAACGTTTCCTCGGAATGGTAACCTACCTCGGAAGATTCATTCCAGATATGTCGTCCATCTCTGAGCCGGTGAGACGGTTGGCAAAGCGTGTGCCCTTCATTGTGGATAGCGAATTCTGCAACGCGTTCAGCGACGCTAAGACGCAGCTGGTGCAGGCACTGGACCACCTGGCCTACTTTCGTTTGGACCCAAACGTTCCAACGGCCATAAGCTGTGACGCATCGCCTTGTGGCCTGGGAGCAATTCTATGGCAGCAGAATTCTAGTGGTCAATGGCTACCAGTGACATGTGCCAGCCGCACTCTCACAGAGGTAGAAACTCGATATTCGCAGATGGAGAGAGAAATGCTGGGAGTCGTGTTTGCGCTGCAACGCTTCCGGCAGTACGTGCTCGGGCGACACGTCGAGGTGCATACTGACCACCAACCCCTGATATCCATAGTGCAGAAGCCGTTTGATGATGTACCTCCCCGGCTACAGCGTTGGCTGGTGTCTCTCATGCCCTACACCTACAAGTTGGTGCACGTACCAGGAAAACAGCTCTTGTGCGTGGATGCTTTATCCAGGGCTCCACTATCCGGCCACGCCCCTTCGACTGCTGAGACAAAGTCTATGGCCGAGTTTGTTGGCATGGTGCTAGAGGCCTGTCCAGTAGACCTGGAGCAGGTTGCACAGGCCACGCAGGACGACTCTATTCTACATAGTATTCTGCAACGAGTGCTGACGTCCAGATGGGAGGCTGTGAGTGCAAGTGAAGAGGCATACTTCATCGTACGCGATCAGCTCTCAGCCTCAGAAGGTGTCGTGCTTTTCAACGCAAGAGTGGTCATCCCGGAAGCGCTTCGCACTGCAGTTATGGCGTTGGCACATGAGGGGCACCCAGGTCGAGCTGCATTCTTGGAATCTCTCCGACGTCGAGTTTGGTGGCCCGGTGTCACAAAAGATGCCACATTGTACGCCGAGCGCTGCTCGGAGTGCTATAGGAAACATAGCAACTCGCATCAGGAGCTTCTCCCTTCTGAGATTGAAGGTGTATGGGAGAAGCTCGCAGTAGACCTGGTGAATGTGGAAGGACATCAACTGCTTTCCATCATTGACTATGGCTCGCGCTACCCGGAGGTGATCCTACTGCAAAGCACGTCAACCACCAGCGTTGTGAGTGCATTAATGGAGACGTTCGCAAGGTTCGGCTTGCCAGCACAACTGGTCTCGGACAATGGTCCCCAGTTTGCTGGCAGAGAGATGGCAACGTTCCTCCAACGCCTAGGGATCCGTCACGTTAAATCGAGCCCACGCTACGCTCGGTCCAATGGCATGGTTGAGCGTTTTCATCGCTTACTGAAGGAGCGGATGGCAGGGCTTAAACCACATTTACCGTTCAGCCGACGCCTGCAGCAAGTGTTGTTCGACGTCCGTAACAGCAACAACCGAATGATTGGGATGGCGCCAAATGAGGCGCTGTTCAGTAGATTGGTTCGCACGAGGCTCCCCGCGTCAATTACTCCGACGATTGTCAATCCGTCCCACCAAATCCAAGCCAAGGCAGACATGGCCACGCAGCATGACGCTCGCCGAGGAGTGCGAGCGCTTCCTTCAATGAAGCCGGGCACTAAAGTTATAGTGCAGGATGGTTACTGCAACCCAAGACAAACTTGGAAAGTTGTCGATCAGTACGGACGACAGGTTGGAATCACGGATGGACGCAGAATACTCTTGCGGAATCGTGTTCACTTACGTGAAGTGGTCCGGCCGGGATGCCAGGTGCAGCCAGAGGTAACACTGCAGGAGCGACATCTGCGGCAGCCGAGCATTCCTCACCCAGATCGGCCACCTGCAAGTATGCCACAGACGAGACGACAGGAGGAGCCTAAGTCAACTGGACACCCTGTGCAGCCCGGTCCTGTTCATTCAGAAGCAGGTCCGACCGGAGTCGCCAGTGGAAGTACACCAGCCCCAGATGCATCACCAGCGCGACCGGATGACCCTCCGGAGAGTCAGCGTGCCAACCTGGGAAGCCGAGTGGCTGGAGGGCCTGCCGGTGGTGGGGCTGTATTCCGTGAAGGCATCGTGACCCGTGCAGGAAGGAGCGTTCAGTTATCACAGAAAGCAAAGGATGCTATGGGACTGGTATGAGGAGATAGCACTAGGGTTCAGAGCTAGTCTTGAGTTGCATTGGCTCAATCCTTGAACACAACATCTGATCGACGTTGCGTTGTACGCTGCAGTTTGTATTCAAAATAGCGTTCTTTTTAAAAAAGGGGGGTAATGTAGTGGTGTTAGTTTACAGAGTGCAATGTATTGCCTTCAAGTACTAATGCTCTGGTGTTGCATTGCGTTACCTTAGTTATACATTGGCACCACACGTTATCATATACCACTCATATCATGTCACACCTATATCATGTCACACCTATATCATGTCACACCTATACGATTGGTATAATAGACTAGCAGAGCTACAGGGAGATCTCTCTCTCAGCCTGCACACCTAACTGTTGGTCACCACACATGTCTCTGTCTGTCTCTCTCTCTCTCTCTCTCTCTCTCTCTCTCTCTCTCTCTCTCTCTCTCTCTCTCTCTCTCTCTCTCTCTCTCTCTCTCTCTCTCTCTGTCTCTCTGTCTCTCTGTCTCTCTCTCTCTCTCTCTGTCTCTCTCTCTGTCTCTCTCTCTCTCTCTCTGTCTCTCTCTGTCTCTCTCTCTCTCTCTCTCTCTCTCTCTCTTTGCTTTTCTGTTAGTGTCTGAAAGAAAGCTGTCTTATCATTCTCGTCGGGGTGATCTGTTTCACGATGAAGGCATGACTTGTGATATGTTATGTTTGTGCCTGTTGCCTTTAGCCGACCATGTCTGTAGGTCTTGTCCTGTGCGTCGCTGTCAACTTGGTCCTCAAGAATGTCTTCAAACAACCACGACCGTATGGTGAGCCCTCGTGAACATGATCAACACTGCAAATATACATAATTACTATAAAACCGGAAAGTTTAACGACCAAAAAGTCTAACGTTTTTGTAATTTTGGCATGATAACGTGCAGAAAGTTCAACGATGGCTACCTGGCCACCCATCTGTATTAGTCCATCAGCCAGTGGTGCCAAAGTGAGTCCCCTGTTGCACTTACAAATCGAACACCTGGAACTGACATCAATCGACAGCAAAAGCATCACTGAATCCAACCTGCCTACTTTCCCTGGCGAAACTCTTGCACTCCTTTTACAGTGCGCCTTGGAAGTTCGACAAATTTCTTCTTCTTCATCAGCCATTACGAGGTTTTCCATCCGTTTTATCAGGACATCCAATGCGTCTTCAGTGAAAAACGTGGAGTTTTGTCAACGTTTGGTGTGGTTTTCCGTGGCGATCGACCTAAAATCGCGAAATAAATCGCCGTCGATTTGAGCAGAGGTGAGTTGGCTTGGAGCACGTACAGATTCAAAAAATATGTGTACATGCGCACCGGGAAGAAGATGAAGATGCTCACCATTTTCAAATAACTAATTCAAAAAACTACATGACTATTGCCAGTATTGGCAAGAGTGGACTCTTGTTGTAGTTACTTGTTTGCAACTACAATGGTATCAAGTAGATAATCAAGCGAGGTACACAGGGATTGATGGCTGATCAAAGCCCACTGAAGGGACCAGCCCGAGGGCTTTGATCAGTCATCAAGCCCGACTGTACCTCGCTTGAATAATTATGCTTCAGACGATCCCCAACAATTTTTTTGATTTTGAATTCAATCGCTTTATTCTTTGGGTGATCTCGAGTGTGGTAGATAGTACTTCGAAGTAGTACAACAGTAACTGTACTACTACCTGGTTGCAACATGTTCAAAGCAGCCTTGCCTTTATTTCAACTGTTTGCTGTCAGCATCCAGAGCCATGGCGTTTGCTAGTTGGTCGTAATGGAGAAGAGAACTGCAGGGCATTCACTCGATGTACAACATCCATCGCCGCAGATTCCTTACTTTTAGCTCTCCACGTTCCTTATTTTTCCAGGGATCAGGACCTTCCCGGGGTGATTCCATTCAGGGTGGAAGCGTAGATCACACTTTTGCCAAACAGTAAAAACTACGCTTCAAACCTGCTTGACATGACTCGGGGTGCACACTTCGGAAACCCGAAGGTGGATGATGTTCAATACTAGCTCATTGTAATCTTCCTGAAGGTATGTATTCGGATGCTCAATTAAATAGAACAGTGAAAGAGATGTGTAATGGAACAACACTCTACAACTTTAGTTTAGGCGAACAACAATTTTAATTTTTATTGTAATTTGAATCCAGGCACACGTGTAATACGGAAACTGCAATGGTTTACACTGCAAATCTTCTCGATTTGCAAGATTTTTCCCGTAATTCACAAAAATCTGAAAGTTCATTCCTGAAACGCGCATGGCACTGATTGGAGATTGGGTTTAGGGCACAACAATGGCTGTCGATGAAATGCCAAAAATGGTCACTTTGTCGGCTTCCCCCTGCAGAGCGTGCAAGTCGTTTACTCTTTTTATTTGCGGATTCGGTGTACAGGGTACCTAACCTCCCCATTGAGGCCAAAATCAAGTATTCGATTTCTAAGTGCAACAGGGTGCTTGAATTTGACGACTTCTGAGTTCTTGGCTGATGGACTATATGGGCATCTTTACACAGACATCTCGCGGTAACGTTTCTTCAAATAACGAAAAAATTGGTCGTTAAAATGTTAGACTTTGTGACTCGTTAGACTTTCCGGTTTTATAATATACATGCTGGCAGTTGTGATGCTGTATTGAATGCTGGGCATCACCGTCAGACTTGCTTCTTTCAACCATGCACCAATGTAGTTGCAGCCAACGCAGAGACTTCAGAACCGCAATCTGTCTTGCATTCCTCCTTATCCCGTCTCTCTTCTTGATCTCTCTATTCTTTCAAGTCTACACGCTGTATTTCTCTCTTGTTGATGTTATTTGTGCCAGTGCACACTCATTTGAAGACGTATGGAATGCCGTCTGATCACTCTCAGTACATGGGCTTTCTGGCTACCTATGTCACTGGTCTGATTTGCACACGGTGAGTACAATGTAGTGTGTGTGTGTTGGGTCTCCTGCAGTCAGTGTTGAATGGAATAGTCACTGTCTGTGGTGCTGATTGCATTTCGTTGTCTGTTTCACTCTCAACTACCACATTGAGTCACAAGCTAATGGCGTTTCATAACTGTATACGTGCAACTGTGGCAGATCATGCGGATACGGGTGGAATCCTGATAATTCAAACACCAAAATGCCGGGGAAAAAACTTCTAATTATCCGGACATTCTAATTATCCAAACATGTACCCACAACACATTATGTATGTTAAAATGCTCGCATTGACACGCAAAATTGCACTACGCACCTTAGACACAGATTTAGTGGACACTGAACTGCCTGCGCATGCAGACCAAGTTGATTTGCAGAAAATAAAGTGACCTCTAATTATGGCTTGCTAACTTCGAATTATCTGGAAATCGTATTGCTAGAAATCGGTCCCGGAAGAAACTTCTAATTAAGCAGTATGTTCTAATTAAGCCATATTCGAATTATCAGGATTTCACCTGTGTTCGTCTTTTGTACTTGTAGAAAAAGAAGAAAAAGACGGTAGTCAAGTGTCGAAACTACTGCTTTTGCCCGGGAGGTTGAGCAGTTTCTTCTTCTTGAGCTGTGTGTTCTGAATCTATGCCACTTGCAATCATGTACTCAGCACTCCGCAGCTCTTGTTCAGACTGTCGGTGATGAATACGTCTGCAGTGATGAACTAAATGCAGGTGTTTGTTTGAGGTAAAAGATCGGCTTTCTGTGCATATGGGTTTGCCACTAAACCCAGCTTTGTATACTAGTACATGTATTATAATTACTGGTACGTAGCACACACTAAATCTGGTCTCAGAGGTTGTTGTGTCACAAGGATAGTTGACCTGCATTAGCATGCAGTTCGACCAGCTCTGAGTCCCTGTTGGCCTTGTGCTTGTCTGTTTCCATGCTGTGTGCAGGTGTCGTCCATTGAGGAGCCGTCTCATGCTATTCTCGTATGGATCAGCTGTCGTAGGTGTGTGGACACTGGCATTGCTCGTCTGCTGCTGTCGGTGAGTGCTTTCCGGAAACCATGCTTTTTTGTTTGCAGTCGTATCTGCACGATCAACATGGAAGTTACCGTACTTCATCATCAGCTATGTGTGCTGCTGCAAAGTAAGAGCTCTGGGCTGGAAGTGTCAAGCCATGATACATGTAGTGTGTTGCAGTCGGTCTCTTGGCTTGCTTCGTGTCTGTCCATCATATCTCTTAGCCTGTCAAACCCTATATATAGGGTTTTCAGCCGCGCGTTCTATCTTGAGCTCTCTTGAGAGCCCACTTGGCTGCTATGGCAACTAGACGCCTGGGCCTACATACGTAGAATGTACGTACGGTTCTCTTGCTGAAGACCGTGATCATTTTGTTGCTGTTTTCTTCGAGTACGGTTAGTTTTAGTGCAGCGCTGTCGTAACATTTTCTAGACCCTATATCTAGGGTTTGATTTTTCACGATGGAGGAAGAGCAACTTGAGTTAGTGGAGACGAACTCGGGCGATGAGAATGTTCCTGGCGACCTGGTGTCGACTCAGGATGATGATGTCGATGTTCCAGCAGCGTCGGATGCTCCTGAAGAAGAAGGCGAAGCATCAACAGCGGCTGTCGCAGCTGCCGCTCCCGCCATTGCCGTTTCTGCATCAGCTGATCCACACGTGGGTCGGAAGCAGCAAATGCGGCGACACTCGCGCACGTCGTAGGAGCGCTCCTGCTAACATCAATGGCAATGCAGTGAAAATATCAAAAAAACCCAAGTGAAACTGTGTGTATTGTGTGCCCAGTTGTGAGGACTGATCAAACCCTTTCTTTAGGGGTCCTAACCCTATATATAGGGTCTTTATGTGTAGCGTTATGTCAAACCCTATATATAGGGTTTCCTGGTGACAGGCTAAGAGATAATACCGGTATACGTTTTGTTGTGCTTCCAGACTTTTTTGTGGTTTTCAGTGCTTTACTAACTATTAGTATACTATTGTGTCTTTGGTGTTGTTGGAACTGGCAGGGTCTACTTGCAGTATCATAGTCCTGAGCAAGTGATTGTGGGCTGCTGTGTGGGCAGTGGACTGGCACTCGTATGGCTAAGCATTGTCCTGGTGAGTGTGAGCTGACTGCACCCGTGTCTATTCTACTTTTGCTGTTCAACTGCATTATGATGTAGCAGTGGGTGTACAGAATTGCGATCAACACAATGAGTTGATCTCCATCTGACACACTCCGGTTTTATACCGACTTGGGTCTACAGTGCACACTGTTCTACACGTACACTAGTAGGCATTGGGAGATGCAGTGAAGTACCTTGTTGAATGCTCCATGTTTCCATCACAAGATTCACTGTTTGTGCCCTGATTCACCCATTTTGATATACCAGTAGTAATGTTCCTCCTGATTGCATTCTTCCGTTTCTCCCTTATTCAGAATGTCCTGGAGCCGTACTTCAGCACCATTGCATCATGGTAAGGAGTTCTTGAGTGAGAGTATTGAGTGTTTTGTTCCTCCTGTGCGGTCCTATCCTTGTTCCTCCTGCTCTTATTGTTCCAGTCAATGCAGATTGCAGAGTATTCCAGAATCCTTAGGTGTACAACTATTAACTAACTGTGTGTATTCTCTGTCTTCTGATTGTGAATTTTGAAGTGGCTAAGATTTGCTCCTAAGCAGTATCGTGTGTTTTGATGCCTTTCTTTTCGTTTCATTTCCCCAGGCCTCTTCTGAATCTCATCCTTGATGTACCACATCGCTGATGTGTATCACTGACAGATGAGTCACAGTCGGCTTGGATGTCTATTATGTCGTCGCACTGGTGTGCTCTGCTTGTGCTCCCAGACCCCTGTGCAGCCCCAGGGCACTGCACTGTAATGCCTGCTACAACTATAGTCATCAGCATTGCATTCTGTTGCCATGTCATAGGCCTGCCATCCCTGTCTCTGGTGGCAGTCAGTGTGGTGGTGCCTGCTGTCCCATACCTCGATCACACGGTGATGCTCTGGTGCTGTATGACTCACCCTGTTGTGTCATACAGTTTGCCTTTCTCCCACCTGCTACCGCCTTGCATGCTCTGACAGCGACATCCAGCTAGTAGCAGTGGGAATTCAAAGTTTCTCGTGCATGCTTCTTGCAGTATGCGTACCATGCTGAAACGCTCCGAACGGTTACACCATGGCGTGTATGGTGACTGGCAATCCGTAGATATATCTACACGTGTGGCTCAGGCTCTTGCAGATTATTCTAAACTAGGTCCTCTCTATATTATTAATTATTATTGCTTTCACCCTGCTGTCTGGCCCTCGTTGTGCTCCTAGAATGAAGGTGAATGTTTCCACTCTACCCACACCCGCCCTCCGACTACAATCATACATGTATTATTACTTTACTTGTGGAATCTGTTGTTATTATTATTATTTGAACCTCAATTGGCCGTCGTGACCTCTGGTTATCCCGACGTTCTACTTATAGTTATCCCACAGAATACTGAGAATAGTGGTGTCAAAAGTTATATCGGCTTTTGCGAATCTGAACTGGCCATGCAATACGATCTTTCTTTTCACGGAGCGGGCCAGTGCACTGTGCAATGGGCTTCGAATTATCGATAGGCGATTGCAAATTTTGAACTGTAACAGCAGGAATCCCTCACATTTATCTCGTGTCCTACATGGTGTTCTTGGCTACAATCTTTTTTTAAAAACTTTTTACTTGAGCCGCCAGTGCTGTCGGATAACTGGCACACTGGGTCACTGAATGCCAGATAAGTGAAACGCAACCTGTACTGGTACTGGACTTCCAGGCTGGGCCAATCATCAGATCATCAGTAGCAAGAGTACATAAACCGTACTCTTGTCAGTAGACAGTACCAACGAGTACATTCATTACAGGGGCGGATCCAGGGGTTCTATGGAACCCCTAATTCTGTGAATGTATTACTGGCAACCATAATGCGTGTCCATGTACATGTATCAGCTATTCAGTTTTGACTATTGGAACCCTCATGTAGAGATCGCTGGATCGGCCGCTGCATTATGACTTTACTCTTTTGTTATAAACGCGAGCATGTGCAGCTGGGACTGTGACAGTTTACCTACGGGTACGACTCGCCGTCATGTTACCATGTCCTCAAGGTGGCTTCTGTTGTGCATTGCTGCTTGTCTTATGATTCATGATGACCTAAAAGATCGATAACAAGGTACTTGCTGTGGGTGTGCATATATGTGGGTGGGCTTATGACATACACATACGTGTGGATGCGGACTTGCACAGTCCTGTTCTACAGCTACAGTGCATGGTTATGGACTCTGGAACTCCTTGACAATGGTGCACATCAGGGAGTCGTAAAATACCGGTATTTTACGACTCCCTGGTGCACATACACATACATGTACATGTACACAGTGCTGCTCAGTGAAACCCGGCCGTGTGAATCAAGTTTGCGTTTGCACCAGTTCAGTTCACCATCCCAGTGCTCGCAGGTCGACTAGGTCTGCAAAAGTAGTAGGGCTGCAAAGAGCCCGGCATGGCATTCACTTGCTTGATCGGATTTCATTGAGCATGCACTGTCCTTGAGTACAGTCATGTAAATCTGTGACAGAACACGCAGTGCGGCTGATTCTGTGCTTTTAAAACACAACCTCAGCCTCCATGGCATCAGCAAGATTCAGTAGTTTAATGCCCGTACAAGTTCATGTAGACAAAACTGAGATGGTAGCCAGAAACTGAAGAGCTACCAGACGTTCCCTGAGCAACAGCAGCACATCAAATCTATAGCATGAAGTAGCAAAATCAAATCAAAAAAGCATTTCACCCGCTGAGTTTCATTCCAATAAAAGTTTTTAAAATACATTCGGTTGAGCAAAGCCAAAACAGAGAGAGAGAGAGAGAGAGAGAGAGAGAGAGAGAGAGAGAGAGAGAGAGAGAGAGAGAGAGAGAGAGAGAGAGAGAGAGAGAGAGAGAGAGAGAGAGAGAGAGAGAGAGAGAGAGAGAGAGAGAGAGAGAGAGAGAGAGAGAGAGAGAGAGAGAGAGGGAGAGAGGACGAAGATGAAAAGAAGACAGATGACCACCTAGAGAAGCGCAACATAATAACACAAGACGATAGCAATACGCCGGGACCATTCTTGCATGTACATTCAAGGACACGAGGAGGGGGGGGGGGGGAGAGAGACATGTGATGCAAAAAATGGGAGGACACACCACATGTTGCCCCATACAGACAGCCTACACTACAATAGTGCTGTATAAGCAGAATACAGAAGTACATGTAGTCATGAAATGCTCAAGACTTCTGCATTCTGTGCACTCGGTACAGTCATTTCAACGAGCGTCATAAAATATACAAAAGCCTATTAAAAATTTACTAGAGGAGGATGATCATGAAATGTTCTATAGTGTAGTTTTTTTATTGTGGGGAATCAGAAACTGAGTATGGCTGAAAAGTGAAAATATGAGGTTTCATCAGTCTAGAGAAAGGGAGAAAATTGCATGCCACTGTACTGTATGTGTGCCTGTGCATGGCATCATGCGCGTACATGTACCGGTATATGACGGTCTCAGCGTAGGGAGGACGAGGATACTCTCTTACTGCTACTACTGGTCTGGAGATACTCTCTTACTGCTACTACTGCTACTACTGGTCTGCGGCTGCTAAGTGTAGACTTGTGCAGAGGTGACGGATGGCGGACGATAAATACGACTGGTCTGCTGCAGATAGGTATGGCAGGGAGAAGGAAAGAAAGGAAGAAACAAGAAAGAAATGAACCGAATGCAATTTTAAAACTCACATTGAAGATGGAGTCACCAAGAAGGATGGTGCAAGCGGTATTCCTTCTCTCAGTGACATTTACTACAACATGCTATCTCAAGGAGGTTTCCTGCCTGTTGCACACTGAGATGCCTTCCGTGTCTAGGTACTCTTTTTTTTCATTTGGAAGACTGTCTTTGTTTTAACAGCATCAGCCTTTGGAGAATCTTTGAAAAATAATTCAATACGTCAAATCAAAGATCTAATCAAATCAGGGCTATCTAACTCTCCTTTTTTTTCTTTTAAAATCTTCCAGTTGACTTACTTGCTGCAGAATCACGCTGAGACTGCCAAGCAGTCATGGCTTCTTTGACAGCATTGGAGACTCTCTTGTTAAAGCTGAGCGGAGCAATGGGCGTTGTGGGCAGACTATTGGATTCCGTAGAGGACGCAAAATCCTTGTACTCGACGGTATTCGCAGCAGGATCAAAGACAAACGGTAGGACAACCGGTCGAGCAGCATCCATACTTTGAGTGTACGCCGTATTGACATCTGTAGCCTGCAGATTCACCTGAACAGAAGGGAGTGAAAAGACACCGACTCAGACCGCGTGTATCACCAGCAACACTTCCAAGTACTTCCAAGTACATTGTACTCATACTTCAAAGTATAACAATTCCTCGCATATTAGAAACATCAGTGCTCCCAAGAACACGTAAAATCAAAAACGAACTTGGACCACTAGTCCTCTCCAGGGGTCTGTGGTGCATATATAGAACACTGTCAAGCCATCACACAGGCACACAGGCACACATGGGTTTGCACTACATCAGCACACATGGGTTTGCACTACATCAGCATACTCCAAACAAGCAGATCTTTCAAAAAGGTACAGCGATACACACAGGCCAGGAGGTAGAGGTGGAGGTATCCCCCCCTCCCCCCCCCCCCCCCACCCCTTCCCATACACGCCAAACACACACGCACACACACACGCACAGTGTACTACGTAGATAACCACAGCACTGCGGTACTAACCAGGATGAGTAGCTTGCTGGTGCATGCTATGGCTGGGCCACCAGGAGTTGCTAACGGTGGACAACATACACTCGGGGGTGTCACAAGACATAGTTCGGGCCTCCATGGCAATGAAAGGTCGGGCTTCTGAACAGAGAACAGAGAAGACACATCAGAACATATCCAGACAAACACTTCATGCACCGTATAAGCAAAGATACTGTACATGCTTCAAAGGTCCTGCATTATACAGTTATCACCCCACACACGCACGCACTGACCTATAGTAGATGACATGATGTTATTTGCACACACGCAAGCGCAGAGAAAAGCAACTGTCACAGACTACTTTGTAGTAGTGTTGCTTATGACATACCATGCCCATGTGCAAGATTTGTACGACATCTTCCAGCAGCTCCTTTTTCAGAGTGATCAGCCGAGCAAACGACACCAAGGCATTGTGTCGGTACGGCGGTCTTGACACCTGAGTGGTTGCAAAGACACATACACCAGAACAAGCTCAACTCAGATCACTAGCGTAGCACGTAGGCAAATATTCAGGTAAATGATACTTGAATGCTACCAGAAGACTCATAAAGTGGGGCAGACATCCAGAGCACAAGCAACTTCATCACCCTGCAGCTCACAGCGCATAGGCATGTTGAGAGGATGAGAGAAGTAGAGAAGGAGAGTAAGGGCATTATTAGACAGTCAACTACTGTACTAGCAAACGTGCCATTGCAGACATACGAAGACATCCCTAAACTGAGCACTGTGCAACAACTTGATGATTCAACTAACCCGAAGCATGAATAACTTCTCGATCACTTGAAGATCATCTGCTTTGATTGAGTTGCCTAAAGCAAGAAGGTGGCAGAAGAAGAAGAAGAAGAGAATGATGATCAAAAAGAAAAAGAACATATGCTTCAATCTCAGCCTACACACGCTCAAACCTAAGCTTTAATGTGAGATCAAATATCACACATGCAAAGAGCAGGGCAGTATCAACAGTCACACATGCAAGGAGCAGGGCAGTATCAACAGAGCCACGGAGAGCTACATCTCCACATCACACATACAAAAAGAATACTGTCTAAATCTTGGACTACACACAAAGTGGGCATACGCAGAAAGTAAATCAGATGCCCTTCGAGCTGTCTATGATTGATGAACACACCAACGAGCACACTCGACTACTAGTATACCTGATGCTGATGCTGTAGCTGTCGTCGCTGCTGCTGCCTCACTGGTGCTCGTTGTCGCCGATGCCTCAAGAGCTGCCTGCAGCATGAACGGCCAGTTCAGGTCAAGCCAAATGCGACACTGCAGCCCGTTGTCTGCCGCAACTGTTAACGACAAAGGCTGTGAGGTGACTTCATGAAACTGCACACAGCAATACAAAGGAATGTAATACAAGTAGTTAGAGGGAAAGCAGCACTCTAGGAGTACACTTGCACAGGATTTACACAGTCTTCATCACTACACTTGCACAGGATTCACAATGTCTACATCACTACACTTGCACAGGATTCACTGTCTCAATGTAATCAGGGAACTTGAATGTTAAACGCAGTCCAGGCACAGTCCTGTTTTCAAGTAGAAAGCGCGTTGTGTGAAAAGGCATGATGCCAGGCCTTGTTTCCAACACTCGTTGTCTTGAAGAGCGTCGAGCTTATAACTCAGAGCTACCACTCAACTGCTTTCGTCCTCCTGTTGTGTGTGTGTGTATGTGTGCGTGCGTGTGTGTGCGTGCGTGCGTGTGTATGTGTATCCACAGTCAAACCCCCCCCCCACCCCCACCCACCCACCCACCCATGAGTTCCAGGTTACTTACAGGGGTTGTATTGAAGATTGCAAGTCACCAAGTACACATACTGGTCTCTCAACCCGCAGAATTGGCAAACTGACTATACCACTAGAGCCTACACTGAATGGGCAGCAGAGATAGTAGAGCACAGTATGCTACGATGTACATGTCAATGGGAGAATGTCACATCTTAGACCTACCTGGAGAGCTGCATCCTGCACCACACCACGCCATTGTTGGAACAAATGCGAAGACGTCAGAAACCCTTCCAGGGGACTCGTCCAGAACTCGGAACGATTCTCTTCAGTAAGTTTTAGATCAACAGACTCCATACTGCCAATGCCACTGTCCTGAGACTCGCCCTTTGCCAGCAAAGCTGCTGCAACCGGAGAGTCGGAACTGGAAACACTGCGCTCTCGTAGTAACTCAAACCAACAGCGGTGATTGATTAACGTGGGAGATGACGCTTCCCAAGAGCTGCGCGATTCGCTTCCTTTTTGGCGGGCAATGATCTTGCGAATGTGTTCTGGCGGTGTGATCCTCTCCTCCACAGTGCTAACGGGTGGCGCAGTCTCGGCAACAGTGACAGCTATGCTGGGGCGACGAGATGCATAGCTTACAGACACTTGCGAGCTCAGGTGAGCCTGCTGTGAGGCTTGCGCGGATGTGTGACCTTGCTGTGTAGCGGTGGCGGTCTGCTCGGTCAAGCTAGCGGTGGCGGCGGCGGTGGAACTGGCGGCTGGCAGTGACGGCAAGCCGAGTGGCGGTGGAGACAGCACAGTGCTGGCTGCGCGAGGCTGCGTGGCCTGCACACCCAGCGCATCCGTCGACAGCACGTCCATGAGGTTAGCGTCACCGGTGCCGTCATTGAGTGACCACTGCATGTTCCATCCAGAGTCGTAGCCCACGTCCATCACACTGTCAGCACCTAACAACAACAACAACAACAACAACAACAACAACAACAACAACAACAACAACAACAACAACAACAACAACAACAACAACAACAACAACAACAACAACAACAACTCTTATTGGCCACTGGCTATCGTGAGAATAAAGATTTGAAACAACAACAACAACAACAACAAAAAACGAAGGCTAGCAAAACAAGAAAGCACAACTGCACTAAAATCACAGCAG
The DNA here is from genome assembly GCF_964019385.1 of Sycon ciliatum. Classification (NCBI taxonomy): domain Eukaryota; kingdom Metazoa; phylum Porifera; class Calcarea; order Leucosolenida; family Sycettidae; genus Sycon; species Sycon ciliatum. Next base: position 75,575,704 of record NC_088643.1, on the reverse strand, counting down.
AAGGATTTCTAAATTGGTAATGGTTCCTGTCATACAGATAACTAATGAATTTTGTCTACACTAAACCATCATGTTCTGTAAGCCAGCCACCACATTCCTTTCTCCTGACTATCTCACAACAAGGGACTAGCTAGGAATTCCATAATGATTCCATAAACCAAAACGGACATTGCGAACAGGTCACGTGGTCGCAGGGAATAATTCACACTCCCCCACTCCCTTACCAGTGCCAGCAGCTGCAGAGAAGTCTGCTGCATCCGGGGTATTGTGCGCCCAGGGCAGAGCTGGAGAATTGACCGAAATGGGCTTCATACCAGTGATGGCCTTGATGGTAGCTGGAGACGGGGCTGCCATGTTACCCGGTGAAGAGTCGACAAAGCTCGGTGAGAACATGTCCAGAATCGATGTGCCTCCCGGTGTTGCCGCCGTTACGTCTGGAAACCACCCAGCCAAGAGGTGCAAATAACAACAATGAACACCAGTCAACAAGATCAACAGCAGCAGCAGAAAGAAAAAAGACGGGACTGGTAGGTATGAGACTGCAAGAAGTTGCGGCAGTTCTAATGTCCCACCCTACTACAGGTCTACTCTCCATATAACGTAATCTCTGGGACCACGCAAAAATTATGCTATATCGAGAGTTATGTTATGTAGAAAACCATGTGTAAAATACAAGATGTATCTCGAAATGAAGGGTATTGCAAGGAGGATTCAACCGTGCAAACATATACACACCGTACCACCATCGACATCAGATACCATCAATGCCGCAGAATATGCACAATAGGACTAAACTGGCTAGCTACGGCTACAGCTTGATTGTACCGCGCACGTGAATCTACGTTGTATCGAGAGTGTGCACATCGGGGACCGCGCCGTAGCGTGCGTTATGCCGAGGTTTACGTTATGTAGGACTAAACTGGCCTAAACTGGCTAGCTACAGCTACCGCTTGATCGTACCGTGCACGTGAATTTATGTTGTATCGAGAGTGCGCACGTCGGGGACCGCGCCGTAGCGTGTGTTATGTCGAGGTTTATGTTATGTAGGATTATGTTGTGTAGAACGAAATTTGTATGGGAGTGATGCTGTTTCGGCGCGGGATTTGACTTTTTTATGTACTAGCGAGGTTTATGTACAAGTGAGAGTTGTTATATCGAGAGGAGACCTGTATGTAGCAGCAGTGCACTTGACAGCAACACAAAGCAGAACAGACAGTAGAGAGGTTCCGGGGTACGATTTTCCGTGCCAAAATCCGTATGGGCGCTACGGATTTTTTCCAGGTGTGCTCCATACGATTTTTCGGCACGGAGAATTCGTGTGGACTGGCTTTCATACGAACCATGTTTCGTATGGAGATTTTGCGTCATCGGGTGCAGAAAGATTTTTCGCGTACAAATTTGGTACGAGAAACATCGATTTTCCACGGGAAGTTTTGATTTCGGTACAAATTTTCAAAATAAAAAGGCGTAGCGTGGGAATGTGACGTGTTTGCGATCGTAACCTAGGCAATCACGGCAAACACATAAGTTCCGTACCCCGGAACTTTTCACTGCTCGAAAACGACGTATAAAAAATCCGTAGCGCCTCCACGGATTTTGGCACGAAAAATCGTACTCCGGAACCTCCCTAGTGTATATCTGACTACATGTCTTGACACTACAGACAGCAATACAAAGCAGAACAGTGTGTGTATATCTCACTACATGTACTTGATAGCAACACAAAGCAGACCAGACAGCGTATATACGACAACAGTCATGTAGTTTGAACACAACGGGCAAGCACAGGTACAACTCATGTTGGCTTGGAAACAGGATAATTGGGCTTTTCAAGCCGAATTCAAGTCGGTGCATTCAAGATGCGTTCAAGCCATCTCCAATCCGCATCACTGTCACAGTATGGAGAAAGAATGCACAAGCATAGCACATGGATAGACAGGTCAGGGGCACGCAAGCACACACAACACACGTGTTACATACCATCAAGGTTAGCAAGCGCCTCTGTAGAAGGTGGCGGTCGGGGTGAGTCCGTACTGGAGCCGGTTGTAGCGCCAGCATGCAGGTCACGGATCAGCGCACTGACGTCAATGTCGTCAATGACTCCGTTCGTGCCAACGGCGGCAGCTCCGGTAGCGGCAGCACAGGAAGTCACAACGCTGGGCTCCGACTTCATCTACACAGCAACACAAGAGTGGTGTACACATTGTGCTAGGTGCATCTATAGACTACACAAGAACTAAATCAGTACTGTTCGACGGCAGAGAACGCCCGTAGAAGTTGAACCATAGCAAAGAGCCACAGAGATATAGAGTAGACATCCCCTAACGTAAAGTCAGGGCAGTTTCTTACCACAGTTGAGGACGCTGATAAAGCCGTTGCTTGCTCTGCGGACATATCAATGGTCGGCGTCAGTGGGATGGTCGGTGTAAACAGACCAGCCATATTAGAACCAACCACAAACTTTCCCGGTGCACCGAAGCTCAAGGCACCCCGATTCGGATGGTTTGCCGCCATGAAGAGCAAAATGAAATCCTTCAGCAAAGAAAATTCAATGAAAAAGAAAATTGGACACATAAGGCACAGACACATACAAACAGAAACACACACAC
>NC_088643.1:75560595-75570595 GCF_964019385.1 Sycon ciliatum | reverse complement strand
TGTGGTCGCGTGCTGTGTTGGTGCAGTGCGAGTGCACCGCTCGTGGGGTCTGATTTCACTTGCCACCACTGCAATACATTTCAAAGCGTGTGTGTTGACTTTGAACTAGGAGACACGTGCATTACACAGGGCTCACCTCACTGACACTAAGGTCCGGAATGGCCGAGAGGTTAGACATGGCTAGAAGTGGCGGCAGTGTGTGATGCAGACCCTGCCAGTATACGCACCAATACAGACAGTCACGTGTACACATGCAAGCATGTACATGCGTACACAAAACGTACACACACAAATGTACACATGTACACACACACATGCAAGAACATTTGACTTGTCAAGTCATACTTGCTAAGATAACAGCACTGGATGGAAAGTTGAAATCAAAGCTACGAATTAAAAACTAATCTGTCACTAAAACACAGCCAACAGAGAGCACACATAACTGCTGAGTGTATCTTACTTGAACTATAAGAGGAATGGAGCGGGTGCCAGAGAGACGAGTAGAAAGCCAGTCACCAAGGAAGGAGTGCGGATTGCGAACTGCAAGCCTCGCTTCTCGATAGTCCGGCGGAACAGAGCCATGCGGTCGTTCTGCCACAACCTTTTGCCGAATAGACTCCACGAGAACCTGGAACTCTAGACGGAAATGCAGCTGTTTCAGCGTGATGACCACCTGCAGTAGAAGAAAGATAATACGCCAAACGATCAACAGCAACCCAAACAAACACGGACACAGCAGTTAAAACACACATACAGCAACAGACACAGCAGAAACACTACTTAATGAGGGGTGCACATGCACCCACAGGTATACCCACACACAACTACACAGGCGCACCGCAGCAGCAAGCCCAGGGTGGTATCATTCTGGACTCGCTCTCCTCTCATTTTAAGCAGAACAACATGCCGGAGGGCCATAACAAGTCACTGCCACACATGCACCGCAAGTCATGAAATAACTGCTTCGACAATGTATTGTGTTGCCTGTTGCCAGACCTTACCCTAAATCTGAATGCAGGTCCGTATGCCAACACCAGGCTTCGATAGTTGAATGAGACAACGGCACATTGGCTGAACGTGTCACAGGACTTGTCTGCATGCAAAACAAAGATATATAGGAAGACACCAGCAAGTGACAAACTTGAGGCAGAGATTTCATAGTTCATACACAATTTGTGACCATATTGTGTCTTTTGTGGCAGAAGTATGATCAAGTGCATATGCTTTTCAGCGCTTCTCATGTAGAGGCAGTGTCAGTTCATCAGGTTCAGGATGCACGGATCAAACGTCCGCTGTTCTGCTTCGACCACCGTAGCTGCGAAGCACACGTTCTTTGCGTCTCTGGCTATACATGATGGCATCAGGGCCTCGAGAGACTGATATCATTTTAGAAATTCCACCATGGGCCGGGGGATCGTGGAGTTGCACACTCTTGGTTAAGTAGACCCATCACCAGTGTACTAGCAGTCAAAGGTCAAAGATCACAAACACAGATTGAGAGACAAAGTTCCACTGGTTTAGCTATACCAGACAGTCAATCAGTCAGTCAGCCATCCAGGCATAGAGACTATAGCACACACAGAGAGTGTGTACACAGCTGCAGTTCACCTACATGTACGTACCGGAATAGTAGGCTGAAAACTCCAACACGGAACTGTACAACTGGACCAGGCTGCTCCAGAAATGCTGAAGAAACGTGGTTGGAGGCTGCCCTTGCGGTATGTGTTGGACCAGACGGCGAACAGAGGCTGTACAAAGATGGTAGCAACAGGGAATAGAATACGGTCACGCCTGGTGGACATGACTGTGTATGTGAGGGGATACTGACAGTCAAAGTGCTCCAAATTTCGTGACATCCACGCAATTAAAATGATACATAGCACACAGCATGTACAAGACTGGCAAAACTTACTTTTCTCATGAAGTACTGACGACTCCACAGGACAGTCCAGGAACTGAAACTATCCGCATTAACAACCACCACGCAAGAACAACACACATACACAGTAACACAAATATTAATAATGTATTATCATATACATATACATGTATGTCATGTGGCAAGCTAGTAGTATCAGCGTAAAAGCTGCACCAGCACAAGGAATATTTACTGCTCATGCGTAAATGCATTAGTTTACAATATTGCAGTGGAAGCAACTCAAGAGAGCTACATCAAATTAGCTGGGTTGGAGCAAGGCGGAAAGTCATTGGCAAGCAGATTCCAATGTCAACACCAGAGTTTGGTCCAGACTTTGAAAGAGAACAGGACAAAGTCATGAGGCAGGAACTTACAATGGCTACGTATGTAGCATTCCTTGAAAATGGAGCCACCACCTGACAGCTAAGCAAGCTCTCCGAAAGGCGTGCAGCACTTTCCGAAAAATTCGGCACAGTTGGAAACCTGCATCCATGCACAGTGTCACACAAACGTGCACACGCACAGGCACACGCACAGGCACACACGCACGCACGCACACACACACACACACACACAGGTACTTACTCACTGCCACAAAACAGTAGTAGTGCAGGGACCACCAATATAGCTGTCTGTCTTCATGGAAAGCTCGCCGTGTTTCTTGCAGTTAGAGAACACTGACTTTGCGCTAATTTAAAAATGCTTTGTTAGTCACTATACTTCCTTGCAATAGGTTTGTGTTTATTAAATTTTGCACATCAATATCAACCCACTCTATAACAAAAAGGCAATGTTCAGGGTATCAAAACCGTTTGCATGGAACACACTGGAAAACTTGAGCTGCCGGCACGCTGTCGGATAACTGAACGCCGGGTAAGCGACACGCCACTGGATGTCTATTATTTTATGCAAACATTGAGCCAAGACATCCCAGTCTAACTAACCGTGTGATGTGGATGGATATACCCAACTCCCGATCAACACGTAAGTGGGCGTGCGAAAATCCTGCAGATGAAAGCTGCACAAGACCATATAAAGAGAGATACAGATGAGCAACTCACTGGGCAATGCTTGCATAGGTCTGATTCATCAAAAAATGTGGGCTTCACAATAACAATTCGTTCAACTTGCGGAAACAGATGAGGGAACCATCAAACCCACAACCTCCTTGTTGGATGAAAGGTACACAATTTACCCTCTGCAATTTCGAAATATCCTAACACTGAAGAGTTGGGGTACAGTAAGGGCTGCGTACCACCAGCCTCTGCAGGCTAGGTGTGTGTAGCCGGGAAAGGTGAGTTTCCAAGTCTGAAGTAAATATTGAACGGTCTCTGATGGGATGACGACTATGCCATATAGCTTAGTGGTAGAGCACCGCTGGCCATTGGCAAAGGTCTCTGGTTCAAGTTCTCATGCTGGCCATAGGCGAAGGTCTCTGGTTCAAGTTCTCATGCTGGTGGCCAATTTTTTCTTCAGACTTTCTTCCTTTGCATTCCCTCAAATTAATGAATACTCTGAAGTGCACATTTTTTAAAATAATTTGTACCAAGTGCCAAGAGGTGAGCCAGACTAGTGAACACACACACACACACGCACACACACGCACGCACACGCACGCACACACACACACACACAGGATTGAGGGATGGCCGGGGACTAAACACAGGACATGAAACGTGTGCAGGCGCAAGCAAACGCACAGTGCAATGCCCATGCATGACGCAAGTGGGCGAGTGAGACCGGGAGGCATATTCGCAGCGGCGCAATCCCACCCGACCGGACATGCAGAACACACAGCATCGGCTCAGCACAACGCAGGAGAGCTCTTGCAAGATCGTGGAGCCACGTACCTGAGTTAGCATAGTGGAGAACGGAACGAGATCTTCAGTCAGATCACACAGTAGGTCAATCCACTGAACATCGGGGATGATGCGCCTGGCTGGAACGTTGACTTCACCAACACGCAGCTGGGCCGTGTCGATGCTATGCTCTCCCAGGAGACATGGCACCTGGTTTCACATGTAGAGGACAACACAGTACAAACTCACACATCAGGCAGGCCACCGTTACATGTATAAGACAGCTGGAAACTCCTGGATGAGATGGATGCATAGAACTGAAATCATGTGGTGCATTTTCAGCACACACTCAAGGAAAAGTAGGCACCGTCTTCCACATCAGTTTCAAGTTGAGAAACATCACAACTCAAAAAAAAGCTAATGCGCGCCTTAGCCGTAGGAGAGAAAGCAACAAAATGCATGACCAGTGGTGTTAGCAAGCATGACAGCAAAGCTATAAATGAACACAAAACAGGACATGAAAAATATACGTAGCGTGCAACTTGTGACTCCTCACCTTTCGCCTTGGTCCATGGGCTAAAGTAGGGCAATCTATAGGAAGAACAGGCAGAACGACAAACTCTGTCTTGAAATGATACGAGTGCACCGGTCTATCAGTGAATGTAGAGTAGAGCAATGCCGCATGGTTTGGCTTTGATGCACAAATCGTAACCAACGCAAACCAAACGACTATACATGTAGTTGTTATCTGCAGCTTGGTCCGTGACTGTGTCAGGTGATCACATGAAGGACTGCTGCCACAATAAGCTCTTATCAGAGAGGTTCTGCACAACGAAAATTCGAACGAAGTTTCGCGACAGGCCTTGCGAAAATGTGTACGAATTTTCGCACGAACTTTGTGTTCTGCACATTTTCGTAGTTTGCACGCGCCAATTGCCCCAAGTGCACGTACGACATGACCCAATCTCACGAAACTTCCTACGAAAGTTCATTTCGCGTTCCCTGCAAGTTTCGCGTCCAAAGTTGCGAAAGTTAGTGCGAAGTTTCTCACTTCGTGACGTAGAGCGAAAATTCGTACACATTTTCGTTTTGCAGAACCTCTCTATCGTGTGTAGGAATGTGATGTGATGTCATGTGACGCGCCCGCGCGCGCGCGCGTGTGTGCCAGCTAGTTCGGTTGGTGGGTACACTGATGCCAGATAGTGTTGGGTCTGTTGCCAACAGGCTCGGCTGCTTGAAGGTGTATTGTTGTACCTACCACCTTTGTTGGTTTCAGGGCTCATATACTTTCTATTTGAAGTATACATACCTGTTAACCATGGACTGCTTCTGGCTAGATTAACTCTTGTGTAATCAATGGTGCTAGTGAAGCTTATATCAGATCCACTCTGATTTAGCCACCCACACTAGTAGCAAGTATTACCTTCACTGGGGGCAGGGATGACTGCAGTTGGATCCCGGGACGGATACCCTGATGCTGTCAATCCTTTTTCTGCAACTTGTCCTCACCCACTTACTGAGGTGTGGTGAGCCCATAAGTGGAATCATTTCAAGTCCACCCTAGTTTGGGGATTTCAGGGGGTGTCGGCCGTTGGGTGGTTCAATAGCCAATTGAGTCATCTTTCCAAGATTCCTTTTGAGTCTCTCTCCCCTCTCCCGGGGAGACCCACGTGACCAGTTTTGGCAGTGAGCAAGTACAAGTACAAGTGTGTGTGTATGTATGTAGGTATGCATGTGTGTGCTTGCGAGGGTGTGTGGTTGGTGCTAACGAATATTAGTTAAACTAGTTATAGCAAATCCGACCTCGCTACAGCTGACCCGCATTGTCCAGGAGCTGTACACTCAGCGACACCAAAGGCGCCATCAAGGTCTCTGCTTCTTCGACTTGGCCAAAGCATTCGATTCGGTATGGCACAGAGGGCTGATCACAAAACTACGATCGTGCTACCGTGTCACCCACCGCGCCAACAACTGGTTGTCGTCATACCTGAGCATGCAGACCCAAGCCGTGAAAGCAGGCGGCCTGATTTCGGAGGATCGTCCAGTTAATACAGGTGTTACACAAGGGTCTATTCTTGGCCCCCTGCTTTTCTTGATGTACGTGAATGATTTGCCATCCGTTACTCCTGGCCTCTCGCTTTATGCAGATGACGCCGCCCTTCACCGCTCAGCCTCCACCGAGCACGAACTAACGGTATCGCTCCAGCAGGGCATCAATGACATGGTAAACTGGATGAAGATCTGGAAGCTACAGCCCAATGTCCAGAAGACCAAAGTGTTGTATATTTCTGCACGTCCACCATCTGCACCTTTGACGTTTCCGAACTGCACCCAGGCCCTGGAAGTTGTAACTTCTCACAGGCACCTGGGAATCGTTCTTGACTCGAAGCTATCATGGTCCGAACATGCTGACCATATTTGCCTTAAAGCATCCAGAATTTTAGGAACTCTGAAGCCTCATTGCCGTTATCTGCCTCACGACTGTAGATCTCTTTTTCTCTTTGTACAGTCAACTTCGCTAATAACGACTGCGGATATAACGACAATTCGCGAATAACGACAGCATTTCCATGCCCAGAGCAAAGTCCCTTCCAACTGGAATACATATAATGAGACTTCGGATATGACGACACTTCGCGAATAAGGACACTTTTTTGATGCCCAGCCGAGTGTCGTTATAAGCGAAGTTGACTGTATATTTGTCCAATCTTCGACTACTGTGACGTAGCGTGGTGTGGGTTATCAACCACGATATCAGACAAGATCGAAGTTTGCCAACGAAAATTATTAAAAATGCTATTTTGCTTGCCTCGTGATTTCTCCTCTGCACAACTCTATGTTCTCGCTCGTGTTTGCCCCCTTTCTATTCGACGCAGCCTCCACAGCAACATGCTAATTCAAAAGATAAAACTCGAGAAAGTACCAAGGCATCTCTTTCCCTATGACTGGTTTGTGCGGAACCAATCAACAAGGGCACAAGTCTCGCTACCTGCAGCTCGCACTGTCCAGTTTACAAAATCCCCTTGGTTTCATTCCTATTCTGACTGGCTCAAGCTATCAAGCCTCGCCCACCACTGCCACAGCATGTCTCAGTTTCGCCAAGTTGTCTGTACTGAGTTGCGTTTTCCTGCGGCACTCACGCGTGTTTAGCTAAACAATGTAATTTCCGGCTATCTCATTTAATTGGCTGAGCTTTGTTTTCCTCCCTGTTCCTTTTTTTCCACTGTTTTCTTGTTTTCTTTTGTACTTTTACCATGGCTGGTTATCGCCCTCATCTCTGGGGTTCAACATTTTCTTCAGACTTCGTAACTCACACTTCCTGTGAATCCACACAGGCGGGTGGGACGCAGCCCTCACTGTAACCCACACACTTCACGTACAAACTAGCACGCGGGGAGCCCCAAGTCATAAAATGTTTTAAAACTGGTTTGAGGGAAAGAGACAAACGGGAAAAGTCTGAAGAAAAAATTGACTGTCACCACCAGGACTCGAACCAGGGACCTTCGCTTGTAGCCAGCGATGCTCTAACCACTGAGCTGTGGTGTAATAATAATAATAATAACAATAATCCAATCATGCAGCAAACTCAACCTCAGCAATATCCTCACCATCAATACTCTTGCCAATGTACAGCGACGCATCCAACGGTGAGAGTTGAGCATTTAAAAATCCCGGCTGCTGGTCACTGCTGCTAGACGTACTACTGCCGCTACTGGTGGCTGTGGATTGCAGACCATACGGAACAGGGCCTGTCTGCAGCAGATGGCAGCGCAGGTCTAGGGAGCTAGCAACACCCGATTTTGGGCTTACAATTTCTATGACCTACAACATCACAACACCAACAGAGACCAGTAGAAAAGCAAATGGTTAAAGAGAATGGATGCATGAAATTCTAAGCCTAGGGGCATGTAATTCGGAACAGTGATTTAACGGACTACAAATAATCAAACTACAGCAACCCATCATCTCCCTGCCCAACACGCTGCAATAAGACATGCTATCAGGAGGTTTACAACTCCTGCCTGGATCAAGACCACAGAGCAAACCTGCAATGCACGCAGGACTTACGAGAAAGCAGATGTGATGCAACGCCAGCTTAATGAAGATATGATCCGGTCCCAGCTTGGCAAGCACTGAAGCCGAAACCGGGGCCATGGGCAAGCGTGTGTACACATTCCAGCCTCTAGACTGCATCTGCTGCTTGCAGCGGCAGAGCACGGACCGCGCACGCAAACGATCCACCTGTGACAGCAGCTCGGTGGACAATTGCCTGTTCAGCAGATGGTTTATGCCCAGTGACTCTACAAGTCGCATGGGGTCCGACGGCAAAAGCTTGGCTGAGAACGTTCCCACCTGCGAGTCAAGAACGATCAGTAGTGATAGCTTGGCTGAAGGGAAGTCGTTCAGCTCCAATAGCAGCTGGAGAGAGTCTGCATCCAGGCAGAGGCGATCGCTGTAGAGTCGGAACTGGCGCAGGTAGTTGTAGAGGTGATGCAGACGTGCCACACTGCGTACCTCCACAGCATGGCGCAGCAGAGCCTCAATGGAGAGGTGACCGAGATTGATAGCAAGGGGTTGCCAGCGATGACAGTCGCCGCTCTTGATGTCGACTGTGGGCAGAGCAGGTGTATGGACCACGCTGAGACGTGGTAAAGACGATGTGTCTGCTTCAGAATTCTCAACGCATACTCGTAGCTGACAGTGCTCTGATGCTGAGCAGCAGAAAGAAAGGGGTAGACAGGAGAGAAGGACAAGTACACATACACATACACACATTATTCACAAGATACCCAGTCTTTGCTGCTTTACAAAAGGGAAACTATACCGGTATTGCAATCCCAAATACCACACGTGACACACACACACACACACACACACACATACACACACACACACACACACACACACACGGGCATGAGCGTGCAGACACCGAACATACCAGTGCAGTGTCGATTGTGATAAAAAAGTTGGCAGAAATGACGAAATGTTACCTGGCTTGTCTGCAGCTGCAGTTGTCTGTTGAGAAGATGCAGACGAAGTTGGAGCAGTTCCAGTTGATGATGATGGCGCAGTTGGAGGTCTGTTAGCAGATTCAAAGATGAACACAATAAACGAAATGTCTTGAACCAGGAAGATCATGTCTTAAAACTATTTTTAAGGAGACAAACCGATGCCACTTGCTTCGATGCACAGTACAACTCTTACACCGTGCACCAAGCACATGTGAAACATGTGCCACCACCAGCACCACCGCTACAGTCGCCACCAGCACGATGTACTCTCCTAGTTCTTACTTCCAGTACTCGAAGGAGAGTTCACTGGCAGGCCGGTATGACGTGATACCTGCACACTGCCGCGGGTTGTCCTCCATCAAACGACGGGCCTGAAACACAATAGCAGCAAGTGCACGCACGCGCGCGCACACACACACACACACACACACACACACACACACACACACAACACCAGGACCTTAAAAAGCTATAACATGCAGTCTTTACCAGAGCAAGTAATACCATTGCCACCAACGCTGCGAGGGAGTTTTCTGGGCAGCCAGGATCACCACTACCCAATAAGGAAAATTCTGATACAGGCTCCACCTAGCGGCATAAAGTGAGATTGGTCATGACTTTGGGAGAGCAGCTGCATAAGTGAAAAACAATGAATACAGTCATGCAACTGTGTAATGCCAGAGTGAACAAAGCTACAACATCCAGAAACTTCAAGGTCACAGCAAGAAGAGTACATGTACTGGGAAGTGGAACATGATATAGCAGTGGTAGCAACGAAACAAGAGACAATAACCATACCTGACTGTGCAAGACCTCTAACTGCAGAGACACAGTGAACGAATCTGCAAACGCCAATAGCCCAGTGGTCAAGGAAAACTACTTGTAGGATGAACACATGTGGTTCTACATGCCCACGTCATGATCTGCCTCTGCGGCAGCAGCAACACACGTGGACTGTAGTTACCTCCATAGCATGGCAGTAGTGGAGGCAGCCATAGCATGGCAGCAGTAGCAACATTCACTAATTACTTGGTAAGGTCGTGACTCTCACTTCTAGTGAGAACACAGCAATGTGAGACATTGATGAACCATATCCACACTGACAATTAATGGCAACTACTGCACGCAAGAGAGGCTTTGGAGAGAAGAGAAGAGGAGGATACGCAGCAGCTTGTACATTTCCATGAGTGGGTTTGAATCCGGAACGAAGAGCTGCGCCTGAGCAAGGCGATGGAGAAAATCCACCTGGACATAAATAGCCCACCCATACA
>NC_088643.1:75550595-75555595 GCF_964019385.1 Sycon ciliatum | reverse complement strand
GGTGCAACTGATCAGCAGTACTGGCACAGAACATGGACTGCTTCTCAAAGAAGTTTGTCACCTCCTGGTATGGATGAAGCCAAAAGAAAAGAAAAACATATCAAGCAGAAGGTAAGGACAAACGGGGTGGGGGTGGGAGAGAGGTGGGAGAGAGACAGAAAGAAAGAAGAAGATCCTGTAAGTAACTGTACAACACATCATAGCTCACACACAGGAACATTTCATGCCAGTATTGGTACCCACTTTAAAAGCCCATAATGCCCCCCCCCCCCCCCCCCCCCACACACACATACACACACGCGTCACCGCATGCATACAGCGCTGTGCGATGTGCATAACACAGAAATCAGTACCCAGTGACGGCAATTGTCAGCGAAACATTCCTAGACACATCTCTTCACACAATACAGTCGACCTACCCTTATAACGATATTTGCGTCAGACCAAGAAATATTGTTATAAGGGTAATATTGTTATAGGGGTAACTGGTTCATTTCATACATATACGTCATAATACATGGATTTTGTTCATTTTTTACGCTCCTCATAGCATCAAAAACTATCGTACATGCACATTATGTACATAGCAAGGTGCCCACTGGTGCCCCCATTGCATTTCGTCATGTCCAAGCGACTTATCAAGTGAAGTTTGCCCTACCTGGATAGTGAGCTCTATACTCCCTGCTAGATATTGTTATAAAATGGAAAATGTCGATTGGTCAGCCCATTTTATATCGTTATAGGGGTAATATCGTTATAGCAATATTGTTATAGAAGTAAGGCATTGTATACACAAGTCAATGGAGTGATTTGGTTTGGCAGAAAAATATCGTTATAAGGGTAATATCGTTATAGAGGTTATCGTTATAAGGGTAGGTCGACTGTAATGCAATCGTGACATCATAAGCACCCAGTAGTCCAGAGCCACTTCTGCCAGTGCCTAGTACAATAATCAATATACACATAATAAGTAGTAGTTATTAAGTACATGAAGACTAAAGGAAAACTGGAAAAAGAAGGAGAGAAGAACAATTGCCCTAACCTGACACTGTTCAATGCATCGAGACGAGTTTGCCCACTTCACCAAGGCAAGCAAGCGAATAAACTGCTTCCTGATGCGCGTTGCAAATTTCACAATCTCAATTTTCCTGAGCATGGTGACAAGATAGAGTGGCAGTACGAGACAATACAATAACGTGATACTACACAGAAACTGTGCATACACCTGCAGTGCAATTAGCATGTTTCACCAGCATTGACCAGATAACACTAGACAATTTCTTTGGCTACAAGTGAGTCAACAGCAATAATTCCATCACCTGCAACACTTCACATACCAATCGGTACATGGACAAGTACAGGGACAGGTATGCATGCATCGAAGAGTATGAACAAGAGTGCATAACCAAGAGTATGCAACTGTGGTTATCGGTGGTCAATGTGTGGCACGCTGCCTTCATTACATAACTCGCCTGCATCACGATTTTACTCATGCACTAAACACACACACACACACACACACACACACACACACACACACACACAAATGAGGTCATGTAGTGAAACAGTATAGCTGGCTTAGTCAGGGTCCAGGATGTTATATGGTGTGTGTGTGTGTGCGTGTGTGTGTACATGCGTGCGCATGAGCGCGTGTGCATGCATGCGAGCGTATGTATGTGTGTGCGTGGGTGCGCATGCGTGCGTGTGTGCGCGCACATGCGAGTGTGAGCGTGTGTATGTATGTGTGTGTGTGTGTGTGTGTGTGTGTGTGTGTGTGTGTGTGTGTGTGTGTGTGTGTGCATGAGGTGGTTTCACTCTCGTGGTGGCTTGCGTGTACATCATTGTTTGCCCCTGGAACCATCGGAAGCGTCCGCGCCGGCATCACCTATTCCGCTCAACGTCCCAGCTTCTCTCTTGTGTGTGACATGCAATCGGCAGTTCAAGTCAGTGCCTGGTTTCAGACGTCACAAGTGCGACCGTGGCCATCGAGCAACCAAGTCTGATAGAGCGTCGTATGGTGTTCGCTGTTCTCGCTGCAGCCGTCAGTTCCGTCGACAGAGTGACCTGAGTCGTCATCTCCGTTTCTGCTCCTGACAATGACTCTGGCTCCTTTCGGAGTGGTGTGGCCCTTGTGGCAGCCAAGCTACAGTAGTAGTACAGTAGTGTGTGTGTGTGTGTGTGTGTGTGTGTGTGTGTGTGTGTGTGTGTGTGTGTGTGTGTGTGTGTGTTGTACGCACCGTACTACGTGACCAAGTGTGAGCAGTTTCAGATACTGCCTACTCCACAGCCAGCATAGTGAGGGCTCTGAGCACAAGCTCTCTTGTTACTACCGCCGATGAAAGTCGTATAACGGATGGTTTACGAAAATGAATACGAGACTGGCATCACTATTGAAGATAAAGCCGCAGACCTCATGGCCGATACGCACTGTATATACTTGATGAAGTCATACAAGACACCGGCCATCAGTGTGCTCGGGATTGCGCAGTGGGAGATGAGCATGACAGCCAACCCAGATCAACAACGCACTGGTTCTACCCCCATTTGGCACAACTGTGCTGTAGTACTGTCTGTGCGATAGTGCAAACGTACAATGACGCATTGCTGAATTTATCACATGAATGCACCTTTGAAGATGTGGGTCCAATCAGGAACCAGTTTTCTCCCAGACTAGGTGAGCTGGAGAATAAATATTTATAGTCGAATCGGGATGGGGGCGGCAGTCAGTTGGCACACTCGTAGAATGGGGTAGTACCCAGAGTCAGCAATCAACCAATAGCAATACGTACTAATCCTCGAAGCCATCATTATAATTTATATATTTTACACAAAATGCCATGACAAATGGAACAAATAATTGAAAAGGTGGATTTCAAAATGGACAAGTAAAGCCAGACAGATCTCCTTTCAGAAAAAAAGAGTCAAACGAGACTTTAATTTACCTTTCCATGTCATGCTTGCGAGGAAGCCTGTACGCAGCACACAGAATAATTCAACAAGGACCAAATAATAAACGCCACAGCTTCGACAGAACAAATCCACTGAATATCAGGTAAACTAACAATTCAGCTAACACGGAAAGATCGTGGTATGTCTTCTGCAACATATTGTCGAGCAGTTGCCCGAGGCTCACGCCAGGCTTCTGCAACTCCATTCTATCGTCCACCGTGCTCTATGTGAAGACTACATTCTCTCTTCCTCTGTTGGTCAGACAAAGCATCCACGACGCCTTCTTGCTCCTGACCACCTATTTTTTTGTTGAAATTTGGTTGATACGGAGTAACAGCACAAAAATTGATGTGGTCAACTGAAAATTATTTTGCGACTTTACGGTGCACAATGCACAATGCACATGCACAACCGCATGCTGCATGTGTGCGCGAACGTGCGCTTGCACATGCATGTCCCCAGCTAGCTAGCTACCAGCACCACGCGATCGTAGTCTGTCGACATGTCTGTGGCTGCGACCACATAATCTGGTCATGTCAAGGACATGATCGGCAAAGCCAAGCAAGACGATCGACGAGTAAACAGTCAGCCCTCCCCCCCCCCCCCCCCCCCCAGGCTCCCCGACACTCGATCGACGAGTAAACAGTCAGCCCTCCCCCCCCCCCCCCCCCAGGCTCCCCGACACTGCGATACAATCATGTATGATGTAGGCTTATTAGCCGCTATGACTAGTACACTCAAACGCCTCTTCCGGACGCCTCAGATACGGGCACGTCTCTCTACCGGGCACCTTCAGCTTGCTTCGAATTATTTGGGGGTTTTGAACTTTTTTCCGTATGAGGAAGTGCTCATTTTTCACTGCCACCCTATATGTAATCCACACATTTTTATCAATGGGTTCCTTTTGCATCCTGAACATGTGCAATACGTTCAAAATAAACTACTTCTTCAAAAATGATATGATACATGGTACATGAGTTATCCTGAGATACGGGCAAATCTGAGATACGGGCAGTGCCCGGTCCCAAGGTGCCCGGATAAAGAGACGTCCGAGTGTATGAGCCATGGCGGTGGAGATCGAGGCCGGACTGAAGCAGTGAAGGGAGCAGGGAGTGGTATTGACGAATAAATCTTGGACCTGCCTGGTGCCGGTGCCCGGTGGTGATAAGAATACTATAGACTACAGTAGTAGTAGTACTGTAGTACGGTTATTACCGGCGGTAGCTGTGTGTTGCTCCCTACATGGCCATGGGAGCTTGCGGTATTCCTGCCGACTTGACTGACTCACGACTGCCATCCGGAGCACACCAGATGTCCATCGAACCTTCCACTCGGCAAACCTGCATTGCAAGAAAGAACCACTTCCTGCTCAATACACAGTGTTTCGGCCCGAACCTGGCCGAAGTCGCACCAACCTCTTCTTCACATTACCGGTAGTACTAAAGAATTGAACCTCAGTATCTTTTCCGTTTGGAGTTGCGGAGGTTGCCTAGAGGCTAGACGGTAGAATGTAGTAGATAGAATGTAGTAGATGCTGAGGACAACCAGTGACTCCTAACCGGACCTCACTGACCAGGAGTAGCCGCCAGCCTTACTGGTGTTACCGGTGATTATGATGCTGAACGAGTCTGAAGTCTAGACTAAAGTCTGAAGGCGCTACTTGACTAATGCGCATTACCCGTGGTGCCTTGACCCTGTCTCTGCTGCCGGATGACTGATTAGGGAGATTAGCATGAGGCAGATTAAGATAGCATGCGCTGCCTCCACACTACAGTGCAGCGACTACATGTATGTTGCTCTTATCTGGAGAGGAGCTCCGGAGGTGTCATTTTGTCATTTCCGGTGCGGCTGGGCTACATCATAGTAATCAAATCAGTACATGTACCTTGGAAGTTTATAGCAGCTAGCCAGCTGCTGTAGCTCTTCCTGGACGTGTGGTCTATTGTAGTGTAGGAGTACAAAGATCGTAATCGCTGCCAATTTTCATGATCATCGGCCATGGATCATGCTCAATTTTCACCTACAGCATACAGTGCACCAGTCTCCTGACT
>NC_088643.1:75508095-75545595 GCF_964019385.1 Sycon ciliatum | reverse complement strand
CTCAGGTCTAACCTTCCTTCAATCCACGAACACAAAGACACAGAGCAATGAAAGTGTAGATTGCTACTTTCTTCTCACACCATTTATTTGTGTGTACATGTCAGCTTGAGTAGCTGTGCGAGGGCACCAGGAGAGGAAGAACTGATAGCCTAGTAGTAGAGGCAGTGGTGTTCTGGTCAGTGGGTATAGCGGTCCCATGGCATGATGATGCTGGAGATGGAGGAGAATTGTGGAGGACGACGGCCTCCTCTGAGGATGTCCCCATTGCTATCCGTGACTGTCATCATTCTCGCACTGGCCGCCGCAGCGGCGTCAGTGCCACCCGGTGGTCAAGGGAATGCCAGGATCGCCAATCAGTTCCTGGATCCCAGGAGAGCCTTGCTGGGGGTGACGGTGGCCAGGGCCCCGAGCCCCGACGCTGCCGCAACCCGAAACGACACTCTCTTGTACTGCAGGTCGTGTCGCAGTAGAATGGTGAACATTCTCTATCGGATTCGAGGACAGGTCGAGAAAACCCTGAAGGTAGATCTACTGTTCTTCTTCATACAATAGATCTATCATGTTACATGTACTAAACTTCTCACCGGAAGTAACGCACCCGGTCGGGCAGGCTCTTCAGTCTTCGCCCACAATATGTGTGCTGACTCTGTTGTCTTCTTTATCTCTACAATGTAGGGGGGGGGGGGGGGTAATTTCCATGAAGGGGTTTATCAAGTTAGCTTTGTGGTTTCAGCGTAGGCTCGAAGACGTTGTGCTTTCGGCATGGTGGACAAAAGCCGAACACAAGATTACAATACACTGTATTACGAACTCGGCCGATTGTAGACAGATCAGACAATTGTAGCATTTCGGTCATGTTGGTCAAAAACGAGTACATAATATGAAGTAGAATGAGGAGCTTAGTCATAATATTATGCACAGCAGCTGGTTTGTTCGAAGAGATCACGGATTAGAGGTGTGAAAAATATATCCTCGCATGGATCAGACTTCAGATCATGACTATCAAGATACTATAGTATTAGTAGTGTTTCGTCAAGACTAAAGGCACTCGGATCACCGCTCCCTGCAATGCCGGCTTGACATACACAAGTACATGACTGGTCCGTGAATACTTCGAAGTAATAGTAACCGATTGCAAACGTTCTGACTTGGGCTTGGGCCACCTTCCATCAGTGCAACACCGATAAGAATGTTCTCCGTTTTGCAGTTCCTTGGAACTGTCAATCATGGTCAATCTTGACGCTAGAATGGACGGTGCCGCGGTGAACTAATTACTTGGACTTTGTTATGTCAGTAGATCTACTATGCAGAATGTTTGCTATCAACGCAAAACATCGGACTCCGCTACAAATATCGCTCCTGAATGCTTTAGGCTGGGTGGTGTTCTTTTCTTGTATGTGTGCAGTTTCAAGACATACAACTGCAGGCGTTTCCCTGCCTGGCGGTTGAAGCTACCCGCCATCTTGGCCTCATCGTTTCCGACCTGCGGATCGAGCCTGCCCAGGAAGCGGGCAGCGTCAGTTTGCAGCTCTCTACGGACTACGGAGCGCACTGGATCAACCTGATCGGTGTTGGTGAGTCCTGCATGCACTGCTATGCCTATTGTCAAGACTGAGTATTATAATTATACTCTTGCTATAGGGCTTGAAAGTGATGACGTCAAAAACGGCCTGGGAGTAGTAAATTGACATCAGATTTCTATTTTGGATCCACTAAGGTGTGACTTTGCTATTGCCTCAGTATGTAGGTGCATAGCAACCCACTCATGTCGTATGCAGGTGCAACTTTTACTTCGCCACCAGTTGTCACCCCGCCCCCACTAGCCAAATCAGTCAGTTTCACTGGCAACATCACCTTGCTGTGAGTGAGACCGCTTGAAATGTGCTTGGATCCATACAAAAACTGGATCCAGGTGGATCCAGTTTTCGAATTTTTCAAATTGTTGCTATGCCATTGCTATGGAGTGACGTAGCACTTTCAAGCCCTATTGTGCTGCTCAAAACTACACGTCTACACTACTATAGTTATGCTACCAAGAGGCAAGAGTTCATGTACTCTAGCTTGATGCTACTCTGCACTGCTAGCGAAGTAGAGCCTAGAGCTAGTAGAGGTCAAACGGGTGCAGTTACTGCATGCAGGCTTTCATGCAAGAGAGCTTGGCCACTCATCAAGTGAGCTCTTCAGTACAAGTACATGATTATTGATGTATGTGAGGAATAGTGTGTGTTCTTCAAGCTGGCACTCCTTATACGGGGCAGCTAAGACAGTGTACAGATGTGAAGTTGCCACGTTCACAGGCAAACATTGGACCCACCGTCCCACAGACACTGTAGAGGGGACGGTTTCAAATAGGACATAGGTTGCAAACCGGAACGGACTCAATATTCACTTTCTCTCTTGGTATTTTGATTAGAAAACATATGTCACAGTGAGACTACGATATGTTATACTCCGAGCCAAAATTTCATGGCTCTGCGATGACCAGAAGCGCCATACCAAGCAGGTGAGTTTTTGCTTCGCACTGCGACTTGAGTTTTACGACTTTCGAAACATTTACTTCTTGTCGCAGGTAAACAGCGGCTCGCCTCTCGCCAATAAAGCACCGCATACCAATCAAAACTAATGGAAGCACACACAAGGCTTATTGTTACTCTGTACTGGCCGTCGTGGAGCGATAGCATTTACCTATTTTCAGACCCAGGGTGAATTTGACGTGCACTCTAAAACATGTCCGGTTTGGAGCCACCTCTGATTTGAACTTTTTTGAAGCGAAAAATTGGGCAACTTGGAGGCAATGGGTCAACACAAAGGAGTGGCTCAGTTCGATTGACTCTGGCCCCAGAGCAAACTTCAACATGCCAGTTTCCTTCCACAAACATATTTAGAGTGAAAAATCAACGCTGATGATCGGTTTGGGTCTATACAAATTTGGCTGTCAAAGCGTCCCGGTATCGAGCCGTCCCCTCTACAATGCGAAGACAAACTGCAGTTCACAGTCATAGTCATACCGGTATGTTTCAGACAACTGGACAGTGAGGCGCATGTGATAATCCCGATGTGCCTCATCTGAACAATCATCCGCGAACCGCCCATCACATGAAAAAGTAATCTAAGTGCTGGTTGTATAACTGTGCATGCGTGATGTGTGTGTGTGTGTATATGCATGTGTGTGCATGTGTCCATGTGTCCGTGGCATGCAGGCACCATTGGTCCAGCTAGACCGCTGTACATCCAGCCTCACTGGCAATTGCGAATGGTCCACCGAATGGACGTGCACCGTGGATTTCACGTCCTGCATGTCAGCATGGCTGTCGGTGTGTGGGGCCTGACCCGCCAAGCTTTCAACACGACTGCGCGCTGTCCAACATTCGGTGAGGCAAGACTGTGCCAGTGCTCGGAGGTCTTTCACAGAGTGAATGTGTCAGTAGCTACCAATGACACTGGAGAGGAACGCCAGCCCACAGTAGCTGGCCAGCAGGATGGTCATCCTGCGGAAGCTATTTCGGCTGTTCATGGCCGAGTCCGGAGACAGTCAGGCCGCTATCGTAAGTTATTCCATATACTAGTATCTTGATCCAACATGATGCTATCAGAGTGACCCACACTTCACTGCATCCCTAGGCCCTGTGTACCCAGCATCCAACATGATGCCATCAGAGTGACCCACACTTCACTGCATCCCTGTGTACCCAGCATCCAACATGATGCCATCAGAGTGACCCACACTTCACTGCATCCACGTATACCCAGCATCCAACATGATGTCATCAGAGTGACCCACACTTCACTGCATCCCTGTGTACCCAGCATCCGCCCACGGTGTCTTTCAAGGACAACATGGTTTCTACTTGTAATGTTCTCGTGCTTCTGTTCTTTCCCACAGCCACACCGCACACGCCCATCATATCTCCCTCGAGCAGAGCTATCTCGGCCAATGCTATTCTATTGTCATGGAAACAGCCTATAGTAAAGGGAGACAAGAAGGGACCCAAGGAGTTTGTCATCGAGATCTCGGCACCTGGATACGATGAGAAGCTTACAGTGGGATGCGACGACTGCGACAAGGGAGACTATGTGGCACGCATGTCGACGCCAACTGGCTACGGTGTGGAGTTCCACAGGCTGATCGAGAGTCTTCAGCCGTTCACCAAGTACACAATCACAGTGATGGCCGTTGGTGAGGAAAAGTCCAGTGAGCCCACTAGAGACATTGTGATCCGTACAGCGGAGGCAGGTAAGCACAGCGGGGATACACTACAGACTAGTACAGTAATCTATTCCATGTGGTGGATTAGGAACATTTTATTGTGCACTATCGTACGAAAACATCTTCTCCAGAACACAAAGTTTAAGTATGAAGCTCACACCTATGCATCCTATAGAGTGGTTTCACATCTTTGTCATGTGACTGAATTTGTGTAGCCCAAAATGTACATGGCATGTGCGAAGAGTGGAACCAACATGGCCGACATCATGTGACCCATACATGCATTGCAAGGGTTGAGTGGAGTTGCAGCCAGCATGGCTGCCGGTCCCGTATGATCATGTGATAGATGTGAAACCGCTGTATATAATTATTATAATCCGATATGATGCCATTGTTGTGCTCGTTGTGCAATGGCTAGTGCTACTGATCATCACTATCACATCTTGTTTCCTCTTGTCGCGGCGGTTGTAGCTCCTGAGTTTCCACCGACTGGTGTTACCGTGTCCAAGGTGACTGGCCACTCAGCCAAAATTGCATGGCAGCCGATCGATGTAGCGTTCCGGCACGGAATCCTTCAGCAGTACGAGGTGCTGGTCAGAGAGACGCAGGCTGACGTTATCGCGGCCCGAGGCAACGTCAGTGCCCTGGGCAACAGAAGCAGCACCACCGTCACAGATCTGGTGCCCCTGAGAGAGTACGCTGTCACGGTCAGAGGCTTCACCGATGCTGGAGTCAGCCTGCCCAGCGACGAAGTGGTCTTCACCACAACCGAAACAGGTCAGCTGATGTTGTGTGGCCCTGCATGTGATGTGGGTTACTGGATGAAAAGCAATGTGCTTTTTTTTGTAGAAATGATGCATGCTGCTGGTTCAAGTAACATGATTTAGCATGTAGTGTGCTATACTCTACCCTGCTAGTGTTGACTTGACATTCATACACAGTCACACTGATTAACTCAACGTGTGTCAGCATAGCAAACAACCCCTCGCTCTCCTTATGGCTCTCCATTCCCAGTTCCAGGCATTCCGACTCGGGTCAAGGTCAGACCCATGTCACCCACAAGCGTACTTGTCATGTGGCAGCCACCGGTGCACCGAAGCCAGGTGAACGAGACGTTCACCGTTCAGTACTGGCCGTCAGCTGCCAAAGCTGGGCAGAGCCAGGCACTGCAAGAGGTGACCACGGACACACTGGCGTTCATCCGCGGACTGCAGCCAGCTACCACCTACACTGTACAGGTGGCAACCGTTGATGGCACAGGTCGAGGCGTGGGAAGTGACATGATCAACGTTACGACTGAACCAATAAGTAAGAGATGTCACGTTGTTCAAACCTGGTTACTCCTGCTAATACTTCTACATGTACATGACCGTATATCAACTCATTTCCTGCTGAGGAATACTATCAAGGAACTAAGCTCAACAGTCAGCAGTAGGACAACTTGTGAATCTGAAGGATGCAGTGATTAACATTAGATGAATACCCTACACGGACGAAACAGTTCCGTCTGCAGATTTGAGTAACCTAAGAGAATCAGCATGTGATATGCACTACTTTCTCGTTGACAGCACCTTTCCGCCTGTGTCTTCTTGCAGTCACCCTGGGTGGAAACGCTGCAGTGAACATCGAAGCATCCGCAATCAACAGCACCGCCGTCAATGTCACGTGGCACGCACCCGAGCTCATGAGAGGCCAACCGGTCGAAGTTGGCAGTGCCGGCGTACGCGTGAGCTATTCACTGGTGCCCACGGAGGTGAGCGGTGGCAAGCCGCCAGGCCCAGCCGTTACTCACCGCCAGCCCCAGCGTTCCCAGCTTACTCCGCTGGGACAAGGGTACGGCGTGATGACTGGGCTCACTCCATACTCGTTCTACAACGTCACTGTGGAAATGGTCCCCGATGCTAATCCGTCTAATCCGTCTAATCCTAATGCTAATCCTTCTCTGCAACTTCTTACAACTAGCGACATCATTCGCACTCCTGACTCAGGTAAGGCTGAACTACATGCACTACAAGACGACGGAAGTCAGTAGCCAGTTGGTGTTCTCACGGCTGCACGGAATACTGTGAAAATGAATTGTGAATAGAAATTTTGAAATGGAAATGGACAATATGTGCATGCGCATTGACAATGCACAGCCCAACATCACGATTGTACTTCGTTATGTTACACCAATAGTGCAGGTAGGCTTAGCACAATAGCCTAGGGCCATAACTGAGAAACAGAGTGTTCAAGTCATTCTTATACTAAGTTATAACTTATTAGTTCTGTTCCCATGTTTGTGCTACATTACACTGCACCAAGTCTGGAGCACTCTTCAAGGCAGAACTACATTATATAGAGGTACTGGTTGTGTGTCCATGGTCTTGCAGTTCCTCCTCCGCCTGGTGATTTGTCAGTACATCCGGAGGTTCTTCACGGCCCATCGGTGCTGGTCGAATGGACACGCCCAGCACACGCCCAGCACAGCGTCATCAGCTACACGGTCACAGCCGAGGCCTTGCCACCTGCCGCTCCACACCGTGTGCAGCACGTCGTCAACAAGGCCCAGCACAACATCACCGACGCGGCAGGCAATGTCGTCCAGTGGCGCATGACCGACCTGCGTGAGAATACGGAGTACTCGGTCACTGTCCAGGGAAGGAATGAGGTGGGCTCCTCATATGCCACTGCCATGGCACTCACCACAGCAGCATCTGGTGAGTAAAACTTTATACCTGTTGAAATAAACTGCCAACGTGCACATCAAATAATAAGAAAAGACAAAACGAGATGTCCTGATGAGGCACTACTCGGCATTGCTTTTATCCCCACAGGAGGGTATTTCCCTTGCTGCCGTGGATGCACACAGGTGTTGTTTACTGATGTTCCAATGTTAAGTAAAAGCTGTATTCTACAAAGCCAAGTCATGTGGATAATGTGTACCCGAGTGGGTGACAAGCAAGTGTCACTGTGACTATGTGTGTGTGTGTGTGTGTGTGTGTGTGTGTGTACGTGTGGTTTTACAGTCACAAGCGAGCCACAGGACGTGCAGGCTCTCGGTGCGGCGTATAACGCAATCCGCGTCCAGTGGCGCAAGCCGGCCAAGCGTGTGGGACCCATCTTGCAATACACGGTGGCGTATGCACCCGTTAACAGGAGCGTTGGCGGCGCGGCGGCTGCGATTCTACCCGACAGTGTGCCGTACGTACGGCGCCTGCAGTTCAGCGCCCTGACCAGCACATGTCTGATCACCGGGCTCTACACAGGTCAGACCTATGCAGTTTGGGTGTGGGCCAGCACATGGACAAGTCACGGCTCAGAGCAGGGACTCCCAAGCCAGGCGGTGTTTGCGGTGACGGATGGCAGTGCTACCACAGATCATGCTCCACACGACCACAGTATGATATCAGGTAAATTTCCAGTCCGTATTGCAGTAGATGGCCCCGAGTATTCACCAGCATACACTGTACAATGACAGACATGGTGTACTTGTAATTATGGGAGATCTCCAATGAATCTGCATTGTAATAATACATGTACATCAAAGCACATGGATTTAGCTCCAGTGAATATATTCTGTGTGCACAAATTCTCTCTCTCACTACAGAGCAAGCCCTACTGAACCCTCAGTATCTGGAAGTGCAGAGCACGGGCCCGAGAACTGTGACCGTCCGGTGGCACCGCTCTATAGCACAGAACATCATAGGCTACGTAATCCGTATCCTTCAGATTGGGCCAGCCAAAGAGACAGCTGTGGACAGTAGTAGCACGCCGGCAGTAGGCCAGCAAAAGTACCTGCCTTGGCTGGTAACGCGCAGTGCGGACATGCCGACAGAGATAGAGCTGCGTGGTCTCCGGCCGCACAGTAAGTATGCCGTGGAAGTGTTCGGCTTCTCCGCGCGAATGAACAGCACCGGAACGGGCCGGAAGTTTGTCGTCACCATGCAGTCACGGCCCAGCGTGCCCCCGTCGGACCTGCAGGCCAATCCGCTCACGTCTCGCTCGTTGCTGGTGACCTGGGGCACGGTACCGAGCGCATCACTGAACGGCATACTGCACGGTTATCAGGTGAACCTTACACACGAGCAGACCAGTGACAGTTCCGATGACCATGTGGCGTACAGGAAGCAGACGGCGTTCATCGCGTCCAACTTGCCAAACTCCTACACGGCCACGGCCCTGCATCCGGCCACGCCGTACCATGTCTCCGTAGCTGCCATCACGGACGGCGGTGTGGGACCACCAGCCATGGCATTGATTACCACTCATGAAGATGGTAAGAGAAAGAGCAAGGATAACTTGTGACTCGAAGTTGTGAGCATTGCTGAGAAGTAGTGCACAGCAAAGAAGATATTTGTACACGGCTGAGTGACTGAGCTTGAAAAACCTGGGTTTGTCTGTAACTTTACATGTATGACTAAGCAGTGTCTCTCAGTGAGTGTTGCTATTACATGTACACGGAATACGCAGTAGAACTAACGATGCATTCCTGTTGTGTTCTCCAGGGAAATACAGACTCTCTGAAGCTTTACTCCAGCCGCTTCTGAGGAGAACCCTAGAAACCACTATACACTGTATGTAGAAAAAAAGCGGCTTCACAAAGCAATGTTTGACTGACCTACTCTGGAATCTTTCACTTTGTTGCAGCTCCTTCAGATATCATCCTAGATGCTACGGTGATCAATGACACATCAGTCAATGTCTCCTGGAGCCTCGCACCAAACGGCCGTCTGACCCAATTTGATCTCGCCTATCACCCGCACACGATGAATGTTAGTGGAAGCAAGTCTGGCGGCCCGCTCAGGAGAAACTTGCTTCACCGACGAAATCAGCGCTACACCATCCTGAATAGGCTGAGTCCCTACCACTTCTACACGATCGCACTCAGCGCTGCAACCAGCAAGGGCTCGGCCAAAAAACAAATATCAGTCTTCACAGCCAAGAATGCCGCAGGTTAGAGAATCCAGCTATATAATACAGGGCACTATCCACCAGTTACTGCAGGGTAAAATTGAGGACAGTTGGCCAAGCAGATAGCCATTTTTAAAATCAGACCATTGCCAGGTCACATATACACTAGTGACATCACAGTACTCGGAAAAACAGGCCAGCTTGCATTGACTTCATCAGTAGTATCAAGCTGGTTTCAAGCTAACGTTACCAGTGTGGACATATGGGGATTGGAAATAGCCAAGGTGACAATGCACCCGATCATATCGAAATGGCAGAACTTCATGCTGGTTATAAATAATCGCTGTAACACTTTTCTTTGAAAATGGGTGTGCGCCTGGCATTGCAACACCCCCAGCATGTGCTGGCAGCAAGTTGCTAATTACGTCTGACCGGAATCACTCTAAAGAAAAGAATAGCCGACAATGCCATTACGACAGAATTCTCGGCACATATTGTTTCTTACTCCTGTCATTCATTGACGTTCCTCTGGTGTGCCTTAACAGAATCACAGTCGGACATGTTGGAAATTCTGGGCTGCCGAGCTGTTTCGACCAGCAGTGTACGCGTACACTGGTCTATTGGCCGGCCAGTAGCGGGGATGTTCAGCTATCTGCGCTTGCTGACCAGCGAGTGGCAGAACGGTTCGGCCGTGTCCATACACAACGTAACATTACCGACCACCGCACGGGCCACGCAGATGGCGCATCTGGACAGCAGCCGGTCGTACTCCTTCCGCCTGCTGGCGGTCAAACGGACTAACGGCCAGAAGGTGTTTTCCCTGCCGTGCAACCTCATAGCACCAGGTAAGAGCGGACAAAAGCATATACTGTAGTGAGTCTGATATACCCTTCAGTGTCTTAGGCAGGTTCTGGGCATAGCTGCAAACTCTGAAGTTTTGATACGCCATATCAAGCTGGTCGGTATGACCGAAGTATGCCTCGAAAGCAGCATGTCGCTAAGCCATTTTCCCCATTGCCCAGAGACACAATGTAGGAGTAATATATGCAGACACTTTCGGGGGAGACTTTATGCATGGCACCAGTCAAGTCATCATGACTGTGTCTTTATGTTCCTTTGCTGCAGAGTATCGATTGGATATCAAGAAGGGCAGTTCAGCCAATACTACCA
Source organism: Sycon ciliatum (assembly GCF_964019385.1). Classification (NCBI taxonomy): domain Eukaryota; kingdom Metazoa; phylum Porifera; class Calcarea; order Leucosolenida; family Sycettidae; genus Sycon; species Sycon ciliatum. The sequence goes on along the minus strand of NC_088643.1, from coordinate 75,535,325 downwards.
CAAGCACAACCAGCTTTGATGACTCACAGGTGGTGGATCACAAAGGTAGGATATACCAAAAGGCACAAGCACTCTTCGACATCAAACAGTACATACAGGCTGAGTCGACCTACCCTTATAACGATACATGTAGCTGGAGATTCTCGTTCTTCCCAGTCGTATTTGTGCAACAATGACACGGAGATCTTCTGGAGGTGTGCACAAACAGCTGGGGGCATATTTTTCAGAGCAACGGAGTTGACAATACCGTAAAGCAAAGAGCAAAGTACCCAATAAGAAAACCAAGGGGAAAGGAGGAGAAAGTGAGCTATTACGCAACTCAGTCTACAACTTACAAGTGGAGTGCGCCTGTCTATTGTATACAAGTAGTACATAGCCATCATTGCTATTTCTCCTGTCTTTTCCTCAATGCAGGTAACACTACCGTCGTCGTAGCAGTGGTACTGCCGCTTGCTGTCATCATCGTACTAGCCGCGGCTCTGCTTGCGTACCGATGTAAGGGCTGTGCCCAGTGGCGCAACACAATGCTCTACGAAGTCGCATGCAACACACCAGTCGGCAAAGGTGTACTGCCGAGGTGGAACTCACCGACAAAACTGAAGAATGTTGATTTGGCGAGCCTGGAGCACCTACAGATAGCACGGAATCGTCTGCACAACATGCAGCCAATTGGCGAGGGCAACTTTGGCAAAGTCTACATGGCCGAAGCCGAGGGAATCGGGCTGGATAGAAAAGAACGTACACTGGTGGCCATCAAAGCTCTGAAAGACACGGACTGTCCAGAGGCACGCCGAAAGTTCTACCAAGAGATGAAGACAATGGCGGAGCTCTCTCATGCCAACCTCCTGCGTCTGCTCGCAGTTTGCACAAAGAAACAGCCGGCCTATTTGATAACGGAGTTCATGAATGAGGTAAGAGGAGGATTGCGATTCAAGTAGGATAGCGTTAATGAGAAAAAAGCTTTTCTCAAGTTGGCCTGATACGAATCTGATGCTAGTGGGAATAGGTGTTGTGTTAACATAATTATTTGCTAGTGCAAATGCACGTATTGTAAAATTGTCCTGTTCAACATGTTCACACAGTCATTCACACAGAACTGCTACCATTCTGTGTCTTGTGTCAACAGGGCGATCTGAAATCGGTTCTCGTTGCATCAAGGACATACAAGTCCCAGCATTTATCAGATGAGAACCTGCTGCACATCATACACCAGGTGTCGTCGGCAATGAACTACATGTCCTCACGGCACTTCATTCACCGAGACCTGGCCGCACGCAATTGCCTGGTGTCGCACGGCCTGTGCGTGAAGGTGGCCGACTTTGGGCTAACGCGTCGTGTCGGCCACGCGTCCATGGACTACTACCGTGCATCCGACGGCCTGCTGCCAGTGCGCTGGATGCCACCGGAGGCGCTGTTCGATGGCATCTTCAGCACGGCCAGTGACATCTGGGCGTTTGGCGTCTTCTGCTGGGAAGTGTACACGCTCGGCCAGCTACCCTATCCCGGCTGCGCCAATACGCAGATTGTCAGCTGGATACGCGACGGCAATCGACTGCCTCGCCCCGACCTTTGCCCGGAGCATATCTACGAGAGCATGCAGGCGTGCTGGAGAGAAGAGGCCGGCGTACGACCTAACTTCAAGCTGCTGCATGAGTTTGTCAGCGCGTGCATGGACGCTTCGTCCAAACGACAACAGAGCGTGCACACCTTCGACGCGTACGATAGCGATGGCGACTACGTCATCAGCAATTCCGGCGCTGCCGACAGCGGCGAGTTCGAAGAGGTTGACCTAGACGGTTACGAGAACGCATGGGATACCTGTGAGTACGATGTTGCCGACGCGCCTCACCTGGTGATGAAGAGCAAGGCTGCAAGAAAACGATTGTGATACCGCCCCACTGCCGCGCCCGAGTGCAGCAACAGTCGACGGTGCGATCACAGTGGAAGAACATTACCCTCCAACCCTAACCCGCCGGCACACCCTACCTAGTCTAGACATAGCGTTGCGCCTACATGTCCTTGACCTACTCATAGCATTCTCAACTTCCACTCCCATTCAGTACTATCCAATGGTGCAACAACCATCTTCTCAGGGCACACGCTATCCTACAAGCACACAGCCCATCATACTTTCAACTTGTGCATATTCTACACATAGCACACATACATTTCTTCGTTCCTTGATGTACTTGACGACCTTGCAATTAAAATCGATACGCCAAGATACTGTTGTTGAACGCATGGCTGTATGCATGGTGCTGACCAAAAGCCTTTGTAAGCAAAGAAATAAGCATGCTTCTTGATAATATGTTAAATCCAGCCTGGCATGGTGTTCACTGTGAATGTGTGGCAACACCTACATACCAGTATGTATATTGAATCCATCTTTACAGATGCCCTCAGGCAATCCTCATCAAAAGAATATCTGGTCTGGTGCTATGCTCAAACAAGAACACACTAGCATAGTATTTGATAGCAGCCATGAGAATTAGGTTGAAACCTTTCGGAGAAGAAGACGTAATCATACGGGCTGATCAGAAAAGTTCCACGGTGACAATGCCAGGCATGAAATGTCTGCCAGTACTAGCATGCACCACGCCTGCACAGCCGCCTCTACAGAGAAGAAGTAGTACAGTTCCACTGGCACAGGTCCACTAGCATGAAGTAGATACAGACATGGTCAGCTGAAGACACAGCAACTCTTCAAACTCATAGCACCAGACTGAAAGCAGCTGTCTAGAGGTTTGGGCATCATGGCAGCTACAGCGTACTTGCTAGTGCAAGTGGTTGTCATAGACATAGGCAAACAAACTGCTATTACACCTCACCAGCAAGGACCGATGCGCAGCAGACATCTCTTACCATTCACCATTGTCACACCCTCACACCTGCAGGGTACAGAACACACACAAGCGAACAGCATTCGAATGTCGAGAATGACAACAATTAGTCAATTACCATTCTTCAAGCAGCACAGTAAACTACTATATGTACCTCAATTGAGCATAACTTTCGAAGTAATACATGCATGTACAGTGTGCAGTCCATGTCTTGTGCAATATCAACAATGCCATACAATAAAACAAGGAAAGCCAACTGCACTATCCCTCTTCGGTCAATACGAATGTATACATCTAATGAGGGATAGTGCAAGTACTATCTTGTAGCTAATCATACGTGCTTGCAGAACCAACGGTCAGTACTGGTGGGCTAACAAAGCATGCACAGCGAGTTCACTTGCAATACGGGAAGCCTATTCACCCACGTACCGTGACCATGGGTCCGCTGCCGATGTTGCAGTCCAGACCGATCCTTCATATGAATCATAATCTGTGCCATTGCATTGTACTATCAGTACACACAACCGTACACGTGTCCTGTATGGAGTATGGGGCCGATGCATAACACAACGGATGGAGATTGTGCATTTTGCCACTGGTAGGGCTGGTTGCCATGGGTTAGCCTTGCTCTAGGGGCGGCAGGCTGCGTGTTGTCTTGTGCTGCAGCATAGTACACACTGCCAGTGACCTCACAGCCTGGGGTGCATTGAACCTTGGCACTCACTTATTTAACCATGGCTGCGCAGAGTAACGCATACGCTCCACAACATCAATGGTGGTGATCAGACACTGCTCACGCTTCCATTGCTCCATCAACTCCGACAGAGAGGACGCAGACAGTTCTCCGGTGATGGAAGACAGAAGACCCTCCTTGACAGCAACTTCCTCACTGTAGAGTCTTTCAAGAATATCAATCCAAGAGAGCTTTTCACAAATACTGAAGGAGGTTGCAGAAGATTCTACACAGGCTGTCACAGGAATATCTCCTTGGTTGTATAACCTCCAGGCACGTTTTCTGAGGCGCTTCATGGTGGCAACAACGGATAAAAATACTTCTACATTGCGCTGTATTTTCACGACCAGATTGTTGAAAGCATGTACTTCTTTGACAAGAAGCTGATCCACTACATCGGCGAGGTTATTCAAAACTAATGTTTTCTCAACAGAAGGAGCTAACAATGAGTCAAGCTGCTTTTTGATGTTGATCAATGTAGAGAAATACTGCAGACTCTCTCCTTGAACTGCATGCCATTTGTCAACGGCATTCGAGCATTCCAACAACACATCATCGATCTTACCAGTAAACGACATGATAGAATCGGAAATTCAGTGACGAGAATAGACGAAACCTTGTCACAAGAAAGAAAAAGTCCTGGAGCTGGGTGGGCCAAACAACTACCACAGTACCAGTACTTTCTTGTCATACAACTATTACGTTATTGATTATTGACATAATTAATTATTTATTGTTCTCTTTTTCAAAGCGCTTCGGTAAAAGTTCGGTTTCCAAGGAAATTTAAAAATGACGTCACCCACGCCAACAAAAATGTTGTGGTGACGAAAGCGAACCAGGGTGTTGTACGCCAATACCGTATACGCGTATTGTACTACCGTACTCCCTGTTCGAAACTCATCAAAAAATGATTTCCATTTTCATTTGAATCGACTTGTCAATCTACAATAAACTATTACACATGAATTGTTCAATTTTGACAAACTCAGCTCCAATGGCTCATGTCCGACAGTGATACGAGTAGGTGGTTTTTCAATGACAGCAGGCTCCTGTTCCAAGCAGGACAGCCTTGTGCGTCGACCGATTCGGACCGTCGGCAGTCGACTATTATAGTCCTTCGTCGATTCAACACGTGCAGAAACAATGACGAGCTATCAGCAGAAATTTGCTGCCATGCACCTTGGAGGTGCTTCAGGAGGTGTTAGTGATGTTCCAATGGACGAGCTGGAAGATGAGGAGTCATCCAGGAGGCTTGCTCCGAGGTCTGAGGTCGCTGGCGCTCATCACCCCTCCATAACAGCGGACTCTCATTTTGGAAACCTCTCCACTGCTGAAACGTTTCGAAACTACTACAAGAACGAAACGTCTTATGATGCTAAACTGCCCATAACAGGCTACAGGGACAACATCATATCCACAATTGAGTCTAATTCTGTTGTTGTTATCCAAGGATCTACGGGCAGTGGAAAGACAACCCAGGTACCTCAGTACCTACTGGACCGGTAAGTACATGTCAGGGGCGTCGGAAGGTATTCGACATTGGTGCGGTGGCATGAGTAGGGGGAGGGGTCCGGGGGTCGTCCCGTGGGAAACGATTAGAGAAATTGGGCCCAAATAGCCCATATTTCATTGCTTCAAAAGTCACAAGATGAAATTATTGGTGCGGCTTTGGCCGCACCTGCCGCACCGGTTCCGACACCCCTGCATGTTCCGGTACTAGTATCTTGGACGACACTAGCAACTACTACTAGTCTTCTGGATATATTAGGACATACCATGTTGGTCCTCTAGAGCTTTATTGTCCACACTCGTGGAGCACATGTTCAAGGTGTACCGGGCAAAGCCATCCTGTGCCCTGTATTGTGTACTGTAAGTTTACACAAATTTTCGGCCCATTCAAATTTCGGCCTCTCAGGGCTAAAACACATTTCGACCGCATTAAATTTTCGGCCTGTACTGCACTGCTACTGACGGTATCGATCACTGTCACACTGAAACTTGCAAAACAAAATTTCGGCAGCAACAAATTTTCGGCCAAATACGACCAGGCAGAAAATGGCCGAAAATAAATATGCGCCGAATATTTGTCGACTTACAGTATGTACCCGGGCCGGCGGGCATTGTTGGTACATACCATGTAACCAAGTGATCCCGTGTGAGGTCAAGAGGTGTGGGTCATGTATGAGCAGCTTATGTTGCCAACTCTGCTGTTAACGACGTGCACGGAGTACAGAAACTGTAGGCTGGTGCCATGTGTATTATGTATTGACAGCTTGATCACATTCTGATGGGCAGCGGCTGGTATCTCGTACATGTCCCACACCATTATACACATCTCTTAGGGATTTTCATGTACACGAATACGGCCAGCAAAGTGAGAGCCCATAAGAATAAGCTCATTGTCTTTAATAAGCTCACAATAAATAGGGGGTAAGCAGCAGGATTCGGCCCTGTGCAGATTTTTTCCTCAACCACCACACCACAACTGTGCTCTCCAGCCGACCTTGACAGGTTGCCACAGCACACCATCAGCAAGAGACACACCCGTTGTGTCTTTTAGAGCGCAGCTGTTGAATTTGGATGGTCTATGGTACTTGCTGTGTTGATTGGGGTACACCTGTGCCCATTGCTTGTCACATTGCAGAGCTCAGGAGAAGCAGGAGCACTGCAACATCATCGTCACTCAGCCGCGTCGTATCGCTGCCGTCAGCGTGGCGCGGCGTATCTGCTCCGAGCGCAACTGGACGCTCGGTGGCCTGGTGGGCTATCAGATTGCTATGAACCGCATGCTGTCGGAGGACACGCGCTTGACATTCTGCACGACCGGTGTCTTGCTGGAGAAGCTCATCCAAAACAAGAATATGACACAGTACACGCACGTCATTCTCGACGAGGTGAGTACAGGTCAGACCACGCTATAACGACCCCCCGCTATAACATAAACCTCACTATAACGTACAAATGTGAATGTCCCTGCCGAAACCGCATCACTTCTGTACAACATTTCCTCGCTATAACATAATCCGCTATAGCGTAATGTTCGCTATAACGCACTGTTTGCTGGGTCCCGGGCGCACGGAGACCTCAGCATAACGTAAAAACTCATATAAAAATGACTATGTACACGGCATGCCTTCTCACGACGAATTCGAGACTGAGCCGTTCACCTCGGAAGCAGGGAGTAGTAAAATACCGGTATTTTATTACTCCCATTACTTTTCTTGTCACATCACGACTCACATGTACAAGTACACGCACTACATGACTCTTGTCACCTCTTTGCTGACAAGCCTGTACACATGTACACATCTTTGCTAGTTCTCATCATACCTGTATGTAAAACAGTACAGTTGTAATCAGTAAGTGAAGAGCGTCATTTTGACACACATATTGCATATTGGTGTGCCCAACTCACTATAACATAAACCTCGCTATAACATAATTTCTCCCATCCCCCAGAGATTGCGTTATAGCGAGGTCTGACCTGTAGTCGGATGCAGTACATGTATAATAATCTTTCACCCCGTCCCCTCTCTCTCTCATTAGTGTTTGATCATCCTGCCTGTTTTTTGGCTCTTTGGCTCTAATTTCCCTGCTAGATGTATTATTTCACTTCCCCCTTTGTGAGTCAGTGGTTGGAGCATCGCTGGCCTCAAGCGAAGGTCCCTACTTTTAGTTCGAGTCCTGGTGGTGACAGTCAGTTTTTTGTTCAGACTTTTCCTGTTTGCATCTTTCCCTCAGGCCAATGGGTATTATAAAACTATTATTATTTTATGTTCAGTGTGTTTTGCTCTCAGCACTTTGGGCCAGCCATATGCTTACTAAATACTAATGTAACGATTTGCTTTACATGTGCTCAGGTCCACGAGCGAGATGATGAAATCGACATGGCTATGTTGGTGGTCCGCAAGATGTTGCGCTCGAATTCTCGGCACGTGAAGGTATGCGAGAGCAAGCACAAGTACTGCATAGCAGTGCTGTGCTGTGCAATTACAAGTGCAGTAATGTACATGTATGTGCGATGGAATTCTGTAGATGTGAGATTTTGCTTTCTGCTTGCTTATGATTGTATACTGGGTGTTTGGCGCCTACAGTATAAATAGCACTTTGTTGTTTTCTTCTGCTGCTTAGGTTATCCTCATGTCTGCCACTATTGCGTCTGAGGAATTCTCCGACTACTTTGGAATAGAGATCCAAGGCGTACTGCAGAATGCACCTGTGTTGACAGTGGAAGGGCGCATGTACCCTGTACAAGAGCACTACCTGGACGATTTCAAGTGGCTGGTCAAAGACGTGAGTTTCCTCATCACCCCCCCCCCCCCCTCCAGTTTTTACCTGCACATTTCCCTTGTCTGTGGTAACTCGATAGCTGTTCAAGATGTTGGATTGTAGTGGCTGGTATGTATGCATGCACGGGTGTTAAAAATCATGTTGGTTATGTCACACACAAGACACTATGGCATGTTTTATTAATTTTTTAAACCTTTTGAAAGCCATGGGCAAAACTTTGTACAAATCATCATGCAAAATCTCGTATGAAGACAGGATGTCACCAGTTTGTTTTTCTAACTTTCGTTAACCCTTTTTGTACTGATTTCCAGCACAGAATGAAGCAGAATTTGAATTTCCAGCACAATTTTCACCTTCAACAGGCTATAACTTTGGCCTCCTTCGCTCCATTTCCACAATTTTGGGCTCTTTGGAAAGCTCCTGGCGAGAGCAACGCCAGGATACCAGGCTATATCAACTAGCTGTCACAAATCAGGCGCAGGAACACATCAAACTCGTCTCCAAGCCCAATATGCGAGCAAATTTCCCCATCAACGCCATTCCACTCTCCTCTATCGCAGAACGCTCAAATCTTTTCGAGGCGATTCAAACTTCAGCCAACTACGTCATTATCATGTGCTGAGTTGGTCAAAGAGCACACGAAAAGGGATTTTCCCCTGAAATGGCGAAGAGATCGATAAAATTTTTGAATTTGCCGAGACAAGAATGCGGTGCGCGATATCTCTGGATTTGTACATCGTAGCTCTTCGGCGATTGTTGCATTGGAAAGCTTGGAGTTTCCGCTACCGAATAGACCCTTCGATTGTTGAATTCGGACAAGAAATGATGGAGTTACGAAGGTTTTACGGATCGATCATGAATTGATCATATGTGATCGATTCACGTACACACCGTACATAAAGGGTTAACATACATGCTGGCCAAAAAGAGGGTTGTTTGTCGATCACCATCGTTCAGTAGCAGTTTGGAAACAGACTTCCAGCCCATAACAATCCAGACAAGGCTTTGATACATGCACTGACCATATGTACTATATGCACAATGCATTGCGTCATGTCACATGCAATCGCGACATCAATGCATGCCTCAAATTCCCACTGCTTCACCATTGTCGCTCTTGTAGTCTTGACACCGCAGTTGGACAGCAACTTGTGGAAATTGGTTTGTAAGCTGATAATCCAGATAAATTGTTCTCTGTGTCCGCAGAGTGCAAGGGATGAGTGCCCGACTTCTGTAATGTAGGACTTTCTTACTCTCGGTCTCGACACGAACCTCTGTGTGTGAACATGTGTGTGTGGACATGTGTGTGTGTGTGTGTGTGTGTGTGTGTGCACGCGTGTGTATGTGCATGGTGTGTATGTGCATGGTGTGTGCATGTGGTCTGTGTGTGTCTGTTTGTGCGTGTCGGTGGGCACTTCACCTTGTTGTGTACATCCAGACATTCTTCTCCGACATAGAGGACAACGCGCCGGCCATTACAGATTATGCACAGCGCATGTGCATGGAGCTGATTCGGCTGTTTGACACGATGGAGGTTGACCAGGAAGTCCAGGGTTATGGTCGCGGGACAGTGCTAGTTTTCCTGCCCGGAATGGGAGAGATTCAGGATATGACCGGCTTCCTGGGCCCCATCACCGAGACGGAACGACTGCAGATTGTTCCCTTGCACTCCAAGGTGCACTTTGAGGACCAGCAGAGGGCTTTCCTGCCACCGGAAGAAGGTCGCAGGAAGGTGAGCGGTGGATGTGTGCTATCACTCTAAGAAGTGAATGTCACAGATCTATTCCTGCAGTTTCCACCGCCTTCATGAAGACAGATCCATGCACTGAGATTGCTGACGGCACTGGGCTGGCTGTTGCCTTCCTCTCCAGAATGGTGGTGCATTCAGACTGCAATAATAGCCAGCAGTAGCTGGTCATTGTCCATGGCCCACATGGCCAGTTATCCTTCAATACCTACTAGTACTTGATGAGTGAACATGTTTGATAGCATGAAATCACAACAGGCTTTTCTTTTGTTTTGTGTCATTTCTGCAGGTGATCCTCGCTACCAACATTGCTGAAAGCTCTATCACTGTCCCAGATGTTTGTTATGGTGAGGCAGCGCCTATTACAAGTACCTAGACTTGCTCTTGCTTCAAAGCTTGAGATATGTTGAAGTAAACAAGTTAGCTTGATTTGGCTATTTTCACAGCTTTCCGAAAACGTAGAACTCAATCGTGCCATGCCGCATCTCCAGTTTTGTTTCTCTTTTTTTGTTGCTTCTTTTCCATCTTGCCGTGGCACAGTTATCGATTTCTGTCTTGTCAAGCACCTAGTACTGGATGACACTACTAACTACTCTGCCTTGCGTACATGCTGGGCATCCCGTGCATCGCTACTCCAGCGACAGGGGCGTGCCGGTCGTGTACAGTCCGGCCACTGCTATCGACTCATTCCAAAGAAGTTCTTCCGCGAGTCGATCCCAGACTACTCCGTTCCTGAAATGCAGGTGAGTATCCCCCTCTACACACGCACGCACATACACACCTCACACCTTGTTTGACTCAACGCAGATCTTTGTTACATTTGGCTGTTTTGGAGGCACTGTATTTTCATCAGTTGTCCTCCGAGCAGTGTGTTCAGAAGAAATGTTTTGGCCCTCCACCCTGCACTCCAGTTGTTTGGCGCTAGTCCTTGTGAAAGTGTCAGGTGTATAATGTTACCCCTTGGTGATGTATTCCTGAACATTCATTATGTGTTAGTAATGTTTCATCTCCGTGCTGTTGTTTTTTGCCCCACTGGACAAAATTTCGTATCACACTTGTGGCGTGATTGGTGTTGCTAACCCTGAGTTCTTACCCCTATATAGTTCCTGTCTTTGACATTTTTTCCCCCTCTGTAGCAACCCATGATGAGAAGGGAACGAAAGCCTTCGGCTCAGAAGCTTCGTTACGTTCTATGTTCTGTTTATTTCATGTAATATTTACGTGGTAGGAGGGTAATACTGACTATGGTGAGAGTGGACACCGCGTGTACATAACGTTATTATATCATTGTGCTGACCTGCAGTGGTACTGAATCTGATGGTGGTGCTGTTGTTGTTCTGCATGGCGTGCTTTACTCTGCACAGCGTCAATCACTGGAACAAGTTGTTCTGCGTGTCAAGATGCTCGACATGGGTGATCCTCAAAGCCTGCTAGGTCAGGCGCTGTCACCTCCGAACCTTGACCGCGTTGCCAAAACAGTTCTCATCCTAAAGCAGGTTTGTCATTTCATAGTACTTTGATAGGGATTTTTGGTTTGTTTGGAGTGGTGTGATGATCAAGGACGACTGATGTGTGCGGCTGTATTGTGCTTGCATTGGCCTGGTAAGGTTCAGAGATAAATTCTGAACTATTTACCCCACTAATTTGAGTTTGGGAACGAAAACGTTTGGTTCAGAAAGTCTTCGATTTGTTCTTCTAACGTTAGACTAGTGTGGACAGCTTATAGAATATAGATGCATGACTATTGTACTATTCTAAGAATTTGAATAAGAATTTGACTCGCTGACTGTATAAGATCTGGTTACGTTGGTGGACAGTTAGTCATAACCCATAACATTTTGTCCTCCTTTTTTCACTAAGAATTTGAGTTCATGTATTTTTTCAACATCTTTTTTCTGCTGCTGCTGCTCCCCTGAACCTACATGTAAATATTGTCCTGCTTTTTTTCCTTCAGGTTGGTGCACTTTCTCTGCAGTCGACTGGTTCCGTCTATGATGGAGATTTGACATTTGCCGGCAAGATCATGGCTCAGCTGCCCGTTGATGTGCGTGTAGCCCGCATGCTGCTGCTTGGCCATGTGTTTGGCTACCTCAACGAGTGCTTGGTCATCGGTATGTTCTCTATCTCACCTTGCTTCCGCTTCAGTGTGATGTTTACCTAGCATGGATGCTGTGCTCAGTTACTTGTACTTCAAAGTAGTTTACACGTACCCACAGGCACCTGTGCTTACAACAGTGCACTGCCAACAGCCACTGTTATTCTAGCTCTTTCTTCACCAGGTGTCTTTAAGACCAAGCTAGCATTATACGGATCTCTTGCTAATGAATGCGTGTTGTGAATGCTTGGTTTGAATGTGTTCTGCAGGTGCCTCGCTATCACTGCGCAGTATATTTACACATGGCTACAAAGAAAAGAAGCTGCAAGCTTTTCGGTGAGCTCCAGCGCCTTTTACTTTACCTTTTGGGATCTTGTTTTTGTGTGTTTCTTAGCGGCGTGCAGTGGTATGTTTGCTTTCTATTTCATCTGGTTTATACAGTATGTGTGTTTGTACAAGGCAGGAATTTGTCTTCTGACATGGTCGTGTCTGGCTCTTGGGAGAAATCCCTGTGCTTTCGTTGAGTCTCTGTGCCTTCATGTTTTGCTCCTGTGTCGAATCAGAAACAAGTTGACGTGGGCCAATGGCTCACAGAGTGACTCCTTTGCCAGTCTGTACGCGTACATGGTACGTTATTATTATTACTATGTCGATCTTACTTCCGAAGACAGTGCTTGTATTTTACGTGAAGGCTGTTGCTCAATTGGGAAATGCTCGTGCTACTTTTGTTTGCATTCCCTCTGATGGAAGAGGTTCGGCTTTTCACATTGAATTCCTAATCGTGGGTTTTCGCTAACTTTACAGATGTGCGTAGTAGATACACCAGCAGCACTAGTGGTTCTGTTTTGGGGAGTTCCCTCTATCAAGTGACCTGACTGTTCTCGAATCTACTTCTCTGTGCTCCTCCTGTGACGCGATGTTGTTTTGGTACTTTGAGTGTTACTATTGTTGTCACCGGGGACTGTAAGGTTTGATTACCGTGTGTTCTGTTTTGTTGGGAGGTGAGTGCTCATGCTCAGTCACGTTGCCGTGCATTTGATTGTATCCTTGCATACTGAATAGGAGTGGAAACTGAAGAACGAGGAGAACAGATTCCGCAATGGACGAGCGGTAAGTTGTCTGTCTAGTGATTGTGTACAGTATCACTGTGTGTCTAATAGTGATTGTGTTGTGTGTCTAGTTGTGAGTGTGTTGTGTGTCTAGTTGTGAGTGTGCTGTGTGTCTAGTTGTGAGTGTGTTGTGTGTCTAATAGTGATTGTGTTGTGTGTCTAGTTGTGAGTGTGTTGTGTGTCTAGTTGTGAGTGTGTTGTGTGTCTAGTTGTGAGTGTGTTGTGTGTCTAGTTGTGAGTGTGTTGTGTGTCTAGTTGTGAGTGTGTTGTGTGTCTAGTTGTGAGTGTGTTGTGTGTCTAATAGTGATCGTGTTGTGTGTCTAGTTGTGAGTGTGTTGTGTGTCTAATAGTGAGTGTGTTGTGTGTCTAATAGTGATTGTGTTGTGTGTCTAGTTGTGAGTGTGTTGTGTGTCTAGTTGTGAGTGTGTTGTGTGTCTAGTTGTGAGTGTGTTGTGTGTCTAGTTGTGAGTGTGTTGTGTGTCTAGTTGTGAGTGTGTTGTGTGTCTAGTTGTGAGTGTGTTGTGTGTCTAGTTGTGAGTGTGTTGTGTGTCTAATAGTGATTGTGTTGTGTGTGTCTAGTTGTGAGTGTGTTGTGTGTCTAGTTGTGAGTGTGTTGTGTGTCTAGTTGTGAGTGTGTTGTGTGTCTAGTTGTGAGTGTGTTGTGTGTCTAGTTGTGAGTGTGTTGTGTGTCTAGTTGTGAGTGTGTTGTGTGTCTAGTTGTGAGTGTGTTGTGTGTCTAGTTGTGAGTGTGTTGTGTGTCTAGTTGTGAGTGTGTTGTGTGTCTAATTGTGAGTGTGTTGTGTGTCTAGTTGTGAGTGTGTTGTGTGTCTAATAGTGATTGTGTTGTGTGTCTAGTTGTGAGTGTGTTGTGTGTCTAGTTGTGAGTGTGTTGTGTGTCTAGTTGTGAGTGTGTTGTGTGTCTAGTTGTGAGTGTGTTGTGTGTCTAGTTGTGAGTGTGTTGTGTGTCTATTTGTGAGTGTGTTGTGTGTCTAGTTGTGAGTGTGTTGTGTGTCTAATAGTGATTGTGTTGTGTGTCTAGTTGTGAGTGTGTTGTGTGTCTAGTTGTGAGTGTGTTGTGTGTCTAGTTGTGAGTGTGTTGTGTGTCTAGTTGTGTGTGTGTTGTGTGTCTAGTTGTGAGTGTGTTGTGTGTCTAGTTGTGAGTGTGTTGTGTGTCTAGTTGTGAGTGTGTTGTGTGTCTAGTTGTGAGTGTGTTGTGTGTCTAGTTGTGAGTGTGTTGTGTGTCTAATAGTGATTGTGTTGTGTGTGTCTAGTTGTGAGTGTGTTGTGTGTCTAGTTGTGAGTGTGTTGTGTGTCTAGTTGTGAGTGTGTTGTGTGTCTAGTTGTGAGTGTGTTGTGTGTCTAGTTGTGAGTGTGTTGTGTGTCTAGTTGTGAGTGTGTTGTGTGTCTAGTTGTGAGTGTGTTGTGTGTCTAGTTGTGAGTGTGTTGTGTGTCTAGTTGTGAGTGTGTTGTGTGTCTAATTGTGAGTGTGTTGTGTGTCTAGTTGTGAGTGTGTTGTGTGTCTAATAGTGATTGTGTTGTGTGTCTAGTTGTGAGTGTGTTGTGTGTCTAGTTGTGAGTGTGTTGTGTGTCTAGTTGTGAGTGTGTTGTGTGTCTAGTTGTGAGTGTGTTGTGTGTCTAGTTGTGAGTGTGTTGTGTGTCTATTTGTGAGTGTGTTGTGTGTCTAGTTGTGAGTGTGTTGTGTGTCTAATAGTGATTGTGTTGTGTGTCTAGTTGTGAGTGTGTTGTGTGTCTAGTTGTGAGTGTGGTGTGTGTCTAGTTGTGAGTGTGTTGTGTGTCTAGTTGTGAGTGTGTTGTGTGTCTAATAGTGATTGTGTTGTGTGTCTAGTTGTGAGTGTGTTGTGTGTCTAATAGTGAGTGTGTTGTGTGTCTAGTTGTGAGTGTGTTGTGTGTCTAATAGTGATTGTGTTGTGTGTCTAGTTGTGAGTGTGTTGTGTGTCTAATAGTGAGTGTGTCGTGTGTCTAATAGTGATTGTGTTGTGTGTCTAGTTGTGAGTGTGTTGTGTGTCTAGTTGTGTGTGTGTTGTGTGTCTAGTTGTGAGTGTGTTGTGTGTCTAGTTGTGAGTGTGTTGTGTGTCTAGTTGTGAGTGTGTTGTGTGTCTAGTTGTGAGTGTGTTGTGTGTCTAGTTGTGAGTGTGTTGTGTGTCTAGTTGTGAGTGTGTTGTGTGTCTAGTTGTGAGTGTGTTGTGTGTCTAATAGTGATTGTGTTGTGTGTCTAGTTGTGAGTGTGTTGTGTGTCTAGTTGTGAGTGTGTTGTGTGTCTAGTTGTGAGTGTGTTGTGTGTCTAGTTGTGAGTGTGTTGTGTGTCTAGTTGTGAGTGTGTTGTGTGTCTAGTTGTGAGTGTGTTGTGTGTCTAGTTGTGAGTGTGTTGTGTGTCTAATAGTGATTGTGTTGTGTGTCTAGTTGTGAATGTGTTGTGTGTCTAATAGTGAGTGTGTTGTGTGTCTAATAGTGAGTGTGTTGTGTGTCTAGTTGTGAGTGTGTTGTGTGTCTAATAGTGATTGTGTTGTGTGTGTCTAGTTGTGAGTGTGTTGTGTGTCTAGTTGTGAGTGTGTTGTGTGTCTAGTTGTGAGTGTGTTGTGTGTCTAGTTGTGAGTGTGTTGTGTGTCTAGTTGTGAGTGTGTTGTGTGTCTAGTTGTGAGTGTGTTGTGTGTCTAGTTGTGAGTGTGTTGTGTGTCTAGTTGTGAGTGTGTTGTGTGTCTAGTTGTGAGTGTGTTGTGTGTCTAATAGTGAGTGTGTTGTGTGTCTAGTTGTGAGTGTGTTGTGTGTCTAGTTGTGAGTGTGTTGTGTGTCTAGTTGTGAGTGTGTTGTGTGTCTAGTTGTGAGTGTGTTGTGTGTCTAGTTGTGAGTGTGTTGTGTGTCTAGTTGTGAGTGTGTTGTGTGTCTAATTGTGAGTGTGTTCTGTGTCTAGTTGTGAGTGTGTTGTGTGTCTAATAGTGATTGTGTTGTGTGTCTAGTTGTGAGTGTGTTGTGTGTCTAGTTGTGAGTGTGTTGTGTGTCTAGTTGTGAGTGTGTTGTGTGTCTAATTGTGAGTGTGTTGTGTGTCTAGTTGTGAGTGTGTTGTGTGTCTAATAGTGATTGTGTTGTGTGTCTAGTTGTGAGTGTGTTGTGTGTCTAGTTGTGAGTGTGTTGTGTGTCTAGTTGTGAGTGTGTTGTGTGTCTAGTTGTGAGTGTGTTGTGTGTCTAGTTGTGAGTGTGTTGTGTGTCTATTTGTGAGTGTGTTGTGTGTCTAGTTGTGAGTGTGTTGTGTGTCTAATAGTGATTGTGTTGTGTGTCTAGTTGTGAGTGTGTTGTGTGTCTAGTTGTGAGTGTGTTGTGTGTCTAGTTGTGAGTGTGTTGTGTGTCTAGTTGTGAGTGTGTTGTGTGTCTAATAGTGATTGTGTTGTGTGTCTAGTTGTGAGTGTGTTGTGTGTCTAATAGTGAGTGTGTTGTGTGTCTAGTTGTGAGTGTGTTGTGTGTCTAATAGTGAGTGTGTTGTGTGTCTAGTTGTGAGTGTGTTGTGTGTCTAATAGTGATTGTGTTGTGTGTCTAGTTGTGAGTGTGTTGTGTGTCTAATAGTGAGTGTGTCGTGTGTCTAATAGTGATTGTGTTGTGTGTCTAGTTGTGAGTGTGTTGTGTGTCTAGTTGTGTGTGTGTTGTGTGTCTAGTTGTGAGTGTGTTGTGTGTCTAGTTGTGAGTGTGTTGTGTGTCTAGTTGTGAGTGTGTTGTGTGTCTAATAGTGATTGTGTTGTGTGTCTTGTTGTGAGTGTGTTGTGTGTCTAGTTGTGAGTGTGTTGTGTGTCTAGTTGTGAGTGTGTTGTGTGTCTAGTTGTGAGTGTGTTGTGTGTCTAGTTGTGAGTGTGTTGTGTGTCTAGTTGTGAGTGTGTTGTGTGTCTAGTTGTGAGTGTGTTGTGTGTCTAGTTGTGAGTGTGTTGTGTGTCTAATAGTGATTGTGTTGTGTGTCTAGTTGTGAGTGTGTTGTGTGTCTAATAGTGAGTGTGTTGTGTGTCTAATAGTGAGTGTGTTGTGTGTCTAGTTGTGAGTGTGTTGTGTGTCTAATAGTGATTGTGTTGTGTGTGTCTAGTTGTGAGTGTGTTGTGTGTCTAGTTGTGAGTGTGTTGTGTGTCTAGTTGTGAGTGTGTTGTGTGTCTAGTTGTGAGTGTGTTGTGTGTCTAGTTGTGAGTGTGTTGTGTGTCTAGTTGTGAGTGTGTTGTGTGTCTAGTTGTGAGTGTGTTGTGTGTCTAATAGTGATTGTGTCGTGTGTCTAGTTGTGAGTGTGTTGTGTGTCTAGTTGTGAGTGTGTTGTGTGTCTAGTTGTGAGTGTGTTGTGTGTCTAGTTGTGAGTGTGTTGTGTGTCTAGTTGTGAGTGTGTTGTGTGTCTAGTTGTGAGTGTGTTGTGTGTCTAATTGTGAGTGTGTTCTGTGTCTAGTTGTGAGTGTGTTGTGTGTCTAATAGTGATTGTGTTGTGTGTCTAGTTGTGAGTGTGTTGTGTGTCTAGTTGTGAGTGTGTTGTGTGTCTAGTTGTGAGTGTGTTGTGTGTCTAGTTGTGAGTGTGTTGTGTGTCTAGTTGTGAGTGTGTTGTGTGTCTATTTGTGAGTGTGTTGTGTGTCTAGTTGTGAGTGTGTTGTGTGTCTAATAGTGAGTGTGTTGTGTGTCTAGTTGTGAGTGTGTTGTGTGTCTAGTTGTGAGTGTGTTGTGTGTCTAGTTGTGAGTGTGTTGTGTGTCTAGTTGTGAGTGTGTTGTGTGTCTAATAGTGATTGTGTTGTGTGTCTAGTTGTGAGTGTGTTGTGTGTCTAATAGTGAGTGTGTTGTGTGTCTAGTTGTGAGTGTGTTGTGTGTCTAATAGTGATTGTGTTGTGTGTCTAGTTGTGAGTGTGTTGTGTGTCTAATAGTGATTGTGTTGTGTGTCTAGTTGTGAGTGTGTTGTGTGTCTAATAGTGAGTGTGTTGTGTGTCTAGTTGTGAGTGTGTTGTGTGTCTAATAGTGATTGTGTTGTGTGTCTAGTTGTGAGTGTGTTGTGTGTCTAATAGTGATTGTGTTGTGTGTCTAGTTGTGAGTGTGTTGTGTGTCTAATAGTGAGTGTGTCGTGTGTCTAATAGTGATTGTGTTGTGTGTCTAGTTGTGAGTGTGTTGTGTGTCTAGTTGTGAGTGTGTTGTGTGTCTAGTTGTGAGTGTGTTGTGTGTCTAGTTGTGAGTGTGTTGTGTGTCTAGTTGTGAGTGTGTTCTGTGTCTAGTTGTGAGTGTGTTGTGTGTCTAGTTGTGAGTGTGTTGTGTGTCTAGTTGTGAGTGTGTTGTGTGTCTAGTTGTGAGTGTGTTGTGTGTCTAGTTGTGAGTGTGTTGTGCGTCTAATAGTGATTGTGTTGTGTGTCTAGTTGTGAGTGTGTTGTGTGTCTAGTTGTGAGTGTGTTGTGTGTCTATTTGTGAGTGTGTTGTGTGTCTAGTTGTGAGTGTGTTGTGTGTCTAGTTGTGAGTGTGTTGTGTGTCTAGTTGTGAGTGTGTTGTGTGTCTAATAGTGATTGTGTTGTGTGTCTAGTTGTGAGTGTGTTGTGTGTCTAGTTGTGAGTGTGTTGTGTGTCTAGTTGTGAGTGTGTTGTGTGTCTAGTTGTGAGTGTGTTGTGTGTCTAGTTGTGAGTGTGTTGTGTGTCTAGTTGTGAGTGTGTTGTGTGTCTAGTTGTGAGTGTGTCGTGTGTCTAGTTGTGAGTGTGTTGTGTGTCTAGTAGTGAGTGTGTTGTGTGTCTAGTTGTGAGTGTGTCGTGTGTCTAGTTGTGAGTGTGTTGTGTGTCTAGTAGTGAGTGTGTTGTGTGTCTAGTAGTGATTGTGTACAGTGTGTTTGGTTGTGATTGTGTACAGTGTGTCTGGTAGTGATTGTGTACAATGTCGTGTACAGATGATGAAGGCTACAGTGTCTGCTCTAGGATTGTTGGACAGCCGGGTACCTGGCGCAACCATTCCAACCGGGTCGGAGCCGGGTACACATGTGTTCGACGCGCGCCTCTGCATGATCTGTCACACATACAAGCAAGAGTAGGGGGGGGGGGGGGGGGGTATATACTCTTGATACAAGCCATGTAGTCAGTCCTTTCAAAGTTCGAACGTGTAAAGTACCAACCAGGTCACAGGTGACCCGGTACTATATTTTCAACCGGGTCCAAGCGCCGCCCAACCGGGTCGATTACCCGGCTCACCCGGCTCTGGAGCAGACACTGGGCTATGCAACTAGCCTGCTCTGCACAAACTGCTGATTATCATCTTTGGAAAGAACTCGTTAGCTAGCAAACAATTCTACCCTAGTCTTGACTGTGCGGTGTAAGTCTGATACGACATACCCTTGGGGAAGCAGGACAAGCGTACTTAGTATACCCCTTGGGGAAGCAGGACAAGCGTACTTAGTATACCCCTTGGGGAAGCAGGACAAGCGTACTTAGTATACCCCTTTGGGAAGTTAGTACATTGTAAGTTATTACCCAGGGTGTTTCCTATCTGTCCATGTTGTTGATGTGCTTGGTATCCAGGGTGAACGGCAATGGGGAAACAGCTTCAGCGTGCACATTCAGCGCATGAAGGAAGTGAGTGACAGTAATAACAACAGTGACAGTATTGGCACATGCACGCACATATACAAGGCTGCAGGCCATCTGGTGCTGTCCTCCTGTCCACGAGTCCGGGTTTAATTAGCTTTTTGGCCCGTGTAACTTAGTATAAATACTGAGCTTGTATGTATGTACGATCCATAGAGGGTGGTGGCGTTCCTACGGATGCGGAAAGCTTGGCCTCCAGCCGAGTCTCATGCGAACTGTGAAATTTGGGTTTTTTTGTATGCTCTGTTTGAGTGAGTGGTATTCCTGTCGGGGTGCATCTCCTGTGTGCAGGTTGATCTCCTTGTTCGGGAACTCCGAAGCCGTATGGAGAAGTTCAACATCATTGCTGATCGATCGCTGGCTGAAAAGTGAGTTGGTAAAAGATGTCTTGTTTGGGCACGCTTGTGGGCTTAGATATGCTGAGTGTTCTTCTTGCTTGTGTTCGTCGTCACTGCCGCACGTGTATTAGAGTGATTCAGAATGTGCGCACCTTTGTTTATACAACTATACACTGCATTCCCTGTTTACATGCACTGCTGCAAGTAACACTGCAGCTCAATGCAATCTGACCAAGTCAATCAATGCCACGCCTGCTAATACCGGGATTGTAAACTGGTGCAGGGCACAGGCTTGACTTGCTAATACCGGGATTGTAAACTGATGCAGGGCGCAGACTTGACCTGCTAATACCGGGATTGTAAACTGGTGCAGGGCACAGGCTTGACCTGCTAATACCGGGATTGTAAACTGGTGCAGGGCTCAGACTTGACCTGCTAATACCGGGATTGTAAACTGGTGCAGGACGCAGGCTTGACCTGCTAATACCGGGATTGTAAACTGGTGCAGGGCTCAGACTTGACCTGCTAATACCGGGATTGTAAACTGGTGCAGGGCTCAGACTTAACCTGCTAATACCGGGATTGTAAACTGGTGCAGGGCGCAGGATTGACCTAATACCGGGATTGTAAACTGGTGCAGGACGCAGGCTTGACCTGCTAATACCGGGATTGTAAACTGGTGCAGGGCTCAGACTTGACCTGCTAATACCGGGATTGTAAACTGGTGCAGGGCGCATACTTGACCTGCTAATACCGGGGTTGTAAACTGGTGCAGGGCGCAGGCTTGACCTGCTAATACCGGGATTGTAAACTGGTGCAGGGCTCAGACTTGACCTGCTAGCACCGGGATTGTAAACTGGTGCAGGGCGCAGGCTTGACCTGCTAATACCGGGATTGTAAACTGGTACAGGGCTCAGACTTAAAACCTGCTAGCACCGGGATTGTAAACTGGTGCAGGGCTCAGACTTGACCTGCTAATACCGGGATTGTAAACTGGTACAGGACGCAGGCTTGACCTGCTAGTCCCGGGATTGTAAACTGGTGCCGGACGCAGGCTTGACCTGCTAATACCGGGATTATAAGCTGGTGCAGGGCTCAGACTTAACCTGCTAGCACCGGGATTGTAAACTGGTGCAGGGCTCACACTTGACCTGCTAGTACCGGGATTGTAAACTGGTGCAGGGCTCAGACTTAAAACCTGCTAGCACCGGGTTTGTAAACTGGTGCAGGGCTCAGACTTGACCTGCTAGTCCCGGGATTGTAAACTGGTGCAGGGCTCAGACTTAACCTGCTAGTGGATTGTAAACTGGGAGGATCCGAATGATCCAAACAATCGACCGAGATCCGGATCCAACCAATCGAACATGTGCTGAAGTTGTTTTTAAAATTGTATTTCCCATCATGCAGAGCCCGGCATGGCCTAACTCCCAATGACCAGTTTATGCTCAAGATCATCCTATCTGGCGCCTTCTATCCGTTCTACTTTGGCCTTCGTCGTGAGGAAGATGCCGCCGCTGTAAAGATGCTCTCCGGTCACGACCAGCTCTCTACTGTGCAGGTATTGCTGTAGTGCTGTAGTACTGTGTGTGTGTGTGTGTGTGTGTGTATGTGTGTGTGTGTGTGTGTGTGTGTGTGTGTGTGTGTGTGTGTGTGTGTGTGTGTGTGTGTGTGTGTGTGTGTGTGTGTGTGTGTGTGTGTGTGTGTGTTGGGGAGGGGGTACATGTGTGGGTGTGGGTGTGTTCGCAAATGTGGTGGTTGTATGCGTGCATGTATGTGTGGGTGTGTGTGGGGGGGGGGGGGGGGGGTGCATGTATGTGTGTGGGGGTGGTGTGTGTGTGTGTGATGCTGTAAACCTGTGTGTGCATGTGCGGGTATGGGTGTGTGTGGGTCCCTGGGGGGGGGGGGGGGGGGTGACACTATGTGATCACGGTCATGCCTATTGGTGGGGCCACTGGATAGTCGGAGTCCCCCTTCCGCGATTGTGCTGCAGAACTGTGCGCTTGGAAGTGTACCAGAACTATAGTCTATGGCGTCAAATCTGCACGTGTGTGTGTGTGTGCGTGTGTGTGTGTGTGCGCGTGCGTGCGTGCGTGATGCTTCCGTCTTTACATGTATGTGCAGATTATGGGTATGCCTCCAACAGCGTCAATGTACGAGAAGGAGATTACACAGCTGTTCAGGGAGTGTGGCAAGGTGGCCAAAATACACTTTGAGGCATCCACCAAGTAAGCAGTGTGAACACATGCATGGCTATTTGGCCACGTTGTGCTGCGTGATGGTGTTGCGGCGTTGGTGCCAGTGCTGGTGCTGGTGCTGGTGTTGGTGCTGGTGCTGGTGCAGCTGCTACTTGCTGCTGTATGCGTTGCCTTAGCCATGCTGTGTGTCTGCTTGCAAAGTTCCAGGCAACGGAGGTTAAGATGACGCAGCCTCTCTTCCTACTGTGGTGGTGGGCCCTGCTAGCCCTCCTAGGCCTCCACGGCCCATCCTACTACTGGAAAGATGTTTTTCGATTTCGATTTTGACAGCATGTTACAAGGTTACAACCATAACCCTTCTAAAGCTTCTGTGTATATACTGGAAAGATGTAGTGCAGATTGCTCCAAAGTAAAACCTTCCGAGTTGTGGTTGGAGTATCGATGATACAGCCATCTCTTATTATTGGACACGTTCTTTGAAGCAAAAGGTCTCAGAAATGTCCGCGCCAATAGCTGTGAAAGTCGTGAAGCGTTTTACAAACGAAATATCCGGCATCATTTTAGAATTGACGAAAAGTGCAGTCGATGATTGTTTCCTTTCGGCCAGTACGAGAAAGGACACTTCAGAATGTACGTGTACATTTGTGCTAGTTTGGTTGTGCAGAATCCCTCTTGTGGTGAAATGATGTGTGCTATGTTCTAGTCCATGGCTTGCATCCTGCTGTGCACTGTCTGAGCTGTGGTTAATGTCTGCCCACTGCGCTGCTGCTGCTGCTGCTGCTGCTGCTGCTGTTGTTGTTGTTGTTGTTGTTGTTGTTGTTGTTGTTGTTGTTGTTGTTGTTGTTGTTGTTGTTGTTGTTGTTGTTGTTGTTGTTGTTGTTGTTGTTGCGGTTGGTGTTCCTTAGGGCGTTTGTGGAGTTTGAACGGCCCAAGCGCCGAGTGCAGGGCACACAGCAGCAACAGCAGGAGGAGAATGGTGTGTTGCAAGCAGTGACCCTAGCTCTCAAGATGAGGTTAGTAGCTTAGTACCTGTGCTGGTACATGTAGCTGCTTGCTCTGCTCTGCCCATGCTATAGTACTGTACCTGTGCTGGTACATGTTGCTGCTTGCTTGCTCTGCTTTTCCCATGCTATAATACTGTACCTGTGCTGTACTGGGCTGTGCTACGCATGACTTCAATGTACCTGGCATCACTAATGTGGCGGCTAGGTATCATTGGAGAAGTACAGGCATTGTACCGGTACCTGGCACTGTAGTCTCCTTGTCTAGCCTTACCTATAATAAAAGTGTTCTTGAGTGTTTACTTAGATGTTAAATTGTTAATTCTTGTATGTTGCTTGCAGACACATTCGCTACCCCCTGTCCTTTGAATTGGATCCGAAGAAGGATGCAGCCTTTAGTGAGAAGGAGTCCAGAGCGAGATTCCAGATTTTCTATGGGTAGGTGCTGAGTGTGTGCTCTACAGGAATGTATGGCATTTGTGCACGTGCACACACACACACACACACACACACACGCACACACGAACACACGCACACACACGTGCACACCTGTTCTGTCCTGTAGAGCCAATGGGACACTAGCTGTATGGTCCCCGGATGGGTGTGCTCTAAGATATTTGCACATGTTGCAGCACCAGTCTGGGTTACTTGCCTATTCAGCAGCAGGCATGCCTATTCAGCAGCAGGCATGCCTATTCAGCAGCAGGCATGCCTATTCAGCAGCAGGCATGCCTATTCAGCAGCAGGCATGCCTATTCAGCAGCAGGCATGCCTATTCAGCAGCAGGCATGCCTATTCAGCAGCAGGCATGCCTATTCAGCAGCAGGCATGCCTATTCAGCAGCAGGCATGCCTATTCAGCAGCAGGCATGCCTATTCAGCAGCAGGCATGCCTATTCAGCAGCAGGCATGCCAGGATATGTAGTAGGTGATCACTGTTCTTCTAACGTCTATTTAATTTCTCGTTGGTGGTGGTGGTGTTGTTGGTGGTGGTGTTGGTGGTGTTGTTGTTGGTGGTGGTGGTGGTGGTGGTGGTGGTGGTGGTGTGTGTGTGTGTGTGTGTTTGTGTGCACGCGCGTGTGCATGTCTGTTTGTATGCAGCCAAGCGCCAGTGGAACAGCAACAGCATCGCACTCTTCCACAGGTTAGCCTAGCTTGTTCTGTCTGGTAGCACATGTACTTTGTATGTTAGCAGTTCAGTAGCAGTTCCTTGGTTGGCATGAACCTACACATGTACATTGTATGTTAGTTTCAGTAGCAGTTTACGTCTCTACGTCATGAAGTGAGAAACTTCGCACGAACCTTCGCAACTTTGGACGCGAAACTTGCAATGAACGTTCGTGAGAAGTGCGGTACGTTTCGTGGGCTTGAAAATGGTCAACGGGTTCACCATGTGCATGTGATCGGCGTGCGAACTGCGAAAATGCGCAGAACACAAACTTTGTTCGAAAATTCACACAAACGTTCGCAAGGCGAAAATTCGTGCGCATTTTCCTTTTGTAGAACCTCTCTAATATCAAGCATAGCTTCATCTTCGACGGAGGAGGTCATCGCAACAAAAGCACCGAATCAGTCAAGTGTCTGTTAATCAGGCAGGATAAACTCCCTAGTATAAGAGCAACGTATTTCATGAATTCTTACTGCCGGGGTCGGTACTTTTAAACTCAAACATGATATTCGTGGTATGATTGTTCTTGGTCTTTCTCAAGTAGTTATCTCAGCTGTGTGTGTGTGTTTTGTCATGTGTATGATGTTCTTGCAGCATGATCTATCTAAGCTGCATCAGATGGAAGTACTCATCACGGAGGTCAGTAGTGCACCGACAAGGCCTGCTTACCTGAAGCCTGTGACTTTGTCGCGCCTTAACGGCGAGTTTGTCAACACCTTTCTATGTTCCGACCAGGCAGACACAGTGGGTTGGTCAAAGACCATGATTGAGATACGTGGGGTACCTGGTTCAAGTCCTGCCTGGGAGCGGTTTTTCAAGCTGTGCTGCTACCCACAGTCAACTGGGAACTTGTGGCCAGGCACAAGGGGTACATGGATGCAGCTAATGGGGTTTCTCGGCACTTGTGCCAGTGGTTGTGAGACTTATCCACTCACCCCCACCGTTAGGTGCTGCATCTGCCGCTAGGGTTTACCGGGTGTTAGCAGCCGTCGTGAGTTCCCTTCGGGAGCGGACACGATAATTTACTTTACTTTACTTTTCTATGTTCCTATTGGCGCCGCGGTTACACAGTGGGCTGGGCCATGGGGCCCCTTTACCCATGCCAAGACCAGTGGGCTGGGCCATGGGGCCCCTTTACCCATGTCAAGACGGGTGGGCGGGCCATGGACCCCTTCACTCATGCCAATGCCAAGCACTCATGTCTGTACAAAGAGTTTCAATTCTGTAGAGCTGGTCATCTCGGATATGATTGCACACGCCATGATCAGTATCCTGTAGGCTGTGTCCTTGTTTACACTTTCCACGTCCAGGCACATACACTGTACACGGTACCAAGTGGAATTAAATTCCGTACGATCGAAAGCCATGTTTGCTTAGTGACTAAGTGTACCACACACGTTGTCGTCATGTATGAGATGTCACGCTGTACAGTGTGAGTGGACTGGGTGCATTCCAATGTCACCACGTGTGTGTGTGTGTGTGTGTGTGTGTGTGTGTGTGTGTGTGTGTGTGTGTGTGTGTGTGTGTGTGTGTGTGTGTGTGTGTGTGTGTGTGTGTGTGTGTGTGTGTGTGTGTGTGTGTGTGTGTGTGTGTGTGTGTGTGTGTGTGTGTGTGTGTGTGTGTGTGTGTGTGTGTGTGTGTGTGTGTGTGTGTGTGTGTGTGTGTGTGTGTGTGTGTGTGTGTGTGTGTGTGTGTGTGTGTGTGTGTGTGTGTGTGTGTGTGTGTGTGTGTGTGTGTGTGTGTGTGTGTGTGTGTGTGTGTGTGTGTGTGTGTGTGTGTGTGTGTGTGTGTGTGTGTGTGTGTGTGTGTGTGTGTGTGAGTGTGCATGTGTGCATGTGTGCGGGTGCGCGCGTGTGTGCGGTGTGGGTGTGAGGGGGGAGGCAATGTAACCATACACATGACTCACTACAGTGTACATCGCATGCTGCCATCAGCTAGTACATGTATATGCAATCCTGGTTGTTGTGCTCTGTTCTTGTGTAATTTATATTTGCAGATCGTTACGGTCAGCGAATTCTGGGTGCAAATGACAGAGAGCTCAGGTGAACTGTCCGAGATCAGCGAGTGGATTTATCGTCGGCGAAACAGCTTCAAGGTGTGTGTGTGTGCGTGTGCGCGCGTGTGTGTGTGTGCATGAGAGAGAGAGAGAGGGGGTTGTGGGAGAGAGCATGTACATGCGTGCATTTGTAGTCATCTCCATTTAATTCATGGCCGTATCGCTTTCGTTGTAACATTTACTGCTGTTTCTCAGCCAGGGAGCCAGACCTACAATGAAAGGGTTGCAATGCAATCATAGCTGTGTTCGGTCACTTTGTCTGATGATTGACCAGTGTGTAGAACTCATCAACATGTACTTCCTCTGCTTTGCTGTTCGGTGCCCTTGGTCATTGCACAGTCTTCAAGGAGCCTGGTGGCTTTCTTTATTCTGTGTTTTTTTTATTACCACTTTATATTGTGAGTGCGGTGGTGTGTTGCTGGTACATTGTATGTGTTATTGTGAGTGCGGTGGTGTGTTGCTGGTACATTGTATGTGTTATTGTGAGTGCGGTGGTGTGTTGCTGGTACATTGTATGTGTTATTGTGAGTGCGGTGGTGTGTTGCTGGTACATTGTATGTGTTATTGTGAGTGCGGTGGTGTGTTGCTGGTACATTGTATGTGTTATTGTGAGTGCGGTGGTGTGTTGCTGGTACATTGTATGTGTTATTGTGAGTGCGGTGGTGTGTTGCTGGTACATTGTATGTGTTATTGTGAGTGCGGTGGTGTGTTGCTGGTACATTGTATGTGTTATTGTGAGTGCGGTGGTGTGTTGCTGGTACATTGTATGTGTTATTGTGAGTGCGGTGGTGTGTTGCTGGTACATTGTATGTGTTATTGTGAGTGCGGTGGTGTGTTGCTGGTACATTGTATGTGTTATTGTGAGTGCGGTGGTGTGTTGCTGGTACATTGTATGTGTTATTGTGAGTGCGGTGGTGTGTTGCTGGTACATTGTATGTGTTATTGTGAGTGCGGTGGCGTGTTGCTGGTACATTGTATGTGTTATTGTGAGTGCGGTGGTGTGTTGCTGGTACATTGTATGTGTTATTGTGAGTGCGGTGGTGTGTTGCTGGTACATTGTATGTGTTATTGTGAGTGCGGTGGT
>NC_088643.1:75445595-75503095 GCF_964019385.1 Sycon ciliatum | reverse complement strand
CGGGAGTATGTATGAATGAGCATGCAAGAGAATGTACATGTGTGCGTTGTACTGAATAGGGTACATTTTTTGAATGAGTATAGTCAAATATACGGTTAAAAAAGAGTCCGCAGGATTGACGTGGCTTATACTGTAGAACGGGTAATTTTAGCGACGTAAAAACCCTGGCAAATTTAGCGATCTACTCATTTTCGTTAAAGTTTCAAGTCGCTAATCCGTTGAGATATTAGTAGTGTACTGGTGATCCGTGAGTAAAATCGTTGCAAATCGCTAAAATAAAACGTCGCTAACCGGTTGACAATGGGAAAACGCTAAAATTAATAGTGGCTAAAATTAATAGTCGCTAAAATTACCCGTTCTACAGTAGGTTATAACCGTTAAACCGACCGTTAGCTGTGCAGTTAACCGTTAGGGGTAAAACCGTGACCGTTTGAGCCCTACATGTGAATGTGCACATGATATACAGACTGTACATGCGTATGTATAGAGAAGGCAACACAGAAACGGCAGTGGTGGTGAGGCCTGGGCAGCTCGTCCGACCGTGGGTCCTCGGACTCAACACTGGGCAGACGCACCGGGAGGGAGGGAGGGGGGGGGGGGTGGTAGCTTAGGAGATAAGGGATGGAGCCACACACACACGCGCGCACGCACACACACACACACACACGTGCGCGCATGCACGCAGACGCATAGTCATACATGATACTTGTGCGCGGACTCACTCTCTCACAATAACGTCCACAAACCACCGTGCCGAGTCCCTACAGCCGGTCGGTCGCCCAGTCCCAGTGGCTCGAGCGCAGGAATCGGTGGACGCTGCACTTGAAGGACTGCAACCTTTTCTGGTCGGGCTGATCCCGGAGGTGTTGGCGAGGCAACTGGTTCCAGGTGTCCAGCACTCCTTCAGGGAACGACCGGCGGACGTTGTTGCGGGAATTGGCTGGGATATCAGACTGCAGCTGGTAGCGGTGGCCGGCCGCCCCCGCGCCTGCTGCCTGGTGTTGGCAGGATGTTGGTCATGGTCTGGTACTGCTTGGGAGGGGGGAGGGGGGGGCAGCATTCGGGTTAGCATCTGTGGGTCTGTCAGGTAATGGATTTTATAGAGATAGCAGAGAGCAGCCACTTTGCGCCGGAGTTCGAGGTTTGGCAGATATGCGCCTTCGCCGATCAGATGCAGGGGTCTCCGCTGTACAGCATCGAATTGGGCCAGCACCGTCTGAGAAGCACCCATCCAGACTAGCATGCCATGCTCTAAGATGGGGCGAACAAAGCCGTTGTAGACCGTGAGTCGGCAGCCAGGATCAAGCACTGCTGAGGCCTTCTTCAGGAAGCCCAGCCGTCGTGTGGCGCGCATGGCTGACTGTCGAATTTGCTGGCAGAATGTCAGTTTACTGTTGAAGGCTATCCCGAGTAGCTTCAGGCACTGGGTTTCAGGGACCATTTCACCTTGGAATGTGACTGGAGGGCAATCCCAGGGCCGACGGTGGTGGCTGACGTGGAGCAGGTATGACTTGGCGGGCTCGAATGTCACTCGCCAGGTTGCACCCCAGGCAGCAAGGGCATTGACGGCGGTCTGGAGATCATCACAGGCAGCTGCGAGGTTGCCGAGACACCGAATACACTTGTAGAGCGTTGTGTCGTCTGCGTACGAGGCAAGGCTGGTCGATTGGGGAAGGTGGTCCTCAGCGTCATTAATGTACAGCAAGAAAAGAGTGGGCCCCAGGATGCTTCCTTGAGGCACACCTGCTCGGATGAC
Source organism: Sycon ciliatum (assembly GCF_964019385.1). Taxonomy (NCBI): domain Eukaryota; kingdom Metazoa; phylum Porifera; class Calcarea; order Leucosolenida; family Sycettidae; genus Sycon; species Sycon ciliatum. Next base: position 75,501,339 of record NC_088643.1, on the reverse strand, counting down.
GTGTGTGGCTGATGAATTTATCTCCAAGAAGATCACATTCAGTCTCAGGTACAGCACCACACAGAACGGCCACAAAGTTGAAGAGAATATCCGGAACAGTCTTAACAGACCGCTCCTCCGATAAATCTGATATGTCAGGTGGCCGAGGCATGGACGGTTTCACTTGCCTGGTGACAGTTTTTAAGAGGCAGGTGGCTTCATAAAGCACACATTGCGGCTCATTTGATGAGCTTGCAATTGAATCATGGATCTCAGACTGAAAGGAGATGTCTTCAACGTCTCTCGTGTGTACCGCTTTAGACTTTCTATACTGCTCAATAAACGGTCCTGCAGATGCTTCAGAGCTGTAAATCAGTTCTGGTTCTCTGCGGGATGCAGGCCGATGGAACTGCAACCGGTCGCCGAAGTGCTGAGGCGTTGCTTCACCGCGAAGGACCTCTGAACATGACCAATCAATCCTAGTTCGTCCAGGAATCGACTGTAACGTTTACATACTTCAGTCGTATCTGTTGCGGAGTTACTCTGAGTCAGGACACTAATTTCAATCCACTCACACAATTTCATGAATGCCTGCGCCTTCACATCGCCATTCTGGGCCAGATCAGAATCCACTGCATCATTAGCAAGACGTTTCAGAGACTTCTTGTTTACGTACAGTAAAAAACAGCTATGGTGATACTTGATCTCATTTGCTATACCATCCTGATTTTCAAGTTCGTTCAATATTCTAGCGTGGCTGCGTGTACAAGCAGCATAGAGCAGACTAAACTCTGCCTTGTATGTGGCGCACTGAGTCAATTTCTCTGCCAAGTGCCTGTTCTGCGCGTCAGGTTTATTCCTGGCACACCACACACTTGCTCAGATCAGTCGTGCCTGTTGCGCTTCGGGTCTGCCTGCCTGATTCGGGTCCAGAGCACTCTAGAACAAGTTTTTCTTCAAACGTCAAAGGCTTCTTGATGGACTCTGTATGCAGAAACCCACTACAGCTGCCCCTCTTTAATCCAGCACTCTATAAACCAGCACCCTCTATAAACCAGCGCAATTTCCAGTAGCCTAAATGTTCTCTTTATGCATATTGCAACAGTAAATCAGATCTGTTATTCCAGCACCCTACCTAATCCAGCACAATTTCCGGTGCACAAATGGTGCCGGATTATGAAGGGACCACTGCATACTCTAGATACATGTACAGTTTCCGTATGCAGCGGAAGATCGCCATATCTAACAAACGGACAACTGTACAGACTTGCCGCTACTTTTATCGTCTTCGGCAGCCACAACTTAGTCAGAAACAGCTCTAAAGCTCCTACTTGCCACGAAACTTCTAAAATATGGCTGTTTTCCGAAATGGGACCCCGCACTAACCCACTCACTCACTCACTCCTATATACACTCCAATACTCGCTCACTCGCTCACTCACGCGCCCACTTACTCAGTAACTCACTCACTCTCCCTAGCCTAGGGCACGTAGGACATGTCAATCCAAACTTATCACAATCCTACCAGAATACTGTTAGTGTAGTACTGAAGTTGCCGGACATACGGTGAGTTAGTTGCCTACTTGTACTTGGGTAAGAGCCAGTGGACTGAAGGAGTGAAAGCGTACAGTGCCAGGGATGTACGTTGTATTGTGTACTATGTCTTCACTGTGTGCACTGTACTGTGTGTACTGTGTGTACTGTGTGTACTGTGTGTACTGTGTGCACTCACTGTGACTGTACTGTGTGTACTGGGGTGTGCATCCCCTGCTATAGATCTATGTCTTCACTGTGTGCATTGTACTGTTTGTACTGTGGTGTGCATCCCCTGTTCTAGATCTACTCTACTGTGGACAATGTAATCCGCTGCGACCTTGTGGACACGTCCGACCCCGACCGCGATATCTCGGTGTGTGCCACGCTAGTCAGCCAGAACGCCGCTGAGGCTCGCGAGGAAACGACTGAATCCAAGGTATACCACCACCCAGCCCCACCCTAGTCTCACTCTCTTTCTCGTATTTTGTCTTCTTCCTGCATGTGTCAATCCACCCCCTTCGTCTAGTGTGAGGGTTTGCACGTGGGGTTTGTGTGCATATCATTCGGGAGACATACCATACAGAGAGCCATACCATAATATAGGGAGTCATACCATAATATAGGGAGTCATACCATACGGGGAGTCATACTGTACAGGGAGCCGTTCCATACATACAGGGAGACAACGCGAGCTCATAGTACCCGAAACGATGTTCGTTTCGAACCCGGATTCGGAATTTCTGCGTGACTCGCTATCTAAGCAACTCGTGATCTTGATCGTGGCCTTGACCCGCTGACCCTAAGGCTGTGTTTACATGAGGCGTTTCAACCCGGGTCAGATTTCAACCCGCCATGTACACAAAATGAATGGCGCGTTTACATGACGCATTGCGCTTGACCTGGGTTGAAATTTTGCCCCGGGTTGATTTCAACCCTCCCCCCCCAAGGGGAGGGTTGAAATCAACCCGGGTCAAGAAAATCGTACAAACGTACTTCTGTGCGTATCTCGCGCCAGGTTTGAACAGCACTGCACATGCAAATTTCGCGCGAACGGATTCACGTGACCATACAGGACTCTAGAAGTGGACTTTTGGCGGCATATCAGTATTTGACCCGGGTCAACTGTCTTCATGTAAACACTCACCTATTTTGTCTATCGTACAGATTTTCAACCCGGGCTGAACTCGACCCGGGTTGAAATTTCTCATGTAAACACAGCCTAAGCACGGCCCAGGCAAGCGATGCCGCATGTACGTATGTGCTATTGTGTGTAAACCAACCCTGCCCCATGGGTGACTGGAACGGGCAGCCCGAAAGTGACACCCACATCGTTTAGCTGTACAAGTTCTTGTACGATCGCCCCACGCGTCCTCTCCCTAGATGCTACAGCTCGCTGATGTGCCTGACATTGTACAGTAACAGTATGTATATCAGCTGGCCAATGCTGTACATGCACACCAGCTGTTGTTCTGTTGGCATCTATCAGCCATGCGCAAGTGTGACCTTTGCACACCGCTTGCTACTCATCACAGTTGCATTCTTTTCACTCGGGAGTTGTGCACATGCGATCATGCACTGGCATGTACCTCTAATGCATGGCTTTTGCAACATGACGTCAGCATTGGAAGGCTTTTTCTGCGCTGTGACTGGGGATATGATGTATTCACCGGTACAATGATGCACAACCATCCTCTTCGTTCTCTCTCTCTCTCCCTCTCTCTCTCTTTTCTCTCTCTCTTTCTCTCTCTCTCTCCCCCTCTCTCTCTCTCTCTCTCTCTCTCTCTCTCTCTCTCTCTCTCTCTCTCTCTCTCTCTCTCTCTCTCTCTTTCCCTCTCTCTCTCTTTTTCTCTCTCTCTGGTTCTTGTTCGCCTACTCACTCTATTGTTGTATTCAGCTTGCCCACGAGAGGCGTCTTGCTATTCTCGAAGGAAGACAAGTTCCTCAAGCGGTTGAAGCAGCTGCAGCTTCAGCTAGTTCTTGGAGGGATCAGTTTGCATTCAGCAAGGCACCTGTCGAAGCTGGCTGGACTGACGCTGGTACCTCATTTGGTGATGGGAGCTATCAGCGGGAGCGTGAAGAGGTACGTCTGCTTGCCAAGCCTGTTGCTTCGCTTCAAACATTGCATGCTACGTTTGCCGGACCTGACTGCTTTGTGTCTGGATTTCACTGGTGTGTATGGATAGACTGTGGCTGGTACTGTTCAGGCACTGTCTGTTATCGGCGGCAAGGTCATGTCATTATGTCTTCGGCTGTTGGCATCACCATGCCGTGTTTATGGCCAATGCAATTTCAGAATGGCGGCGTTGTGTCTCTTGTTTCTACAGATTAACGTCAAAGGACCGTACAGTGCGTATGAACTCCAGTTCTGCTCTATGACCAAGACTCACCAGTATGTGTCGGGAACATTGATTCAGTAATCCAAGATGCTTTTGGACGTTTCCTACAGTTTCATGTTTTCTAAAGAAATATATAGGAATACTAGTATGACATTCATGTATAGGAATAAGCACTTGTTATGGGTGCCCGGTAGTCATATCTCAGTGGCATAAGAATTCAATTGTTGCTTGATAACACTAGCTGTGTGATAGAAGCCACGTGTACAGCAGAGCAACTCAGAATGTTGTGGATCATGTCGTATCAGAGCATGAGCGAGGAGTTCGGAGACCGTACACCCTGCTCTGATGCGTGACTCATTTATGCTGCCCCCCACTGGCTGTCGCTGCTGTGTGTGTGTGTGTGTGTGTGTGTGTGTGTGTGTGTGTGTGTGTATGTGTGTGTGTGTATGCGTGTGTGTGTGTCATGTGTGTGCATGTGTGTGTATGTGTGTGCGTGGGTGTGTGTGTGTGTGTGTGTGTGTGTGTGTGTGTGTGTGTGTGTGTGTGTGTGTGTGTGTGTATGTGTGTGCGTGGGTGTGCATGTGGGTGTGCATGTGCGTGTGTGTGTGTGTGTGTGTGTGTGTGTGTGTGTGCAATGCAGTCATGCGCGCGTGGAGCGCGACTCGGTGAACAGCGCGGCAGTTGACGACCTGCAGACCAGCGGCTTTAAGCGCATGGCAGTGGCGGCCACCGTGGGACTTGCTCCCAGCGGCTTCAATGTCATCGTCAGGTTAGTTAGAACACTGTGCTGCTTGGCCTGTTTGTGTGTCTCATCTAGGACTAGTACAAATCTAGTGTGAAACTTCCAATCTGTCCAGGGGACCTCTCAGCCAAAGGAAACCAACCTGGGGACCTCTCAGCCAAAGGAAACCAACCTGGGGACCTCTCAGCCAAAGGAAACCAACCTGGGGACCTCTCAGCCAAAGGAAACCAACCTGGAGACCTCTCAGCCAAAGGAAACCAACCTGGGGACCTCTCAGCCAAAGGAAACCAACCTGGGGACCTCTCAGCCAAAGGAAACCAACCTGCCGTAGGTGACCACTAGAAGCAGGACTAAAGGGTGTCTGCTGTCTCTGTCCAGGTCATGTAGCCCTGGATAAGGGGATTGCCAGGTCATGTACCCCTGGATAAGGGGATTGCCAGGTCATGTAGCCCTGGATAAGGGGATTGCCAGGTCATGTAGCCCTGGATAAGGGGATTGCCAGGTCATGTAGCCCTGGATAAGGGGATTGCCAGGTCATGTAGCCCTGGATAAGGGGATTGCCAGGTCATGTAGCCCTGGATAAGGGGATTGCCTCTACAGAGTAGGAGGTCCCTTGACCAGGTTTCACTATGTATGTCTGTCATTGTCTGATAATAAAATAGTAGCAGTATTATCATCATTCTAGTGCACGCACTTTACTATCAATTTTAGTGCTGCCACTGATAGTGACTTTTAATGTACTTGAGTATGACTTTGTGCTGCCTGTGCTTTTGGCTTCTTACATCAAGGCAGCATACTTTGTGCTCACGCCAATGGGTGTAGGTGTTGCCTTAGGCGTCGATGAAGGAGGTTCCACCCCTCAGCATGTGCTGGTGAGCTCTGCCTCTGCTCAGTATGGTCATGACGCCTTCCTGGTGATGTGTGTGTGTGTGTGCGTGTGCGTGTGTGTGCGTGCATGTGTGTGTGTGTGTGCGTGCGTGCGTGCGTGCGCATGTACTCGTGCCTGTGAATATGCGTTGCTCTGGCTTGTAGAGAGAGCACTGTCATGCCTAATATCAAAGGTCTGCCCGCTTTGATCACTATGCTGTTCTGCCCAACGCTGGAGATGCGGTAAGCAGAATTACGAGTATCCTTTTCCAGTTCTTCAATGTCTTGTGCTCTTCTTTTCAATGTGTGAATGGAGGGTGGCATCGGAGCGAAGACATTCAGCTAGTCTTGGTGTTGAGCCGTCAAGTGTTGTGCTACAGTGTGGTGCATAGTCATTCTCACCTCACAACAAGCATGCCAGGCAATGAGAATGGATGAAAGCATGAAGTGTGTTTAGCTTATATGAATGAACAATTGTGTACATTAATAATAGGAAAGAAAACAAGCAAAGAACTACAAGTAAGTTACGCTAGAATGTCCACTAACACAACTGCAGTTTTAAAAGTTACTTGACTATCTTGACTATTGACTTGGTCCTTTTCTTTCCAGTAAATTTATCCTTGGCTCTACATCCGAATTGTGTACATGTGTATGTTTGTTTGTTTGTCATGCGTACAGCACTGACCCTTTCCATCGCTACTACATCGGTTGCTTGTGTGGTTCTGGCTCTAAAGCAAACACTGATGTTGGCGCGAATCCTGACGACGATATCGAGGTGGTGTTCGACGTTGAGTTTGATCAGCAGGACCTGGTGGATGTATGTACACCGTGTGTCTGTCTCAGTGTCGGTGCCTGTGTGTGTGTGTGTGTGCCTGTGTGTGCCTGTGTGTGTGTGTGTGTGTGTGTGTGTGTGTGTGTGCCTGTGTGTGTGTGCATGTGTGTGTGCCTGTGTGTGTGTGTGTGTTTGCCTGCCTGTGTGTGTGTGTGTGTGTGTTTGTGTCTGTGTGTGTCTCTGTGTGTGACTGTCTGTGTGTGTCTGTGTGTCTGTGTCTGTATGTGTGTCTGTGTGTCTGTGCCTGTATGTGTGTCTGTGTCTGTCTGTGTCTGCCTGTGTCTGTGTGTGTTTGTGTGTGTGTGCGGTTGTGCGTGTTTGTGCATGTGTGGGTCTGTCTGTCGCAGTGACTGTACCTGTGTCTGTGTGCCTGTCTGTCTGTTTGTCGGCCTGTCTGTCGGCCCGTCTGTCTGTCTGTATGTATATGTGTGTTTGGGATTATAGCCACAACAGAGTCATCACATAGTAGGGGTGGTCACAGAAACAAGTAACGAAACATCATTGTCGAGACTGCAATTCACTTTAAGCAGAACAGTGCGTTTTACAGCCATACTATCAACCCTGCATGTACGGTGCTTTGATCTGCTTTTCTCTGTGCTCTTTGATGTAGATCAATGCCATTCGACATGGTATGAATATTGCTCTGGCGGACAACGGCAACTTTGAGAAAGTGAAGTGGGCCGGTGGTCCTGCCAATCGACTGCAGAGAGTGCAGCAAGAAAAGATCATGAAGTATGTCGTGCTCGCTCTGCTTAGAAGTGCTGCCGTCGATTTTTTCTCTGTGCACTGTGTGTGTGTGTGTGTGTGTGTGTGCTTGGGTTCCTGTGCCGTTCTATAAACTTGGAAATGGGTAAACGAAGCACGGCCGCCGTGCACCCAACAGCACTACTGTCAGACCAGCTTTAACTTAACCCGTCGATAGTACTGCGATGGTCCAATCAACCATGATAACACAGGGTAGATAGCTGTATTTTGTGGCAAAAAACCTGGGTGTGACTTATACTCCGGAAAGTACGGTACATGCTGCGCGAGGTCAGTAGAATACCGTACTCACTTGATTAGAAGCCCGGGGCTTCTAATCTTCCATTGCCTAATTTGAGGAGGCTTCTATAGGTGGGGGGGGGGGGGGGGGGGGGAGGGGGGCCTCTAACGAAGGTGGAACAGAATATTTTGTAACTCCGAGTTTCCCGCTTATGCGATCATCAGGCAAGAATATTATTCTAATATCAAATGAGGAATGTGGTCTTGTTCTATTGAATCTATTCAAAAGGAAAGTATTTAAAAAGCGAAGAATTGTTGCATGAGGAATACACTGGGAACCACACATACACATGCACCCACGCCCCCCCCCCCCCCCCCCACACACACTTGCACGCACGCGCACACACACACACACGCTTGCACACACACACACACACACACACACACACACACACACACACACACACACACACACACACGCGCGCGCGCTTGCACACACACACGCTTGCACACGCTTGCTCGCACACACACACGCGCGCGCTTGCACACACACACACACACACACACACACACACACACACACACACACACACACACACACACACATGTACCGTGTATATGCACGTCGCAAGAGAAGCATGCAAATCTGCAAATGCACTGGATGTGCACCCACAGGTTTTCTCTTATAGCAACGGTAGCGAACAAGATCTGAATGAGACAGATCAAGACTTGCGCCAGATAACTGTCTAATCCACACAACTGGCGAAGCCATGTGAATCGACCACCAATGCACACCTGGTCTACACCACACGGACTACATCGGCATAAAACGGCCAAGACAGTTACCTATGCACACCCTGCACTTGCTGGGGTAACCAGTATAGACAGCACGCTGCTTTGATAGAAGCAGACACTAGATGCACTGGTACCTTGAAGTGAAATTGGAGTTACTTTACCAACCAGCCTCAGCTACTGAGTACTGGGAACCCAGAGCCAACAGACATACCAACAACCTCAGCCATGAAAGATATTATAGTAACGACACACTGGATTGTGGAGTCGAAACTAGTTCAACTTCCAAATGCTCTAAGGTAGCCTTCCGACAGGTTGGCACACACACACACACCTCAGACCTCAGACATGCCCATCGCGGAAGCGATGATAGCGAACAGCTATGTTAGACATAGCAACTTGTGCTGAGATTACACCATTCAACAGCTTGCAAGGCTGATGAATTGACCGCCACTAATTTTAGCCTGGTATCCACCACACAGCTGATTGAAGCATGAAGCACACACACACACACACACACGCACGCACACACACACACACACACACACACGCGTGCGTGCGCATACACACACGAGCAACAAACAACAACACACACACACACACATGTATACTCACACTCACTCCTGCAGACAATGCGCTCGAGTTTGTAATTGTGCATGGCCAGCATGAATTAATTGTTGTTGTACATTTTAAAAATGCAGTAGAAGTTTAGCCATGACCAGGTTCTTGAGCGGCCACACGCGATTGACTGACGGTCTGACCTTTTCCCTTGTCTCGTGACCGCAGTGGCTGCGTTCGATTATGCAGTTGAATCGATTCATGAATCCATTCGCATGCATTCAAGTCGTTCGATTTTCATGTCATGAGCCCTGGAATCGATTCGGAATCCATTCACCCTATTCACATGGGGTGATGTGAATAGCGCGAATCGATTCGTGAATCGATTCGCGCGCATAATCGAACGCACTCAGTTTATCCCGTGAGTGTTAATCCCGTACAACGGGACTTTGCATTCTCCAATGTTCTGCTGTGTATGTGTGTGTTGCTAGGCTGTTCCAGCGTGACCGTAAAGGCATCACATCTCTGGAGTCATCCGAGAATGAGTACAAGTGGAACAAGGTGAAATACTCAGCAGTTGTGGCTGTTGCTGTGGCTGTTGCTGTGGCTGTTGCTGTGGCTATTGTTGCCATTGTGGTTGTCGTTCTTGTGGTCATCATTGTGGTTGTTGTCGTTACTGTCATCGTCCTAGTATATGCATAGCTGCTACCACGGCCAATGCGTTTGTACTTATTGTAAGCAACACTTGCATGGCTTGTCATTGTATGCAGCAATTCAATGGCTTGTTAGTTGTTACTGCCTTCATGCTCCGGTGTGTTTCCCTTTCCCTCCTACACTGCAGGTTCATGCTGAAGAAGTGGTACACGCCGAGACTCTAGACGGCAGCTTGCAGGATGCCGGTCCCATCCCGTTCATGTACCTGCACAATGGCATTCGCTTGCAGTCCGATGACGTACTTAAGCGCAAACAGCAGAGCAGCACCAGCAGCAGCAGCGGCGGTGGCGGCGATGAGGTTGCCGAATGTACACCTGCTGCTGCTGCGCGCGCTGATTTGAAGGAGATGCGCGCCAAAGTTCAGAGCCTGTACACCATTGCTTCCCGGTAGGTGCTTTGAGTGTGCTTTGAGTGTGCTTTGAGTGTACACCATTGCTTCCCGGTAGGTGCTTTGAGTGTGCGCCCTACTGTGCGGCATGGCGCATTGCCTGCTGCTCTGTTGTCAGCGTCTTGTTTGTGATCTCTGCTGCATATGCTGTGGTGTGGTGTGTGCACTACATTTTCCCCTTTAAACACAGTGGCCACCGAACAAAAAAATGGGTTCACAGCGCTAGGACTCCTTCTCTTCTATCCACTAGGAACTTGAATAAATTCAACAGAAAATTACACAACCGTATGGCCCCATGTATTATCATCAACTTCAAAATATAAATAAAAGTTGAAGTTGCACAACTAATTTGAGATAGACATTGCCATTGCTTTATGCAGCAACCTGCCACTAGGCTTTGAAGGGAACAATGCATAGACTGGCCATAGTGTTAAGGCCGATTCATACTTCATGTCGCGTACGGGAAAGTCATCGCGCGACGGCTTTCCCGTACACGAAATAGTTGAGCTCAGATCAACTTTTTCGCGACGTGACGCGTTTCCCGTACGCGAAATGAAGTATGAATCGGCCTTTATGTATGCTTGTTTTTACATTTCTCTGTCCTCCTCCTCCTCCTCCTCCCCTCCTTCTCTCTCTGTCTTTTCACTTCATTTCATTGTATTGTGCAGGAGTGACGCCCCCCTGGAGACAAGAGTGGTGTGTCCAACTTGCGACTTTGTTGCTGCCACAGCACATGACCTATTGCGTCATGTCAATAGCCGCACTCATCGTGAACAGGAACGCAAGATCTTTTCTTGATGCTGCTGTCCAGCATGCGCAGCCGATACACTGTGCACTGCTCCAGTTCTCTCCCCCCCCCCCCCCCTCCAGCACACACACACACGTACACACACACACACGTGCGCATGCGCAATTGCCGTCTCGCCGTTGGTTAATTGTTGCAGTGGCTGTGTGAGCTGTGGAAGCTCCGGTGTAACGTTATGTACATGTATGTATGTGTGTCTAGCGTTTATGTTTGAAACATGTGTCTTGCATGTGGGTGTGCATGGAACACTCTTTGAAATATCGATCAGGGCTTTAAGCCGCTTGATAGCAGTTCTTATGGCATTTTTCTCATGTAAACAGACATATTTTTTCCCTTGCAGCTGTCCATTATGCCTCCATTCCCCTATCAAGACTGGTGGTGTCTGGTCTTTTATGTACGGGCTATCTGCCAATTCTGAAAAGCTGGTCTTTTCCCTATTTCGTACGAAAACTGTTGTATAACTGTATGTGCAAATGCAACAACCACCTTGACAATACAGTATGTTGCTTTTGCCAGTTCGTTCCTCTCCGTGATGGCCTGCATTTTTTGTTTTGTTTTGATGCTGCCAGATCGTGCGTGTTACTTTGCTGTGTTTTGTACTTTGGCGGCGGATCTCTGTGTTTCTTTTCTCTCTCTCTTTTTTTAATTTAAAGTTTCGCCATGTTGAATGAACAGTTGTGTTTGGATATTGAGGAAGGTCCTGATTCCAGTGTGCTACTTATTACTATGAATTTATGATACAATGGCTAAGAACAAGTGGCAGCAGACAGGATGCACCATCACCAGTTTTGCGTGCGTGTGTGTGTGTGTGTGCGTGTGCGTGTGTGTGTGTGTGTGTGTGTGTGTGTGTGTGTGTGTGTGTGTGTGTGCGTGTGTTTTATGCAAGGTAACTTACAGTAGGAATAAGTATTTTGTTAGAGAAATTTGAGAGAAAAAGGTTTGCTCTTGTTAACAATTAGAAGTACATCAACCTCAGGGGAAGGGGGGGTGAACAATTAGAGTACAGCATTTCTTCTGACAGCTGTTTCGGTCATCAGAGACCTCATCAGAGAAGATTGAGTTGTTGAATGACTGGAAAAGAAATAATTCCCTATTTTATAGACTCTTGAAACAAGCGAGAAACAAGAGATGGCGCATCAATAAGCGCGCATTTGTTTGTGGTGTAGAAGTGGACGCAGTGTGTGTGTAGTCAATTGACGCGAATATCCAGCAGTTCATCTAATTCAAGAACAATGATATGTTGGCGGCTGAAAACAAAGAAAAAGAGGATGCCAGGGATTTCAGGGATCTGTACAACTTGTACTAACCGGCATAAGCCTTATTGGGAAATGATGTATAAATACGAGCATCTAGTTGTTACATGTCTTGTTCACACTGGGTTCCTCTACACGTCTTGTTCATACCTGGTTCCTCTACACGTCTTGTTCACACCGGGTTCCTCTAGTAAGCAAAGCTAGGGCACAAAGTAAGATGAAAACTGAGTGCCGGTGAGGGATACATCGGTGAGCGGTGCAAGAAGGCCGAAGAACAACACCATGGCAACAACATGGCCGACCATCAACACTGGAAGCAGGCACAAAGGACAGGAACAGATGTACCCACAACAGATACTATAAAACCTTCGTGAAATGGCGCTTCAGCTGGTTCTGTTTATTGCAATCAATAATCCTTAAACTTGTGTCACCTCGCCACCGTTTCACAACAGATACTGTTTGTAATTTTAGATAGCACCCATATTTCGGTTAAGTTTAACTTGGCGGCCAGCGTCTACCTTCACCCACAGTGCATACCAGTATTCTACTGGTGTTCTTATGGCTTATACATCACCTAAATCCAGGTACCTGGTTTCGTACCAAAATTCGACAGGTAATCGTCGTGCCAGAAACGAAGCATCTCTGTAATTTTGTATCTCTCGGTGGAATTTGGGGCTCGAGAGCATGATAAAAGTGGTGCTCTCCAGGCACAAGCCTTGTAATTAGCCTACTCAGGCTTTTTAAGGTGAGAGGTGATTCCCCCGAAACACTGTCCATGGAGCAGGAGTGGTGCCATGCCGGGTAACAGATTGTAAGGTAGTCTCACCTGATTTGTGTGGATGAGCTGGTATCTCTCCAAAGTTTGGCAAGCCCAGCATGTTGCAATAGGCATGTGAGAGGTAGCATGCCACAAAGTGACCTGCAAAGGAACGCCACATAATGAACGCACACACACACACACACACACACACACACGCACACACACGCACACACGCGCGCACACACACACACACACACACACACACACACACACACACACACACACACACGCGCAAATAACACAGACACACATGATGCTCTGCTCTTCACGCACATCCAATGCCTGTTGGTGCGTACACTAGCAGCTTACCAAGGGTTCACCAAAGTGTATCGACAGCGCCTGATGGCACCCAGGGCCAAGCCCGAAACACAACAAGTGCCAATATCTTATGCAAGCACCCATCGCTGCGCATGAAACTCAAATTACCCTAATCACACACACGCATAGGAACATGGTCTTATTGATACCTCGCTGTGCCTAGTCCTTGCCCTGGCACACTGTTCCTTGCATGAACGTGCCATGTTGTTGTGTGCCAGCACAGCACATCGCTTGTACACAGTGGGTATGGACAACATGTTTCATGCAGCACATGTTGCGAACACACTGTGACTACGAAATCTTGCATGGCTAGCGAGTTTCATTCAGTGACAAGATCAAGTTCTTGTAGTCGGAGGTGATATTGAATTCGACCATGAAAATGTCTTATACATGTACAGTCAACTTCGCCAATAACGACATTCGGCGGGGCATCAGAAAAGTGTCCTTATTCGCGAAGTGTCCTTATAACCGAAGTCCCATTTGAATGTATGGGAACCCATATTTTGTATAGTATGATATGCATATCAAAATCAAGCTCTTTTCTTGCTCTATGTCAATGTGTACTTTATTTTCATATTGCAGTTGAAAGGAACTAAAAATTCAATATGCAAGGGAAATCAATTGAAAAATATGCCTTTTTGAGCCATCTACAGGGCTAGAGATATGTACATGTATGATGATTACTGTACAATCATGTACAACTACATGTACATTGTATACATATAGGTGTGCTGGTAAATCCAACAATTTTGAAGCCAACATAAAAAAAGGAAGAAAAGCCCCCCCCCCCCCTTGGCTGCATTTTCTGGCATGTGTGCAATAATATCCATCACCAGTGCAGTGCACCATAGGTTCTGGTACTTCTGCATGACAGGTACATGTACTTGACTGACAGGTACTTGAAATAGCTGTCAAAAGCCCAGAAAGTCGTTATTCAAGCAGTGAATATGACCACGGGGCACTAAAAGCATGTCGCTATACGCGAATTGTCGTTATTCAGATAGTCGTTATATCCGAAGTTAAATGTATACAGTTAGATGGGACTTTGCTCTGGGCATGGAAATTCGGTCGTTATTCGCGAATTGTCGTTATATCCGCAGTCGTTATTAGCGAAGTTGACTGTATGTGCGAAACAGTAGCACAATAAAAGCCTTGGCTCGCACAAAAGCTCGCCAACAGCACCTCACCAGTTCTAAGAAAGAGGAATGCCGAGAAAGCACCAAAGAGCGTGGTGTAGCAGATTTGAGCGCCTGCAATGCACAACAAAGTTGACAAAAGTTCATTCATGGCTAGGAGCGGGAGGATGTGGGTTATGATTGGTTCGCGCATAAGTCAAATCAGTGCCGTGAGTCGCCGGAGGTTGCCCAGATCACGATTAGCTGCAGTGCCAACCAGAGATTAGGTGTATATGGTTCGATTACTAATAGACATAAAAAAGTACTACATTTGTGTACAAAGGAGTAGACAATGTGCCGTTAAAATTGTTGTGCAGCCAGCGGCTCTAGTGACACTAGTACTACCTTGGGCTGCTGCTGTTGCTAGTGGTGTTGCTGCTACTGGTGTTGCTGCTACTGGTGTTGCTGCTACTGGTGTTGCTGCTACTGGTGTTGCTGCTACTGGTGTTGCTGCTACTGGTGTTGCCGCTACTGGTGTTGCCGCTACTGGTGTTGCTGCTACTGGTGTTGCTGCTACTGGTGTTGCTGCTACTGGTGTTGCTGCTAGTGGTGTTGCTGCTAGTGGTGTTGCTGCTACTGGTGTTGCTGCTACTGGTGTTGCTGCTACTGGTGTTGCTGCTACTGGTGTTGCTGCTACTGGTGTTGCTGCTACTGGTGTTGCTGCTACTGGTGTTGCTGCTAGTGGTGTTGCTGCTACTGGTGTTGCTGCTACTGGTGTTGCTGCTACTGGTGTTGCTGCTACTGGTGTTGCTGCTACTGGTGTTGCTGCTACTGGTGTTGCTGCTACTGGTGTTGCTGCTAGTGGTGTTGCTGCTAGTGGTGTTGCTGCTAGTGGTGTTGCTGCTAGTGGTGTTGCTGCTAGTGGTGTTGCTGCTACTGGTGTTGCTGCTACTGGTGTTGCTGCTACTGGTGTTGCTGCTACTGGTGTTGCTGCTACTGGTGTTGCTGCTACTGGTGTTGCTGCTACTGGTGTTGCTGCTAGTGGTGTTGCTGCTAGTGGTGTTGCTGCTACTGGTGTTGCTGCTACTGGTGTTGCTGCTACTGGTGTTGCTGCTACTGGTGTTGCTGCTACTGGTGTTGCTGCTACTGGTGTTGCTGCTACTGGTGTTGCTGCTACTAGTGTTGCTGCAAGTGGTGTTGCTGCTACTGGTGTTGCTGCTACTGGTGTTGCTGCTAGTGGTGTTGCTGCTACTGGTGTTGCTGCTACTGGTGTTGCTGCTAGTGGTGTTGCTGCTAGTGGTGTTGCTGCTAGTGGTGTTGCTGCTAGTGGTGTTGCTGCTAGTGGTGTTGCTGCTAGTGGTGTTGCTGCTACTGGTGTTGCTGCTACTGGTGTTGCTGCTAGTGGTGTTGCTGCTAGTGGTGTTGCTGCTAGTGGTGTTGCTGCTACTGGTGTTGCTGCTACTGGTGTTGCTGCTACTGGTGTTGCTGCTACTGGTGTTGCTGCTAGTGGTGGTGTTGTCTTGTGAAGCTGCACAACCTGGTCACATGCCAAAGAAGTTTGCACCTTTCGCCGTGACTGCTTAGCTTGCACCTCCTACCCTAGCAACAAGAAAACGGCACCTAAGGAGATGGTTTTGTGCCAACGAGTGATGTCACGGGGATCGTGTGCATGGTTGAAACGCGACATGCTGGTTGCAGAAAGTCTGCCCCCACCCCGCCAATTTGTGGGACTTCACAGCAAAGATCAAACACACATCTTCCAGCCTTGCTTACACGCAACGAGTATTAGTCGCTGGATACGCTCTCCATTACGATAAGCTTCCCATGCCAGATGGAGATGAGCTGTAGGACAAACAAGCACAACACATCATGCAGCAGCTGCAGAATATGCACCTATCCACACAATCCACAGTGTCACAGCAAGGCACTACCAGACGCATGGGACAAGCCAAAAGTCAACTTTTAATACACACAAAACAAAGAAAAAACAATGTCTGTGTAAAATCACCATGGTTCCGGGAGCATTATACAAGTCATGCCCCTTTCCTCCCTCCATTGCAACACAACAGACCCATACACATGCATGTGCGTCATTATCTAATGACGTTATACGACCCCCCCCCCCCCCCCCCACCCATGCAGCACACGTCACTTACCCACACCAAAGATTGCTGGTGCTAAGAACACACAGATTGTCACAGACCAGTGAGGTAGCAAGAGTGGTAGCATGCACGACCGAAACACAAACTCCTCAGCCAGCGGTGCCTAAAGGCAACGGAGCAAGCACCAGAAACCCACTGCTAAAGCACACGGCACACAAACTAAGAATATTCGAGGAAGGACAAAATAGCGAGGACAGAAAACCGAGCGTCCGGCACATACACATACATAGGTATGGCCACTGGGTACCCAATGCACACAGTCTAAAGCCCATACCACCATATACCATGTAACCACGCTAACACCTTGGAGATGTGAGCAAGCAGAGTGCCCGGTTGGCGGCTGCGTCACATCTCTAAGAACATGATCATGTTAGACTTACTGCAATGATATTGCGGAAGCCGTGAAGACACAGCAGATCACCCACATCTGGACAAGAGTCATACACACGCGCACACACACGCGCACACACACACACACACACACACACACACACACACACACACACACACACACACACACACACACACACACACACACACACACATACAGTACTAAGTCTTGTACAGGCATACCAGCTCACACACACACACAGTCTATGTACTACTTCACATGCATGCCATCACATTGTATACTGTAAAACCGGAAAATTTCGGTGAAGATTTATTTTCAGTAACTTCGGTACAGGTAATTTTTTATCAAAAATATAGCACGACCTAAAATTCAACCATGCCATGCCACACAGTGTGCAAAATGCATTTTTGGATCTGGAAAACCGGTTTACCGAAATTTTCGCACTAATCGAACTGTTGATTTTGGGAAATACGGAAAATATTACACCACCGAAAATTCCCGGTTTTACAGTAGATGAAGAGGAAGGAATCCAAGGCAAGTCTGCACAGTAGTACTATGCAAGGCAAGTCTGCACGGCAGTACTATGCAAAGCAAGTCTGCACGGCAGTACTACGCAAGGCAAGTCTGCACGGCAGTACTATCCAAGGCAAGTCTGCACGGTAGTACTATGCAAGGCAAGTCTGCACGGCAGTACCATGCAAGGCAAGTCTGCACGGCAGCACTATGCAAGGCACAGTGGCTACCTGACATCATGACGATGATGCACTTTCAGTTGGCATTGCTGGCGTTCAAGACATGTCGGCATACACACTCATCTTTTGTGTCTGTGTGTACGTGCGTATGTGTTTGTGTTTGTGTATGTCATTGTGTGCACCTGTGTCCAGCAACCAGTGCATGCATACCGGTAGTGCATTACAAGTAAAAATCTGCAACTCGGTGGAGCATAGGTGCTGAAGAAATACTTTCTTCAATCAGCAAGACAGTATACATGATCCAGTAGGTATACTGGGTCCAGCAATTATACAGGGTCCAGTAGGTATACAGGGTCCGGCAATTATACAGGATCCAGTAGGTATACAGGGTCCAGCAATTATACAGGGTCCAGTAGGTATACAGGGTCCAGTAGGTATACATGGTCCAGTACGTATACAGGGTTCAGTAGGTATACAGGGTCCAACAGGTGTACATGGCCCAGTAGGTATACATGGTGCAGCAGGTATACATGGTCCAGCAGGTATACAGGGTCCAGCAGGTATACAGGGTCCAGCAGGTATACAGGGTCCAGTACGTATACAGAGTCCAGTACGTATACAGGGTCCAACAGGTATACATGGCCGGCCAGTAGGTATACAGGGTCCAACAGGTATACATGGCCGGCCAGTAGGTATACAGGGTCCAGTAGGTATACAGCAGTCAGGAATGACTACAGACTAAGTTACAGTGCAGAAAACTCTTGAATGCAGCACTGTCTGCTGGACAAAGAAAGCAGACACTTCCTTCCTGGTGTCATCATGACTGTGTGTGATGCAAGTGCAACTGAGCTGCAGAAAGAGCTCCTGGCATGTGGAACCTAAACTAACAAGCCATCTCAACAGCCCCCCCCCCCCCCCATGCATGATCTTTTGTCATGTTTTCCAGAGGACAATGCATGACAAATGTCTTATCATGATTGTGACGGGGTGATAGAGAGGGTGAACACATTACATAATACACACTGAGTGCCTGATACTGGCAGTGCAAGAGGATACATGTAAGTGCATACGCCCGTCTGGTCTTCTCATGATGTTATAGTTCCATACGAGAGACGGACATGTGGAGTTGGAGGATGGACGAGCTGTTTGGTGTCTGTCACGCAGTGACTGCATGTGCAGTGTGCAGCATTGGTTCTTGCCTGTAACAAGCGTGTAGGATGTCACCGTCAACCATCGGTGTCTTGCTGCCGCATACGCTGCGCACAGAGCGGCAACCGCTGCTGCTGCTGCAACCGTGAATGGCAAAGGCCAGGGTAAGTACGAGAGCAGGCTGCAGTGCCAGTGCATTGGCACTGCTACTGGGGGACTGTGCCACAGTGTGTGTGCTGTGTGTGCTGTGTGTGTGTGTGCTGTGCATGTGTGTGCTGTGCGTGTTGTTCAGCACACAGGCATTACGTGATCACGTTTCACGCAGCACAGCACAAGCCTGTAGATGTAGATCCATAGTTCTGGTGCAATTAGCGATAACACACCTACACCAGGAACACATGGACATCATGTACAGAGCAGTAAAAGTACCTGAGCCTGAGGACAACTGAACTGGCTCTTTGTTGGAGGTCACTTTCTTTGCCACCTCTGGGTTGCTGACAGTTGCTGTCAACGTTGACAGAGAATTCTACCACAGGCCAGGCAATGCCTGTCATTCCTCCACATTCCAATGTGCCACCGAGTGCAGCAGGGCATCTTCATCAGCCATCTCAGCATCCCTACACACTGTGGTCTGCATGGCAACACATGAAAATGGGCGTCCAGATTTCCAGTTTGTCTTCTGTGGTATCACCAGTATGTCTATGGCACTAGTGTTCCCCTGCGTGCGGGCTGCCTGGAAAATCGAACATGGCTATTGGAACTGATGCTGAGCTTCAGCTCGATTTCGTTCGCACGTGCGTAGTGCTCAGTTCAGGTATGCAAGCTAGCGGACGAATACTGACCAGACCGGCCGCATTCAACCTTGCCATCTGCGCCAATAACGAATTTCTCCGGAAGAAATTTATTACACGCCCGACTCCGCACTTCCAGATACACGGTGCAAGTTATTGCCTGCCAACGTCGTTTGCAGCAAACGTGAAGACTCACCTCCAGAGCTTCCTGCAAAGACTTCGAGATCCAGCAGGAACACGACATCGGTTGTGAACGAGCTCCAGCGCGGTTGATATCCGTTCTGCAAAATAACTTGGGTGGAGCAAGAACTCCGAGAGATTGGAACTGTTTGCAGCAGAAACATTCCGGCAACAGCTGCTTTGTTTGGTGAACAGCTCAGTGGTCGCAGCGATGAGCCAAGAGCTGAACAAGATCGTCGGCTGAGAAAGCGTTGCAGAAGAAATGGCTGGCTGCGACCTTTGCGGGATGTCCGGGAGGAAGCAGCAGCCCATCCGCAACGCACCTGCACGGCAGGAGCGGCTCGACGAGGGAGCGACGAGGGAAATTGCGGATGAATCTAGGCATCGGCAATGGGAGCACTCGTTGTCCAGATTTGCCCATTGCAGCAGCGCAGCACCCTTGGCCTTGTCCGACGAGACATTGTCGATGTCCAGACACCACGACCATGCCGCTGCTGTCTTTGCTTGCACCTCGTTATATAAAAGAAACCGGGCAGCACGTGTGGAGACCACGACGAAAAACTCGTTCAGAATATCCTCCCCTGTTGGATGTAGCAGTGGTCTTCGCAAAGGTCTTCCGGAGACTGCAGAAGCGGCCGATTCTAATCTCGAAAGGACATGCTGCGTAGACCGACACTGTTGCAATACGAAGAAGAGCAGAGGCGACACAGCGGCAACACAAACTTCCGAAAACAGCGCGTGGAAGCGTCGACGGAGACGAACATTCGGATCAGTTCATTTGACACCGCTGCTTCTCCAAGTAGTTTGCGTCGTAATCTATTGCATCTCATGTATACCGGTAATGATTGTAGCAACGAGTGATACTGCCATGGCGACTGGCTTGGCTGCAGGTGGAATCGTGGATGTGGAGGCAACTGTGGGCCAGGCGTTCAGCCTTTCAATACCTCAAAGCTGGACGGATTCAGAACTCAAGGTACAGTATGACACTCAGTGATAGCCCAGTATGCCGGATAACCTAAGCAACTACAAGTAGAGTTATGTGATACTGTATACTGCTCTGCATGTCACACCTTCCAATAGGCAATACTCCCGCACGCATACACACCGTGATACATGCCAGGACTAGGCAGATGTGGGCAATGAATACCATTGGATTTCAAAGATAAACATTGGTACTTTACGCAACCAGCTTGGCGGCAGAAACAAACTGCAAGGACCACAGGCTTCAAGAACACAACATGGTCAGCAATCACATTTCAGTGTCCATGGTATTGAAGCGCATACAGTAGCTGACAGTAACCATTAAACTGGGTACTTGCCGAGTGGTCTCAATGACAATGAGACGGTTCAGACAGCACAGGCAGGCACTGAGGTCAGGTTCTTGCACGAGTAAGGCTGCCTGTGTACAGGTACGGTGTACTGTACTACATCTCATTGTACACGATGATCCGGAAATGTCCTTAGCCAGCAGCCACGAGCCATGGAGCATGTGTTTTCATGATTGAAAAAGATGCTAAGTACACCACAGTTAATGTGTTTCTTGTCCGCTGTGTGCAAGTACAAGTATTAGTCGCGGAGGATAGAGTAGGGGCTACACTATTACAATAATATATATAAATAGCTTATTGTAATACCATGTCCATGTGTGTGTGTGTGTGTGTGTGTGTGTGTGTGTGTGTGTGTGTGTGTGTGTGTGTGTGTGTGTGTGTGTGTGTGTGTGTGTGTGTGTGTGTGTGTGTGTGTGTGTGTGTGTGTGTGTGTGCGTGTGTGACTTGTTCTTGCTGTGCAGGTGAACGAGGCTGGTGAAGCTCACCTACCACACTGGCTACACTACAAGAACGACAGCCACACACTAGTGGGAGTAGCAGGCGCACACGATACCGGCCAAATGTACATACGAGTGACGGAAGAAAGAGCCGGGCGGACAAGTCACGACGACGTCTTTAAAATTGACGTCGACCACGAGACGCACGGCAAAGAGGTAGCAATGTGGAGACTGGATGCCGGCTACGATGCAATACGACAGCCGTGGCTATTCGCAGAGCTACCCAAGATGACCGAGATCAACAAGGTCGCGTCAGAAGAGTGCAGTCCGCACGAGAACGTGGTGACAATGTCGCTAACATCGCCGCATCAGCTAGACAAACTGAGCGGACACGAGCGCTTTGCCATCATCTCGGCGGCAGCACGGCACCTGAACACAAGCCACAGCCACTTGAGACTGTCAACGCTCCGTGACCAACAACAACGCCATTTAGTTCAACTACTGGCAGCTGGGGCCGGTAGCAGCACAGCCAGCAGCAGCGATGGTGAAGACAGTGGGAAACTGCAGCTGTGGTGGAACCTGGCGTGTGGAAGCTACAGTCCTATGATCTCGTCGGCATCCCCTGTGTCCAAGGCAATCGAAACCGTGGAGCAGTCGGCGCTGGATGGGTCACTGTCCGCAGCACTCGGCATCCCCATCTCATCATGGGAGCTGGTGCATCGTCGACAGCGCCGGCAAGTGTTGTCTGGACCATTCCAGTCTGGCGGCATGGCAAGCCTGTACATGATGAGCTCTACACCCGTACCAACGCCCACCGTGTCACTGTTCCTACCCACAGCAGTAGCAACCATTATCACCACACTGTTAGGTAGTGACCTAGCAGCCAGCAGCAGTGACCAGGCATCATCTTTCCTTACCGATAGCCAGACGCCCGACATCACCAGCACTGACTTTGACTTTATCTTCAGCACGGATGTAACAACAGCGCTGTCCTCACCAACGCCAAGCAGTTCTCAGCCAGTGCCTGGCGTCTCGTCGCTCGTGTTAACCATGTCACCGTCACCCATCACGGAAACACCGCCGGTGCTCCAAACAAGTGTAGAGCCAACACTGGTGCTGACCACTGCAGTATTGCCCTCATCACCTGCCATCGTCACTAGCAGCAGTCAATTCCTTCCCATCAGCAGCAGCAGTAGCAGTGTACAATTATCTTCTCCTGTCATCATTAGCAGCAGCAGCAGCAGCAGCAGCAGCAGTGTAGATACCGGATCAGGGTCAGGGTCTGGTGATGGCAGTGGTGACTCACAGACAACACAGCCACCTCCGCTGTCAACCAGCACAATGCAACCTACACCGGTGATACCGTCGCTGAGTAGTGCTGGACCACCTGCTCTGACCAGCGCGCTCCTGTCTACACCCATGTCTATGTCCAGCAGTGATGTCATGGTGTCCAGCAGTGATGTCATGGTGTCGACAAGTACGACATCGCCAATACAAGAGACTCCGGTCTTTACCTCCAGCATCCAGCAACCATCTGCATCCCCGACACCAGAACTACCATCACCAGTATCCACACCACTGCAGTTCAGCACTCCCGAGCCCGTGCTGTCATCAAGCTTGCCAGTCCCTCTAAGCTCCACAAGCAGCGCAGAGCCACCGGCAACGAGTGTCATGGGCAGTGGCAGTGGCAGTGGCGATGTGTCAGATACATCTCTGCTGGTCATGAGCAGCCAGGCAATGTCAATAGTTACATCAGAAGCACCCATGCCTACAGTCATGATAACACCAACATCAACCACAAGAGCATCTTCAACGCCGGTACTTCTACCCAGCAGCAGCAGCAGCAGCAGCAGCAGTGTACTACCAGTGTACTCCACAACCATTGGTAGTGGTAGCGGAAGTGGCGAAGTGTCCGATACTCCTGTGCTAACATCAGTATTGCCGCCCACCAGCACCGTCACTAGCAGCAGCAGCATCATAGTCACAAGCAGCATTAGCAGTAGCAGCAGCACATTACCACTTCTCTCCACAGTTATCGGCAGTGGCAGTGGTAGTGGCAGTGGGGAGGTGTCCGATACACCCTCACCACCAATACTGTCATCCATGTCACCACTTCCCACACTGACTAGCAGCAGCCTGAGCACAACAGCGGCTATAGCAACATCTTCAATGGTAGTCACTACATCTGCACCACCTACATTCCAGCCCACAACCATCAGTCCAACTACCATTGCTACCACACAACCAACGTCACCGGTAACATCACCAGCAGAAACAACAGTACCACCCACTGAGGACTTCCCACTAAGGTTGCGCGGAGACATAGCCGATACTCATCTGCAAGCGGCAGGCCAGTACTTGCAACTGCCGATCGCACAAGATCATTTCGATGACGGGATCAACTGCACTCTCGACGAAATCTGCTGCCCAACCTGCCGCCTCAGCCTTGGTCTGGAACGCCTGGATGCTCCACTGGGTGCAAGCGATGCGTACATTAATCTCATCGGTTCAACAGGTCGCGCTCATTCTATCGTGCTGTACGTCCAGTTTGAGAGCACAATGCCAGCATTCAACCGCTCCTATGCCCTGACTGCCACCTCCGACGGCCGAAACAAAGTCTACGATAACTTCACCGTGTACTACGCTGGACCACAGGGAACCAACGAGCTCGCCAACTCGATGCTGCGTGAAAACTCCTTCTCGGTCAAGCTCAATGACAGCTATACAGAGTTCGTAGACAGTGCCCAGAAGCAAATCGATTTCATGTCGACATTCATCGCAAGAACAGGCACAAGCAGAGTTTCTTTCATTACTATCAATCCAGGAAGTGTGCTACTAGAACTCTACATTGGACAGATCGGCTGTGACCGAGAAACAGTGGCCAACATCGACGCTGAACTTCGCACCTACGATGACTACCTGGATGTTAATGTGGCCTTGAATGAACTAGCTTGTCCCGTGACACCAACCCCACCTGCCGAGACCACACCTGCCGAGACCACACCTGCCGAGACCACACCTGCCGAGACCACACCTGCCGAGACCACACCGATTACACATGCCGAGACCACACCTGTTGAGACCACACCTGTTGAAACCACAATCGCTGAGACTACACAAGCAACCACACGTGCTGTGACCAGGCCTCCCACTGACCTTCCTCTAGGGGTCCGCGGAGACATTGTCGACACAACGTTGGTGTCTGCAGGAGAGTATGCACAGCTGGAAATCACATCAGACCATTTCCAGGGCGGCATTGCTGACCTACGTCTGGGCCTGGAACCTCTGGACGGTCCGACCAGCGATGGCTTCTTCATCAATCTGGCAGACGTCCCTGGGCAGAGAAGTTACATTGAAATATACATCCCCTTCCAAAGTAAAATCACAGGGGCGTTCAACCGGTCGTACGCCCTAACTGCCAGTGATGGCCAGAGTAAGGTCTATGATTACTTCACTGTATATTACGATGGACCAGTTACAAGTGAGATGTTTGCAAACTCAACGATGCGTGAGAACAACGTGTCCCTCACGCTCAACGAAACCTACAAAGACTTTGTAGAAAGTCCCGAGCGGCAACTCAACTTCACACGGACTTTCCTCGACAGGACGTCCGTTTCAAGCGTGGCAATCATAGAGATCCGCCCGGGAAGCGTGCAACTAGAACTCTACGTAGAGCACATTGGTTGTAACCGCAGCACAGCAATCTACATTGAAAGTGCCCTGAACGAGTACAGGGAGGAGTACCTAGATATCAGCGTGCAGGTGAACGATGTAGCGTGTAACCTCACAACACCATCACCACCACCACCACCACCCACAACCAGTGCTCCAGTGTCATCATCCGCGTTGCCTGCATCGTCTACCCAGCTTCCACAGAGCACGCCAGCCAGTACAGCAGCAGCAACAACAACACCAGCAGTGCCAGTCACATCCGTGCTCCCCAGCACAACACTGCCGCAGGCCACGCCAGATATCATGACATCGTCACTGGCGGCATTGCCAACCGATGCGCTGTTCACCAGCGCTCTCTTCCCATCATCCGCAACCCAGCTACCCACATCCTACTTGTCACTGATCCCATCCGTTTCCTTGGCAGATGCCAGCAGCATGATGCTTGAAACCCCAACAGTAAGCAGCGTTACATCAGCTGATGTACAAGGAACGCGGACGACAGCGCTGGCTCCGCCATCATCAGTGATTACAGGAACAGCCACAACCACCATCATGGCACCGTCCTCAATAAGCATGGTCACCGTAACCGTAGCCAGTAGTGCAAGAACAGTCAGTGGCACACCAACAACAACTCTAGCTCTACCCACAAGCGTGTACACAACATCAGCGGTGTTTGAAAGCATTCCTCCTACAGGAGTGATCACAACAGATGTACTTCTATCTACATCCGTGCCGACGGCAATTCCAACGCCCGTTGTTCCAACATCTGCTTTCCAAACACCTACCTTACCGAGCACAGTGGTATCATCATCTCTCCCACTGGAGGAACCATCATCATCTCCCCCGCTGGAAGAACCATCATCATCTCCAGTGCTCTCGTCTAGCGAGTCAACATCCAGCCCAGCGCTTACAACTTTCATCTCGGACATCTTTACCTCGGTATCATCTGACCTCTCCACTTTGGAGAGCAGCAGTGACTTCATGACGACCGTGCTGCCACCGGAGATGTCCACAACAAGCTTTTCAACAACATTATTCGACCTCGTGCCACCGACAACTATACCGTCAGGAGAAAGTTCGGCAACGACGGTCAGTGCATACAGTGCTATGGACACCAGCTCCTTTCTGGCAACAAGCGGTGTTCAATCACCAGCTATCACATCAGACACACCGTCAACATCAATTGAACGCTCAACAATCACAACACTTAGTAGTCCCAGCACTGCTCTCGTATTCACCACTGATTTCCCATTCTCAGAGCTTCCCGGTACAAGTATCAGCAGTGTCTTCTCATCCGAACAGATGTCGATTTCCAGTGACTTGTTGTTCACAACGGATTTCAGCATTGAAACAAGTGCTCTATTTCCAACGGCACCTCCCGAGAGCACATCAGTGGTAGAGCTGACAACAGATATCTTCCTGGCTCCCAGCTCCACCCTGCCAGCCCCGTCGTCGTCGTCAATCTCGGCTCCAACATTGTCGCTGAGCACGGCAATCACCAGCAGCGCCAGTACGACCAGCACAGTCAGCGTGGCCAGCAGCAGTACTAGCATACCGTACTCCTCGCTGGTCACACCAAGTCCAAGCAGTGATGTAGATGTGAGCATGCCACAGTCCACCAGTGCACTGCATGCTGCCAGTACTGTCAGCACCACAGTGCAGCAAACTGACGTGCAGCAGCAATCACCCACTACAAGCTCTGCCATTGCCAGCAGCATTGTGGACACGTCACCAGCAATGGCATCTCTGCCGGTCACAACTGCTCCTGGTACACCAGCAGAGTTCCCCACCAGTGTATCAAGCATTGTCCTGCCATCAGTAATGACCACTAGTCTTGTTCCATCATTTGTGATCTCATCTACAACTGACCCCAGCTCTGTGCTAAGCAGTAGCAGTAGCAGCACTACACCAGCAATATCCATCAGCTCAGAGATAGGACTTCCACAAGCAAGCAGCACAACTGAGGCTATTGCATTCACCAGTGTCATCACCGACCAAACAACAACCATACTGGATACAGTAGCTGTCAGCAGCCAACTTCAAACAGTATCGACTGCAACCACGGCAGTGACCACCAGCTTCCTGCAACTGCCAGACCAGACATCTGCTGTCTCAGCTCTGCCGCTAGAAACAACAACAACAACATTCATACCACCGACACCAGTGTTGAGCAGTACATTCCTGGAGTCCAGCATCACATCAGACCTGCCCTCTGCTTCAACACTCCTTCCTGTAACAGTGAGCTCGGGCATCCCGGTCATCACCACAGCAGAGGAGGTCTTTGATTCTACTCCCGTGTCGTCAACAGACATTATCGAAGTCCCCGCCACCAGCATTGCTCAGCCACAGACAACTCAATTCACACAGCTACCAGACGTAACACCAACGAGCAGCGTCTTTCCGACAACAGGCACCCCCTTTACCAGCACAGCAGCAGCCGTTCCATCCACACCTACTGCCCAACAGAGCACTGGTGTATCACCATCACCCAGTGCAGCCAGTACATCTGTGTTGCAAGCAGACACCAGCAGTAGTATGGTTGCTACATCAACTACACTGGTGGACTTGACAAGCCCGAGCCTTCCAACGAGTAGCGTGTCATCGTCAGTTCAGTCAAGTACACCACTGCTGGCAAGCTCTATTGTATACACACTGCTTCCAACAAGCTCCACGCCCGGTGTGGACGGTCCAGGCTCTAGCTCAGGATCCAGTACGATAGAAGATGTCACGAGCTTAGTGACTAGCATAGACATAACGCCATCAGCAATGCTCACATCAATACTGAGCACAGCCGCAGGAACACCGGTGCCAACGTCAAGTACAGCCGTGCTGTCAGCACCGATAGCTAGCACTGAACGTGTGTCGTCAGTTCTGATAGCGACAACACCGACAGCACTGTTAGTGCAGCCCAGCAGCATGGCACCATCCTCTGTGTTTACAACCGTTCTCATCGAGTCTAGCGCGACAGGCCCCTCATCTACAATGTCGATCACCTCTACGTCCATTGCAAGCACGAGCACACTTCCACAAACCAGTCCAAGCCCTACACCAGTCGTTACCACCACATCGCCATCTGACAGCCAGGGCCCTATTCCCAACGACAATCTTCCCGTGTCCTTGTTTGTACTGATGGTTGGTCAGTATCTGGAGTATGAGCTCAGTCCCACGCACTTTCTTGACGCGCAAACGGAGAACGACTCCTGCCCGACATGCACGCTGGATGTAAGACTACTGACATTCGACTTGACCGAAGTTCCCAGCAATCAGGGACCTGTACGTCTTACAACAATAACACACTCCGATGGAAGTCAACGAAGATTGCTCCAAATGTACGCATTGCCAAGCCACCTGTCATTGACTGGAGACTCTTTCTCATTCTTCCTTGAAGCAACTGATAGCGCTGGAAATAGCCAGCAGGAATTCTTCGAGGTGCTGGTGGTGGCAAATGACTCGCCTTTCTTGCAGAACACAATAGATGTGGTCATCCAGGAAAATTTTGCGGCATTCAACAGCTCGTGGAGCAGGCAAATACAGTTCATGCAGAGTTTGTATCAGCCTCTGCAAATCGCAACCGCACGGCTTGCGATGACGTTTCCCATTCGGCCGGGCAGTGTTGTAGCGCGTGTGACTGACCTGGAACCGTACAGTTGCAGCAATGTGGAGCAGCGACGGGCAGTGTACAACAGCCGTACTGTGCTGCACGCCATTGGGATCAACGCCACTGTCAACGTCAACTGTCAGGAGGACGAAGTTGACACCGGCGTGTCTGTCAACGTGGAGGAGGTCAAGACACAGACCAACAAGACGAACAGTCTGAACATCATCGTGCCAATCAGCGCCGTTCTCGGTGTGTTGCTTGCCGCCAGTTTGGTTGCCGTCGTTTACTATCGACACAAGAGACCCGAACGAAAGCACCTCGTCGGCAGGCGGCATAGGAGAACGTTTGCTCGGCGCAATCCCATTCTTCTGACGGACGAGAGAGACACGCTGGCGAAGCGTGGACGGCGGCCGACAGTACTGCAACGGGAAAGCCAGGCGCCCATTGGTCAGCGCACAACGAGCATACGACTAGCAGAAGCAATGCTGGAAGCTGGCGAAATGAGAACTCTGATGGATGACATGAGCAGAGAAGCGGGCGAATGTCCGGACTACAATCCACCGCCGGCCTTCCACCTTGTGCAGCAGCAGAAATACAAGAGACAGCCACCACCAGCATACCAAATGCCACCGGTGTATTCAATCACTTGATTTGTTTTGACCTTGCTCGCAGTAGAATATCGATAGATGCTGAACAATAGTACCGTTGTCATTAGGGCGTGCACACCAGCGGTCTGGTCACATTCCTAGTACAGTGTACACACAATAATCAGGATAATTGTACTGATGATGACTTGAGACTATTTCCCTTCACTTTCATCAAACAAACCTCATCCGAACTATCTCCAAACCATCCTTGTTTTAATGCTAGCCAGCACATTTGGCGGCTAGCATTCTCCCTACGCATTCAACTTGAGCAGCATTCGGAATTGAATTATTTTTCTTTCCTACTGATCAAACCCTATTGAGCAAGTTACTCTATTCCTAATTACATTTTCTGTCTGAAAGCTAATTGTGACAATTACCGTGACTAGTCCGAGTGTGAGCCGGGCTGATGGTTGTGAAGCTGGCAGGCTGGTTTGTGGATGTAAAGCATCACAAACCTCTTTCCACGCTGTTGTAATCGCACTGGGAATGGTACATGTACGTGACATGGCACATTGTGATACAGGACCAGGTGAAATCTGAGCCACAGTACACAGTTGATGCCCTAGACTTGCACACCCCCTGGCGCCCTGGCCTTGCACACCCCCTGATACCCGGGACTTGCACCCCCCCCCCCCCCCCTGACACCCGGGAAGTCGTAAGAATGCTGCTGGCCGTACACATACACCAGTACAGTGATGTAATCGGAACTGGTTCAGGGTGCTATATTTGAACTTTGAGGTCCGATTCCCCCCCCCCCCCCCCCAGCACACCTATACATGCCACATCATCATGCCTGCTAACTGAGTTCTTCAATATCACAAGCATTGCATTGTACTTAATATACCGTTCAGTAATAACTGCAGCTAGTGACATCAGACTGAGAGCTACACCCTACAGGCTGTAGCCCTATCTATTTGTTAGACCACCATGCAGCTATCGTATACCACAGCGCTGTGCGGCTACACATCGCGTCCAATCAGGATTCGCAGCGTCAATGTTCGTGTAGCCTACAACCCCCCTGGCCAGATTGTAGTCTTGGCAATCGCATGCTGTATGCTCTGAACGAACAAGCTACCGTATTTTCCGGAGTATAAGCCGCACTTTACACACCAATATTTTGACCTTTGATAAATACCCACACTCATTAGTGACCACACCATCAACAGTACAAGTATCTGCTGCACCTGAACTGGCAAGCAGCCACCGACGCCCTATGAAACGGTTTAGACCAGTGCCTCACTAGCATCCTCCCCCCTCCCCCCCCCCCCCCCCATGCCACAATGTGACGTTATCTTTCACTCTGCTTCTCTCACGACCATCTACCCATTGTCCTCGTTTCTCACTATTATTCATTTCCCCTCTTCCTCCCCTCGTCATGGTTTTACTGCATTATGGCGCGCTTTGTCTGCGTAGACGCCGAGACCTTTGAGGTCGGCAGAGCAGCCTGGCCCCGCCACCACTTCTCGCACATATTCGGGAATATAGTGGACTTTCGTATAAAAACGAGAGAGCTTGGAAGCTCAGGGCCCTACGCTATGCTTTTTTGCCTTGATGACCTAGACAAAAAAAGCATAGGGATGTTATAAATTCTTTAAAAAATTCCTTTTTTTAAGACATAACCTGGGATTCGAACCCGCACTATCGCGCCCTGCATGCATCCCCCGATATACTTCGCATACATACTAATTCTTCCAAGTTGCTTCACATTATGATCTTGCATTTGAAAGCCCTATGTGAATATGCATTGTGGCCAGCCGTCTTTGATGGTACGGTACGGTAGGGATAGGTACGGGACAGGTACGATCGAGGGTAATACGACACCGTCTCCCGTACTGTACCATCAAACACAGCTGGCCACATACAGCTGCCCGCAATATTCAAATAGGGCTTTCAAACGCAAGATCATAACGTGAAGCAACTTGGAAGAATGGGTATGAATGCGAAGTGTATGGGGGAATGCATGTAGGGCGATAGTGGGGGTTTGAATCCCAGGATATGCCTGAAAAAAAAATAGCAGAATTGAAAAATTTATAACATCCCTATGATTTTTTTGCCGTCAGATACGGGATGGCGCCAGGCGTGACACAAACAAACAAACACACAAACAAATACCAAATTAAAGCTGTGTGGACCCTGGCTAGCGCCAGACGTTACTGAAGTAACGTCTTCTGCATAGCTACGGGAATCAAATTCAAATAAATTTGCTTTGACTCAATAAATACCACTGCACTTTTCTATGTAGCACTGCACTTTTCCCTAAAAAGGAGTATTTTTAACTATTTTATAAACAGTATTTTATTGGCTTTTGAGCCAATAAATACTGTTTACAAAATACCACTATTAAAGGCCAATAAATACTGTTTATAAAATACTCCTTTTTAGGGAAAATGAAGGTCAACATATGTATAATAAATGTAGTAGCCTCAGGATTTATTGCAATTACATACCAGTTATAAAAACCTCGAGGGACCTCGGTTTTTATACCGGTATGTAATTGCAATAAATCCTTCCGCTCTACATTTACTATATACGTAATTCACCCAAAAAGGTTGGCGCCAAAAAAAGTCGGTGCGGCTTCTACTACGATGGTCAAATTAACGGTGGTAAATGGACTCATTTCGTGACAAAAAATCCGGGTGTGGCTTATACTCCGGAAAAGATGGCAACATTGTGTCCGAATACCAATAACTTACCCAGGAGCGGCTCCCGGTTCAAAATGCGATGGAGATATTCACTACCGTAGCCAACCTAACCAGGTCAGTGTGTGTCGTGGATACGAACAGGGAGAGAAGATATGAAACAGAACAACAAGATGCACACACACACACACACACTTGTGCCTGTACTTGCTCACTGCCAGAAATTGGTCACATTTTTTTGATTGATTGATTGATTTTTATTTCACGGATCCTCTTGAGGCAAATAGATGCCAATCGAAGGGAGTCTCCTAATTAAGTATGGAAAATGAGAAAGTCTGTTCGCAGGGGAGAAGAGGTAGAAGATACATTAGAATATAGAGTACAAAAGAAGACATGGGTCTTCTTGGGAGAAAGAAGAGAGATTCAAAAGGAATCCTGGAAAGACTTTATTGGCTATTGAACTGCCCAATGCCCCACCCCAAGAAAACCCCTCCAGACTCCGGGGACTTGGAATTGAAGTTGGAGATGATCCTGCTTATGGGTTCACCACACGAGGACAAGGTGTAGAAAAAGAATTGATGGCATCAATGTATCCATTCCGGGATCCAATTGCATTTACCCCGTGCCCCCCCCCCCGGAAGGTAAAACTTGATTTTACAGTAGACGCCAAAGCTTGTGCTGGGATTGCACTACTCAACAGCTTGCAAGGCTAAAGAAGTACAATGCAAACTCACGAAATACAATTCTGACATGTCCCAGGACTGTAGTCACGGAATTGACCAATCTCATTGCACCTAGCAGGGCGTTCATAAGGCGATCAAGGCATGCTAGACTTTTAATACTCGCTCAGCTGGGTTGATTATGCAATTAAGCCCGACCAGGAGGGCTTTGATTTTCCGATCAAGCTCACTTTTCTTTTAGGCGCGAAGGTTGAATCCTGCTACTTGTACATGATAGTGCTCTGCAAGCTTGGAGGTAAGATGTAAGTGTATTCGCCTGGCGAGAGGAAATGTCACGTGTTGTGCCTCCTTTTGATATGGACATCAGGGATGACCAAAGGCAGAGGGTCGCGATGGAGTCCCTTGCCAAGAGAAACCGCTTTGGTTCCGGAACTATGGATGGTGTGCAAAGCCTGATTGATACGAGAACTCCGGGTAGCACAAAGAGAACTACCGAGACATGGCTGAAAGTGTTCTACGACTTCTGTTCCAGTAGGAACCTTACCATCGACCTAAGCGTGGATCAACCACAGAAGGTCTGCGAGGCATTGGCACTGTGGTATGTCAATACGAGAGGTCGAGAGGGTCAGCCATATCAAAGACCGAGCCTGCAAGGTATGCGTGCAGCATTGGAGCGAGAAATTTGTTCCATTCGTCCATGGAACATTATCAGCGACAAGGAGTTCAAGGTTACTGATGAAGGAGACAACCTCACCAGTGAATAGGACGGAAAGTGCGTACTTTGCAATAAACTACCATTTCACGCTGCGTGGATGTGAAAATCAAGAGCCCCCTGGGAAGCAGGATCTTTTGTTAAAGGTCGCTGACGATGGCACTGAGTTCATTGAGCTAGCACCAAGGTGGTGGCAGCAGAGAAAAGGTGAGCGATGGAAGAATCCAACAAGCAGCGCAGGTCACAGCCGTCAAGAAACTCCGTCAAAAAACTGCTAGAGAAGATCCGCCCCCAGTGCGATCGGATCTTCAAGATGGCATGCCAAGGTAAACGAGCGTAAGACGTCAACGGTGCCTGGTACAACGGTCTCCCCCCCCCCCCCCCCCCCCGGGCCGGAACACAATTAAAGAAATGATGAAGCTGATTGGCTCCAAAGCTAACTTGTCGAAGACATATACAAACCACTGTGTCAGAGCAACAGCGATTCAGTGTTTGGTTGATGCGTGTGTTCCGGAGACGGCAATAATGTGGACAACAGGGTACACACTAGTCCAGTACCTGACTGCTTATGCCACCCGGAATTCAGATGCAAGGAGAGGTGACATCGCATCCATTCTGGATATGGAGCCGTCGAAAGAACAGCGCACTTGAGTCCGCCAGCCCCCTTCACGACGTGCTGCATTGCCAGCTACGGAGCGGCAACCTGCAGAAAGACGGGCTGTCCAGAGACAGAATGCGCATGAAGATGCTGACATCGACGACTTTGTCTCTTCGTACGACATCGGCAGTTTGTGCTCAAACTAGCCACCTGATGACAGGCGAATGCAAATGATAAAGGTCATCAATTTGTCAGGAGCGACTTTCGGTGACAGCTGCACCATCAATCTCCAGTTCCACAAGGACGTACTTCGAAGTACGCACGCAAAGTACACTGAACCTGGGAGACGTATACAGCTCCCTAAAATACTGTATAAGCAGAAATATTCGTCTGGAATTTAATTTCGTCTTTTTCGTCCAAGGAGCTTTTGGACTAAATTAAATGTAGGACGAATATCGATTTGCCCAGCTTTTCTATACACTCTTATGATCCGTGGACGAAATTTTCAACCGGACGAACTCCTTTTCTTTGGAGTTGGACGAAATTATTGACCGACGAAATTTTCTGCCTCTACAGTAGAGGTGCCTATATTAAACTCTACCGTACTCTACCGTACTGCTGCTACGCATGTCAGAAAAGTGATCCAAATACCCATACCAGGGCTGCCACTTGTTCTGATTTTTCTGAAACGCTCAGATGTTTACAGGCTGTTCTGACAAACTGACCGAAAAGAAGCTTCACTATCCTACTTTGATTGTTCACAAAAGTGCCCACACCTGATGTAGAGGGCCCTTGAAATCCTTAACATGCTCTGACTTTTAATTAAAAGGGATGTTTCCCTGTCACCTCCCAGGGGTACCGTCCCCATAACCCCCAGCCGGGGGTTGCACCCCCCCCCCTCCCCTTCAGATTTCTACCAACAGAAAAGTGGCAGCCCTGCCAAACTCTTGTTCAATCAGCCTCATCACCGGCCTTCGTGCTTAACGTGGCGGGTTGTGATCGGGCATCTCACATTCTTTTCTATTTTTCTTTTTTCCTTTGTTCCCCCCCCCCCCCCACACACACACACGAAAGAACAACACAGGTGTCCTCTGACAGGACAGTGCTTACCGTCACTAAAACGATGGGACACAGGATGGCGTACCAAAGTCGGTGCGTGCGAAAGCCTAGCCACTCATACAGTGGCATAGCCTACAGCAGTAAATAGGAAACAGAGCATAAACTTACTGCATCTTCCTCACTACAACGACACAATAGAAATAAGCACATCTGGCTCAAACAAACTTCCGATCATGCCTTGACACAGCGAAACCAAACGAATGACCTGATGAAGACCCTTGTTAGGGGCCATCCGGCATTATCGTTAATTTTCACGGAACGAAAAAGTTTAGTTCTGACCGTCCCCCCCCCCCCCCTCCCGAACGAAAAAATATATTGATTTGACAGTTGGAATGGACTGATGCTTCAGTTGTCAATATTATCATAGCGAAACTCTCCTTGACCTACCCACCCATAAATGAAACTTTTCCGTTGCGTGTAAAAGATCAATACCAGTGATTATGGACTGCGCCTGAAGCACTTGGTTCAGTAAAGCTGTGAGCGTATGTGCCTCACCTTGTCGGTTGTGTCCCGAGATGACAGAAGGGTTAGGACGATGATAGAGACTACTGGCATGACAACCACAGCAACGATCATGCGCCGGACCATGGTCTCCGGGTGGTCTCTGTGCAGGACAGGATCGACAAAACAGCACAAAAATTATCACTTTGCAAATATCATTTTACGGAGCAAAGACGTGGGCCGTGAAATCTTGCCACCGGCACTGTCGAAATGGATTCCACTGACCCTGCCTGTGTGCAACACTGGGTGTGTCCTGAATATCTCAGCGCGCAGACGACCCCACCAGCAGCGAACATCAAATGTGTTGCTCACAAACACTTTCTTTACTGGATTGGACATGTTGGCGGTACGATCCGAGAGTGGACGTCGCAGTGAGTCCTTTTCGGTGAGATACTGCCGGTTCTAGAAGGTTGTGGACGCAGACAGCACTGGTGGGATTGTTGATGACACACATGGAGTGAACATTCTGGAAAGGAAAAGTTTACCTACAC
Organism: Sycon ciliatum; assembly: GCF_964019385.1. NCBI lineage: Eukaryota > Metazoa > Porifera > Calcarea > Leucosolenida > Sycettidae > Sycon > Sycon ciliatum. The sequence continues at coordinate 75,465,555 of NC_088643.1, read as the reverse complement.
TTGTGAACCTGCTTGTGAACCTGATGAAGGCAATTTGCCAAAACGTTGTAATATTGTGAAATGAGTTGAATCACTGCAGTGTTAATGGAAGAGAGCGTGTGGGCTCTACTCTTAAACTGTTTATGAAATTGCAGGAAGCCTCCCCACTTTTACTTAGAAATGTTTACCTGGTGCAAGATTGACCAGACTGGCAATGGCACATCACCAGCGAGCGGCTTCCTCCTCCTACCCCCCCCCCCCCCCCCTCCCCATCTATCAAGCCCGTCATTTATTTTATCAATCCCTTCCACTGTGCACAGCATGACGTGCTCACTACACAGATCATCAGCGCAAAGAAGTGGCGATCTCAAGCGCCGGCAGCATTTATGCTCTACATAATTATAGTACTGTACTTGCAAATACAGCATATGAATTGTAACCCCAGACCCTCTAGGTCCCGAATAAATAAGGCAGAACATGCCATGAAAGCTTCTCCAGCATTGGCTCATGACAGCTCGCGAGCGTTTACATGATCCTGTGATAGGCCAGCAATGCCGTCGCAGTCATGAAAAGCTTTTGTGGCTTTGGAAGAAGGTTTGCTATAATGACTCTGCCCAGCACACAGTTCAGAATGCCAGAAGAACTGTGCATACACACCGGGGGAGAGTGCAAGCAAAATAACCTCGAAAATAAGTCTCGAATTTGACGGTTTTGGTCACTTTGGTGTGAATGCAAGCTCTGACTGGCATTATATTTCGCTGGCAATATGCATAAATGGAGCTTTGGGGGCCATCCATAATTGTCACCATTTATCACGACCGTACAAAACGGATGGCTGTGTGTGTGTGTGTGTGTACATCTATTTGTACACTCACAGGACAAAACCGCCATTTATTCCCGAAGCTATGCAAAAGATGTTACTGTCTTCAGTAGTGTCTGGCACTAGCCAGGGTCTACACCGCTTTATTTCATATCTGTGCGTGTGTGTGTGTGTACATGGTGTGTCCCATATGGTGCAGTGGTATGTGCAGTCGATTTCCAATCGAGAGGTTGCGGGTTCAATTCCCGACGATTATGGTCGCACACGTCTTTCTTCTCTTTCTCGGACTCTTCCTGACTTTTCTTTCATTCTCCTGGGTGGTTACCAACAGCCAGTGTATGCCGGAGTATGTGGTGTGGTGTGTGTGTAGGGAAAAAAAATGGAACAATGAAAAATAGGGATTCACTGGCCAGAAAAAGTCACTTCAAACAGCTGTGTGCTGGATACCAGGCTAAAAATAGTGGCGGTCAATTCATCAGCCTTGCAAGCTGTTGAATGGTGTAATCCCAGCACAAGTTGCTATGTCTAACATAGCTGTTGCTATCATCGCTTCCGCGATGGGCATGTCTGAGGTGTGAGTGTGTGTGTGCGTGTTTGTGTGTGTGCGTGTTTGTTACTGGCGTCGGGCATGCCTGGCGCTATCCCGTACATGTCCCGTACCGTACCTGTGACATATTCCACCAGCATTGAGTTAGCACTTACACTCACACTTCCATTCACACCTTATTCCCACACTTACATCATCTACACTTGCATTGTGTTACTTATCACCTATGTTCTCCCCCTATATATACCATGCTATCTACTCCCATTGAGTATCTATTCCTCAGCTCAAGAAGTTGTTACATCAAAGACAGCTGGCCACCATATTCAAATAGGGCTTTCAACTGCAGCATCATAGCGGGAAGCAATTACAACACACATGACGACCTCGTACATATGGACATCATAATGACTTCACTACGTGTGTACAGTTTGGAGAGAAGGGTTCAGAAAGGCTAGATTTAAACAAATTGTCCGGTTGTGATAAACGGAGGCAATGCCCATTTCGTAAAATCTGATTTTCAAAATTCACCGAAAATATTTACGAAAATAGATCCATAAGAAATGTCTGGTTCACAGTACTCAGATGATGTGTCCTAATGTGTGCACTGGGAGTTCATAATAGCAAGAGTCCATAATCCCCCATATATTGTGGACTCTTGATAATATTAATAGTGTTCATCTGAATGGAAAAATTATTTATTGATTTGGAGCCCATGGTTCAGCTACGAAAAAGAGAATACAGAACGAATTTCTGAATCATACCTTGCTTTCCTTGAGACCGCATTTAGCAGGATAACAAAGAGCGTGGACAGCCCCAGGCAGGTAAGCAATGCCACAGACGCAGATACATCTGCAAAGCCCACTGGCTCAATGAACTGCTCTAAAACACCCATATCGCAAAATGGGCTCATCCGATTACAACGTTCAGGGACACTATCACCTCCTTCTGCCTGTAGCTACCTCACCATTCGTTCATAGTATAATTATTTCGAGTGTAATGTGGCCTACATACAAGTAGTGTATTGCACATGAGCCTGTGACATGATTGATTGAAAAAGAAGGGAGACGAGAGAAATATTTTCGAATTTTCGTGCTCGTTTGCCGGTTTGGTCATTCGGCTTTCTCGGAGAGCGTCGTCATCCTTTTCCTGACATTGTTTCACACGTGTTGCGTGACGTAGACGTCAATGTGCAGTCGAGTCTAGACGTCTGTGCACAGACTACACATGTACAGTCCATTTCAAAACTATAGACGCGTAGATCTACCTACAGTGTAGGCAAAAACCGTTATGCCAGCATCTATACCACATAAAATCTGTGATCACTTTGTGCAGACAGTCAGTGTGCAGAATGCAGATGTGCAGTAGCTCGAGCCAAGCTGTGCAGATGTGCTGACAGCTGCTGTAGCCTAGTGTAGGCTAGTGTAGGCTAGTGTAGGCTAGTGAGTAGTGTAGCGATGACTGTGACTGTGTGTCTCGGCAAGCAGCTTGAAAGCAAGAGTTTTTTTTTTAAATTTCGGCCAGTCGGCTGCACTATCATTTTCGTCTTGGGGGTTAGACAAGGGGAAGTAGCCATGTAGGGGCGTTAGCCCGCCTTTCGGCACCGGGAGTTGCAGCTCGCTCGACTTGACTCCACTGAGTGCAGAGGACCCACACATTGATCTGGTGAGCTGCGTCGTGGGGATTTTGCAGTCAGATGTGCGACTGCGGGGCTCGAACCCAAGAGTTTCTTATCCGTCTTCGTGTCTTGCCAACTCTTGGTTATAATCAGTGAAAGTAGGCTTCTCGATCATGTGCTCCCGATCCCGGCCCGACAGCGGTCAGGCCTTCAGGACTCGGCGGGAGGGCTGCTGGCTCCAATGATAGGGTTGCAATAATGATGATGTTATAGTAATAATTATTATGATAATAATGGGAGCAGCCTGAGCCACCTTTCTACACAGAGTCAGTGCTACAACACAGAGGTCACAGAAGAATCTGAATACAAGTTGTAGTCATGGTATTGGATAAACCTTGTTTTGTTCAAACATGTTGCTGGTTGACAGCATGTAACAAGGTGGAGGACACCGTGTTCGGAAAGGAAACAGTGACCTTTCTACAACCATCCACGGTTGGTAGAGCCCCGGTCTAGCCCCGGTCTGTTGAGACCATCTGAACCGTATGGGTCTTGGACCCGGTTCTGACCCTCTTTATTCTTGGGGAGTTTTTAACTTTTTATAGACTTCTCCTAACGTCAGTCGTGTATTCTGTGGTCGCTCCTGAATCAGAATGTCTTTTTGATACTCGCCAGCTTACAACAGTCACTGTCTGCCACCACCATGGACACTGTCGTGAGAAGGTGCTCTCTGTAGAGGAGGTTGGTGATGTCCCGACGCGGCCATGGGTAGAAAGGTCACTGTTTCCTTACACGGTGTCCTCCACCTTGTTACGTACATGCTGTCAGCCAACAACAAGTTGTAGTCAGTGTCCGATGTTTCGCAAAAAAAAAGCTATAGCGGAGTGTTACCAAGAAAGAGTACATCAGCTCTAAGGGGGCACATCTCTAGGTGTTACCAGGGAGGCTTTTACGACTCCATGGTGTTACTGTGAGAGTTCGGTGACTTGCCCAGCCTCTGGTATTGGTAAGTGACATGCACTGCCTGTCTAATACAGCCACCGTCGGACGGGCGCACAGGTCCAGCATTGCAAAGGCACATACTGTAGTACAAAGTTACAGTAGTAGCATGTAGCTCAGCAGTTCTACTGCATTCACTCCAAACAGCTACTGAGTACGATTCAGTCAGAATCAGTCCTCTGCTATAATTATAGCCATTACAGATCAAACTGACCTGCCAGGGTTGTGCAGACTGACAGACCGTCAACTCACAACGACAACAACCAGTATTGTACAATGTCATGTACGGTGATGTAATGTACTTGCAGAGCTTGGGTACATGCTATCGGCTGCTTCAGGAGCTGCAAACCTGGAGTGTGAATCATGCAGTATAACTGAAGTATAACTGCCACAGTGCAGGTATTCCAGACTTTCCCTCTCCCTCTCTGACTCTCCGTCTCCCTTTCTGACTCTCCGTGTCCCTCTCCTCTCCCTCTCCCTCGCTCTCTCTCTCTCTCTCTCTCTCTCTCTCTCTCTCTCTCTCTCTCTCTCTCTCTCTCTCTCTCTCTCTCTCTCTCTCTCTCTCTCTCTCTCTCTCTCTCTCTCTCCCCGGCTCCCCCTCTCTCTCCCCGGCTCCCCCTCTCTCATCAAGGGGTTAAGGCAACAACAGCACTGTCTCATCCAGCAGGTCAACCCAGATACAAATTAATACATCTCGATTGAACTGCCACGATAACAGTGCTACTACTTCGAAGTACACTTCTTCAAATTTCAATCGCTGGTAGATGTACCCTCCCACGTCCCCAATCATGATTTTTCTGCTCTGAACATCAACTACAGCAAGCTCGTTGTGCTGCTTACACTTACACAAGTATTAGTGACAGCTTCGCTTCAAGTTAGTTGAGCCAGGCGTTGGCTGATGTGTTGTGACTACGAAATTATTAAACACAAGACAGTGTGCTTGTTGATCGACACATGCTTGTTGATCGACACATGCTTGTTGTGTTAGCTTTACACCGACAGTCTCTGCCTGAGCGCGTCTTTACTTCGAAAGTTTCGAAATGAGAATTAGTTATGCCAGTGTCACAATGGCCCATGGGGCCCCTGCTAGTGCTCGTCGGGGAGGTGAGTCTGTCTATTGTGAACGGAAGATTTCCTCAACAAGATACAATCATTATGTACATGACTGTACATGAGAGGATCGTGTACGTAGTGTGATGGACCTTATCCGCAGACCGTTCACACTTCACACGCCGCGATACCAGTCAAGTGCCTGGCTCTTTAGTTTACCGGTAGATCAGTTCGTAAACCACTGCATTGTACAGACTCCGTGCACTGGCTGCTATGTGCGGAAAGCAGTGAAACTGAAACCCGCTACACACGTTTCTACAATGCAATTATGTACTTCTACTGCGGTGACTTGCGTGTGGCCCTGTTGCAAGTGTTGGTGAGTAGATCTACGAACTATTTTTCTGGTATCTACTCTCTGCAGAGGCCCTTCTATAATGCCAGCATCTTGCGTGCGGATCGTTGCGTTGCGAAGTGGTGCCTCATGCGAACTGAATGCGGCGAGACATGGCACCGTTTGTGCGGATACACTCGATTCGTTGGGCGACTGGACGGACAGGCCGAAGTAATCGTTTACTGGTTACCACGGACCGTCACACAAGGACACTTTCGAGTAATATCCAATTCCAGGTTTTGGATCATTTCCTCTCCATGTCGGGCCGAATCATGGAACGCTGCCGCCTCGACCATTTCCCGACCCAGCGCGTGGTTGCAGGAGGTGCGCGGTGGGGCCTTCTTCGGGGGACAAGACTTTGCAACATCTGCTCTCGGAGGTTGAGTAGGCTATTGGTGTCGAGTTGGGCAGAAGGAGGACTTGAGCGGAAGAGAAAAGGCTGAGACGCTGGCAGGTCGCAGCGTTCTTCCTTACTTTGAAACTAAAACATTTACTGACTGAGGCTCGGCTTGGATTTCTTTGCCGTAACTACTGGGAACAAAACGATTGTAGAATCGACTATTCTCCATCAACACGAAATCCAGTGCCAAGCACTAACGGAGAGGAGGCGGAAGTATCATGTGTAAGCCAGTGTGTACAAGACCGATCCCGGTCTTCCTCGTCTTGTCGACGTTAGCGGCACTGGGTCACTGCCGGCTGCCTAGCCTTGAAATGCCCGGGTTCGTTGCTGTAAACCCGGACAGACCAGTTGTCTCTCACCCTGATCAAAGAGGTAAGACTTTTAAAGTAGATCTACGAGTACTAGTAAGTAGGCGAGGGATATAGACATGCAGTTCACTCACTGCAACCCACATGCATCAGTTTGTGTACTTCTGGGCCGAGATGCAGGAAGCCTTGGTAGTTGTGCGAAGTAAAATATAAGCCTTAAAACTGTACTCGTAGTTCGCAAGGATTCGTAGAACCTCCGTAGAAAGTCTCATGTACAGGCATGTCTCTCCACCCATGATCAGTTGCTCTGAGTGCAGTTACATGTCGTATTCAGCGCACGCGTGTAGTGCACCTTGAACCGAGCCTCTATCAGCGACACATAGCCCAGAACTGCAAAAATGTGCACATTTACACTACGGTTTACACATCCACTAGTCCACTACATGTAGCAATAACATTGGATGACAACGTGGGACCTGCACATCAGAGCATGAAACGAGGGTTTCGATCGATGCAACACTGCATGTGCTGTACTTGATATTGCCATGCAATCCCGGCACCAAGGTCATACTGACCTAACGGCTGAGTTTGCACATCACATGGGGGTAAATAAAGTTGAAGGCAATAATACCAACATCCCCCTCTAACAATTTAATATCATGTTCACACTGTAGATCGTCCATTTCCAATGAACGTAAAGGAATGGGCATGTGTATTGCGTCCCCTGTGCCTTGTTTGCGGCTGCAGTATCATGGAGCACCTGGTCACCGTGGAGTAGCTGCTCAGCTAGCTGCGGCGGAGGATTGCAGAAGAGAATACGCTTCTGCCCACGCCAGGAGCAGCACGAGCATGGTTGCTATGGCGCTGGTGTGCAGGTGCGCCGGTGTTCGCTGGTGCCGTGCTTCGGTGAGTCTTGCACGACAAATGATTGTATTTGATATACTTGAAGCATGCCAAATGGCATCGTACTAGATATAGCACGCTACATGTACATGTACATGTACATGTATATATGCGGTGTAGTTTCCAGAGTCGGTTCAGCTAGGCAAGTATCAGTCACCAAGTGTACTCATACAGTCATGGGTCACATGCCAGTCATGACAATCATGTTGCTTGAGTGGTGCTAGTGCATTCGGCTATAAAGAACTAGTTCTTCTGCACAATGGTGCCGGTTTGCTAACAGTTTTATAAGGAGTCGACTGTGCAATGTATTGTATGATTTGTATCTGCTTCAACAACAGAGTACATGTACATACGAGTGTACCTACACACAATCAACAGTCTATACTATACAGACAACAAACAGAGATGTTAAAAAGAGAGGACAAAATAAGTTTACACTGAGTTATCCGTTTTGTCCTCTCTTTTTAATTCTAAAATCCTTGGCTCTCCATCCGAGTTTAAACATACATGTCTTCCTCCATATGTGCATAGGCCGGGGTCTGTTGGACTCGTGGTCTGCCTGGACGCAGTGGAGCTCGTGTTGTGGACAGCGTGAACAGCTGCGCACGCGCGCATGCCGAGTGCGTAACATGGACACACAGAAGGGCAGATGCCACGGCAGCTCACTGGAGGTCCGCGCCTGCGACTCGTCTACTTGTAATGGTAAGTGGAACTGCTCATGTACCGCATATGCACACCACATTTCCTGAAACAATACACCATAGTCAAATAGCGGACCATAGTTGAATGCAAGGGGTGAGGGCAGTTTGAACAATTGGTGACTAATGCATATAATATCAATGATAGTCACAGTATCGGTTCAGGAGCTTACTACTTCAAAAGTAGTGTCCCAGACACTTGGCACCAACACTCAGTGCATACTTTTGAATTAGTGAGCTCCTGAACCGATAATGTGACTATCATTGATATTCAGAAGCAGTTGTGTGACATGCGAAAGCCAACATGCATCTCACACATACCACAGCTGTTAAATCCCTGAAATGTACAAGTCACATCATTATCATGATCACTTTCCAGCGCTATGTGTACATATCTTGCAGTGGCGCGATATACATAATTGTTGTACATAATACTGTGCAGTGGCTTGCACTATACATGTCCCAGGTGCTTCACTTGTGCGTTATACGCTAGCTGATCAATGGAAAAGAAGCATCACAGACGGCTGTGCTATGAATGCATCCAGTGATTGTTCAGCATGCACCACATTCAAATGCTAGTGACAATGCCAACATTGACTAGTATATTCAGTGATGTATCAACTGTACAAATTCTGTCCAAATGCTTTGCTATACTACCTGTGCAGAAATGCATGCCGTCGCAAGTATCAACATGAACGGTGTGGTTGGCAACATCTCGTTCCGTCAGTCATCACTCTCCTCCGCCGTCTCCATCAAGATAGACCTACACGGCGCTGGGCTGGATGCACGCGGCATCACCTGGCACGTGCACGAATACCCACTGGACTACAGCACACTACCAGCACAGCAGTGCATGGCAGAGTCAGTCGGCGGCCACTATGACCCGTACCGCAAGGCTGGCCTATCACAGTACGCCATGCGCTGTGCAAGGAACGCTGCCGACTGCGAGACCGGCGATCTAAGCGGACGACACGGCGAACTGACACTCGGTGCAGCCTACGAGGACCGTTTTCTTCAGCTACGAGGAAAGGAAAGCATTGTAGGGCGATCGCTTGTACTGCATCGGCCGGATGGAAGCCGCTGGGTATGTGCTACCATTCTACCGGCAAGTCCTGCAGGCGGTAACAACATGCTGACTGCAGTCGCAAGATTCACTGGTCCTGTCATCGGTGGTACCATCACCATCCGTCAGCCCGCCGGTGATCCAAAAGCAGACAGCACTGTCCTGGTGGACCTGTATCGCACTGACGGTGCAGTGGTTGATCCACTTCCTTACGTATGGGGTCTGCACACCAGACCAGTAATAGTGGCCAATGACACTCTCCATACAGACGTCAGTATTCGCTGCCAGAGTGCTGGTTCTCGCTATGATCCCCTGGATGCGCGGCAGAACGTGAACTATGTACGAGATTGCAATAATCGCCAGCCAGAGAACTGTGCGTTTGGTGACCTGTCCAGCAAGCATGGTCGTCTGAGTGTTCCCAGCAGCGGTCATTTGCGAGCCTTCTACACTGATTCGTTCCTACCCCTGTCCGGACCATATCATGTAGTCGGCCGTCCTCTTCTGATCAGCGATGGAGTGGGAGACAGCCAGCGGATAGCGTGCTCTGACCTGCTCACTCTGGAGTCGCGCGAAATGTCGGCCACGTTTGACATGCAGGGAGTAAAGGGTGTGATGGTCTTCTCCCAGCAGTCGCCGTGGGATCCCACCTGGGTCACGCTCGACCTGAGTGGCCTGGCTGGCCAGGCCGCTGGCTATCACGTGCATGAGTTTCCGCGCTCCGTGCTCGGCACGGTGCAGTACGGGTCGGCCTGCAGTGCGCAGGAAGTCGGAGGGCACTGGAACCCGTTCCGGGCGCCGTTTCCGGTCACTGTGCCTCCTGGTTTTGCTAGCACGCCCGATCTGTATGAAGTTGGCGACTTGAGCGGTAAACACGGCTCTCTGGCCAATCTACAGAGTGTCCAGCAAGAGATGTATGACGGGCAGCTGCCATTGTTCGGACCTCACAGCATTGCAGGTAGATCAATTGTGATTCATCGGAATGCACCCAATGCTCCACGCTGGGTGTGCGCAAACATTGAAATGCCGCAGACAGCCAAGCGCATTGCAGTGGCACACTTCTATGCGCCACTGGCAGGGACAATCTACTTCCGACAGATCGACGCCTTTGAAACGTCGGTGTTTGTGGATCTGGCGCGTACCGATGGCGGCCCTTCATCAGCTGGCCATCACTGGCACATCCACGCCAATCCAATAGGTAATGATCGCTTTCCAAGTGTTGCACAGCGTTGTCAGTCTGCCAGTGGTCATTACAATCCGTTCAACGTGTCCGTAGCACAACTCACATACAACTGCAATGCTCATGATCAGATGCGATGTGAACTGGGCGACGCATCCGGCAAATCATCACCGCTAGACTTCATGGCGACCGGCAGCAATAGGTTTGTCTACACTGACGTCTTCCTGCCGCTGCAAGGTCGCTTCTCCGTGCTCGGGCGCAGCGTTGTCGTTCACACTGCCAATGCCGGTGCCCCTCGTTTGGCCTGCGCCACTATTGAGCCGTACGCCGACCGGAATGCGCAGGCGTCGTTTGGCAGAGCGGGCGTGTCCGGCTTCGTTTCCTTCCGGCAGGGTAGCCCATTCTCGTCGACGGTGGTCACCGTGCAGCTGAGTGGTTTGCGTGGAAGAGCCAGTCACTATGCACTGCACTACCTGCCCTCGGCCGAGCAGGCAAGCAGTGCAGTGGCCATGGCAAGTCCACCAGTCACCACGCCACAGGAGTCGTGTAGTTTGACCACTATAGGTCAGGTGTACAATCCAATGGGTGCTCGCTTTGATAGTACAGTGGCGGCAAACACTGCCAGCAGTGCTAGCAATGACAACAGCAAAACATTCTCTGCAGATACAGTAGCAATAGGGCAGCTTTCCTGGAAGTTTGGTTCCCTGGAGCGCCTCACCGGGGTGGTTTCATCATTCGCCGACACGCACTACCTGCCGATGTCAGGACCACTGAACTTTGTCGGCCGCTCCGTATCACTTCATGACCGGCAAGCCGATACTCCATGGGTCTGCAGCAATGTGAACTACCTGGGCGGGCGGCTTGTCACGGCCGTGGCAAAGTTCACTGGTCACCTGCAGGGCGAAGTACGCTTTGAGCAAGTTGACAACTTACCTACCCAGATCACTATACGACTGCAGCACGCACTGCAAGCCATCGCCACCGCCAGTCACCAGTGGACAATCAACGTCATGCCTGTAGGAACGGACGCTATGGCAGTAGGCAACCAGCGATGTATGAGCGCTGGTCCCGTTCACAACCCAGCCAACGTCAGCGTGACCGACAGGCTGTACTTACGCCGCTGTAGTTCACTATCGGCGACTTGTCAGCAAGGCGATCTCTGGTACAAGCATGGCATGCTGAGATTGGCCGGTTCACAGCAGCAGTCATCGTTGAGGGTTCTACTGACTGAGGAGTTTGCACCACTCTCCGGACCATTTTCAGGTAAGAGTGCGATTGATGACGCTAATACTCTCCGATTGAATGTCATTTTATTCTGTAGCCAATGTATGCAAGTTGCATGTATACATGATTTATTACGAAACACATGTAGCTAATGTATGCAAGTTGCAAACTATTTACACTCATCACATATCGGATGATTGATTACATTTAGTGGCCGTCTGGAGTTTTCAATGCATGAACATGTGTTCATTATTTTTATGATGTGACTCTATATATGTGTGTGTGTGTTTCTGGTGCTCAGTAATTGGACGATCAGTTGTCATCATGTCTCAGGAAATGGGCGCGGAGCGAATTGCCTGTGCAACGATTCAGCAACAGTGATTGCCTGATTGGTCATCTTGGGCCACCTCTACGTACGACTTTGTGTCTATACCATGGACAGCTGCAGCTGAAGAGGGAGGTGTTTCAAAGCGGCTGTGTACTACAGTAACGTGCTGCTGATACACGGAGACTCCCTCGATTTAGGCTAAGGCCTGTGGAGAATCCATAAATACAATTACAATACAATACAGGCTCAAGAGTCGGCAAAACCGAACAACTGACTTTGCAACCCCATTATAATTACATCTAGTAGCCACTCAATGGGTGACAAGAAAGGTCTTCACCTAGCCGCGAAATTTCACACCTTCAAAAACTATTTTTGTTTCAATCCTCGTCATCACTGGCACTAGAAAGCGGAACTGCTCAGTGCTACTACTGCTAGCACACAGCATACATGCTAAGCTGCACAGTCAGCTGCTGTTACTGCACTAACGACGTCAGTGTTAGCAGTATGCACTATGCACCTGACACATGAATGGAAAATACATGCACATCCATGCAGTTACATTGCAACAACTGTACTACATGTATCATAGAGTTCACACTTCAAAGTACTAGTAACCTCATAGTCACCTGTAGTGTTAGGCATCCATTAGGAAGAACATCCATAGAGCCTAGCATGAAGCATGTTCCTTGACAATAACTCACCCGCCGCCATTTCTCATAATTATACATATAGCTGCCAGCATGCATTACGCTGTCAGTACTTTGAAGTATTTTATATAAACTAAACTTGCTTTTAATAGCTTGCACATAAACCCATGTAATGACTATGTATTTGACGTTGATTCCACGCAGACAGTATCACATACATGTACTCATGTATCTGTACAACCTTCATTTCTAGTGAACTGAATCTCACTGTGTAACAGGGCACTACACGCATGGTTTGGAAACTGCCTGTAGTGGGATGGAGTGCTTGTATGGTGTCAATGCACTTCTGTTGTAAAAAAAAACCACGTCAACTAAACTCGCGCTTCAAAGTAGCGGGGTGGAGTGCTTGTATGGTGTAGACCCTTTACGGGCAATTGCACGACTTTCGATCATGATATGATAGAAACTTCAAGCGGAGATTTCAGCGGGCAATCTTCATCGTTTTTCGATTTTTTCCCCCGATAAATCCACAGCTGAGATGCATGCGGATCGAATTAGCATAAATCTACGTACGTCACACGTAAAAAAGTTCGCGAAAAATCCCACTGAACATTGCACACTTAACAGTGCATTCGCTCTCAATGGAACTCAAAAGTTTTCCAACACTTCACTTTGGCAACTTTTATTGATCCGAATTTTTGGTCTGGTCTTTTTTTATGAAAGCTTTATCCATCTAAACCGATCTGCTTACTTGTGTATAACAAATCATAACCATTCTTAAGTTACAGCAGTCAATCGAATGCTGCATTTTCCACACTAATTTAATTGGTCCATAAAGGGTTAATATATATGGACCAATGCACTACTACTACTGTACCCCATCTCTCTCTGTCTCTCTGTCTCTGTCTCTGTCTGTCTCTCTCTCTCTGTCTGTCTCTGTCTGTCTGTCTGTCTGTCTGTCTCTCTCTCTCTGTCTCTCTCTGCCTCTGTCTCTGTCTCTGTCTCTCTCTCTCTCACACACACACACACACACACACACACACACACACACACACACACACACACACACACACACACACACACACACACACACACACACACACACACACCTTCCTTCCTTCCTTCCTTCTTCCACTGCCATGACTGGCTATGTGGCCCCATACGGGGCAGACCAGGAGACGTGTTGTCCACCGGGCGGGGAACGCCATACTCAGCGCGCGGGCCGCGCGAACAGCGTTACACTTGTGCCTCGCAATATCCTGCGGCCGACGAAAACTGCGCGCACAAGTGCCACAGATGAGGGGCTTCGCCACAGGCTCCATGCGGGACTGGACAATAGCGTTGACAGCATCACGGCAGGTGACCCGCCATCCCTGTCGATCTTGGACGATGTCACCAAGCTGCTCCAGAGGAACGCCAACAGCCATCAAGTCGCACTTCGCGGAGTCCTTCCAGCGCTTACGGGGTCCATGCGGTGGACGTTTGGAGGGAACCGCGCCGTACAGCAGCTGACGAGGGATCCGATCTTGCATGCGGGACACGTGGCCAAGCCATCGAAGTCGGCGGACTCTGACTTTATCCGCTATCTCCTCCATATCGCCCCACATCCTGCGAACCTGGAGAGAGGAGATGTGCTCCTCGATCTGCCGGCCACGATTTATCTTCAGGATGGAACGCACGCACTGCAGGTGAAAGGACTCCAGGCGACGGACATCACGCTGCCTGACGGTCCAACTCTCAGATCCATAAAGAAGGACCGCCAGGACAGTCACTCCATACACAATGCGCTTGATGGCGATGCTGAAGTCATCACTGTCGAAAACCGACTCCCGCAGTGTACAGAACGCACCCGATGCAGCAGCAACTCGCCGAGACACACACACACACACACACACACACACACACACACCCTTCCTTCTAGCAGACTGTGCTATACTGAAAAGTGGCACTGTCACAGCAGGTGAAATATGATTTCAGCACTGCTGCCGCCAGGGGAGTTACGATTTCAGCACTGCTGCTGCCTGCTGAGTTTGCATGGTAGGCTCCGTTTTTTTCAATAGTAATTTTTTTGTTTACAGAAAAAGTTCAAAACACAAGGTCTGTCATACAAACTAGAAAAACAAAGTTGCCGAGCCATATTACACTCTATAGCTATGGACCCAAAGTAAGAATTCAATACTTGAAATTTGAATGAGAATATTTGATTCCATAAGCCTTGTTTATTACTCGTGTCATGTTCACCAGCCAATCCCGCGTTCTTGTTAAAAATGAATAGTGAAGTACTGAAGTACTAGTATGATTTTGTTACAATTTTTCTTGGAAATCTGAATCTGGCAGCAGAGTGCAACACGAGAAAAAAATGATGATAAAAGTGAAGCCAAGACTAAAATGATGACGAAAGTGAAGCCGAGACTCACTGACACGGGTAAGTAGCCATGGCGTAATGCAACCATCCCCAAGACAATGACTCCTCGGGGCAAACGGAGCCAGTACGCCAGGTTTCTCTATCTCCCTCTCTCGCACTCCCTCACTGAGTGTAGAGACTGGCGGCAAAGACAATGTCACGTTTGATCAGCTCCGACGCCTTCTCCATTTTGGCAAAGAAAGCTGGATCGCCATAGAGACGAGCTGCATTGCGGACATCCTTGCAGGCTTCATCTAGACGTTGAATACAACGCACAATAGTTCCTGAGCAAACGGGCAGGAAGGCACAACAAAAACATGGACAAGGAGGTTTAGCATGACTTCCTCGGATTTTCATCAAGCGCAGGAACGGAATAAAATGAAAACCTGCGGGATTTTATGAGTTTCATTGAAGTAACCGCGTGTGGATCGTTTGCTTGCAAGTGAGCTAAACTTGGTAGGTTCTGAGCTGAAGGTGCTGAGCTGAAGGTGGATGTGCCTATTTCTGTGATGTAGCCGGCTGCAGACACAACACCAGTATCTAGTAGGGGCTACACCAGCAACAGCTGTGCCATCTTCAGAGACCCCCTGAAGTGGGCAATGCCAAGTGGAGACTCTGGGTGGGCTGGTGCAACAAACAAGCCAGCCACCAGCCTCAGGGACAACGCTAAGCAGACATCGGCTCACTACGAGTCACTAGCAAGCCATGGTGGATGCCATCAAGAGCAAACTTGCACGGATGGAGGCAGCACCAGTCAACCCTATGATACTACAAGCTTGACATGAAGGTAATCAATTGGTAGCGAAATGCAGGAATTCCTCTATAATGTTGATGTGGATGGAGATATTACTGCTTTAGCATACAGCAAAACAGTTCTCTAAAAGACACAAAACGCAGGTTACGGATCGGTCATATTCGTGAGAGCGCCAACAAATCCGTCCAGTTTGGTGGCAGGGTGTTTCGAAGGCCTGTACACTGCTTCAACGGTGGCCAGTCCGGATACATCACCCGTCAATACACGCGTTAACAACAGCAGCAGCAGCAGCACTGTGCATACTTTGTCGCCATGGCATGTGAAATGCGGGGTACGAGAAGTGGGTCTGTCACCGCCAAGTAAGCAGAAGCCGTCCAAAGCAAGGTCGGACAGCTGAGTATTGGTGATGACAGACCCTCAGTGATCAGGCAAGATTCAACTGCGGAAGGCTTCTTAGCCATTGCCAGCTCCAGGCTACGCTATTTCACCAACACCAGCCAGTACAAACTGTTCATACAACATCTCCTTGTAAACAACACTAGAAGCGGCACAAATACAATTATGCAACAACTGTTCCTGCAACATACCTTCGTCAACATCAGTGATGTCCGTGATGTCGGCAAACGGCTATACAAATACACATGCACGAACACACATGCACACACACGCACATGCACACACACAGCAGGGAAGACAACATCATACATAACAAATAATAATTATCGTACTCGTCTACAGGTCTGCCATATGTTAGTTCACTAGCCTGTATCCAGAGTTACTGAACTTGGGACACAGTGCCTGCACACTCACTAACAGTACAGCTAGGAATAGAAATCAAATGAGCCCAACATGCCCACTGGTGCACTGCTCTGTAGCAAGACATTACGACTATTCCTCGTTCGCTCAAAGATTGCATCATAGATTTCGCTAGTGCTACATGTACAGGTGAATTGCATCATTCCATACGAGTATCTTGATGCTGTGCAATGAACAGCTACAGGCATGGCGGTACAAACAACTTGCAAGATAGAGACAGACAGACAGACAGACAGACAGACAGACAGACAGACAGACAAAAAGGAGACAGACAGATAGAAAGAAAGAGAGAGCTAGAGAGCTAGAGAGAGAGAGAGAGAGAGAAAGCCACACAAAGAGCACATCTTAAGGCAGATCAGTGATGGCTACTTCGAAGAGCTATCTCACCATGCCACGTGCCCATTCATAAACCACTTCCACCAGACCAAAGTGCAAGATGTTGTCATAGTCCTCAGGCGTGACATCAAGACCGCACTGGCCCTCAATTACGGCTATGGACTTAGCAACTTCAAGCACGTCCTTCTTTCCCTGCAGCAGCACACAGGCAGTAGACACAGCTTTCTTCATTGTAACAAAAAGAGTTAGAATGGAAACATTCACCAAGCTCTAATATAATAGTTGTCATGGAACACATCACATCCCTTGTGTACAGCACACATAGTGCACACAAATATGTACCCCCACACACCCACATAATTCGTCAAAGATTGGAGCAGCTCAGTGAAAGGTAATCTGTATGCTTTTTTTGTGACATTTTAATTATAGGTTAGTGCATAGCAAGGAGGGCCTTATGGCTTGTTAGCGCCCGACAGGTAAGCCTGAGGGCCGTAGGCCCGAGGGCTAACCCGAAGGGCACAAACAAGCCATAAGGCCCTCCTTGCCATGCACTAACTATTTTAGAACGAGGTAACATGCATTATCTCACTTCCATTATGCTTGTGTACCATTATATTGGGTAGTCGTGTGGTTTGTGTGCAGAAAGAATTGGTGTGGTAACTCAGCACCACTGAGGACTACTAGAAGGAGAATAGAAGCAAACGAAAAGCTGGGCTCTTGTTGCGAGCTTCATTCTTATTCATAGCTTGCGGAGCTATTTAGGGGCTTCGAGGGCCCAAGTCCTTAGACGATGCTGTTTTGCAAAGAATCCACGTTATCACGGGTCATAGTGGCAGGGAAACTACATATGTATCGGTTTGCAAGAAAACATTGTTTTATTGTCGATGTAGCAGCTAAATGTCAGAAATTGGTATCATCTTGCTCCGCCTGTGTTGCTGCTAATAGTAAAACTGGAGCAGTTGCTCCGTCCACTCGTTCGTGTTGCCCTCTGGTCCCGGGCACACTGTCCAGATTGACAGCCTGGAACTTGGAACATCAGCCACCTCCCATGTTCATTGTGTTATTGTCTGTGTTGACATGTTTTCAAAATGGGTTGAAGTTGTTCCCTTGAGACGCCGCGATGCCCGGAGTGTCGCTGATGCTTTCGCACAGATTGCTGCGCTGGAAGTCTACTCTGCTATATCGGCCTGCTGTCGCCTACATCACCTCTTCTATTCTCCTATTGTATTTTTCTCTGATCGTATCTCCCATAGTCTTGAGCTATACTGAATCAAAGAGACTGTCTTGTTGCTGTCTGGCGTGTGCATGGGTGACAAATTTCACCTAGCTAGCATCCACCCTGAGAGCTGTGAGGCCATAGCAGCTGCACTGGATCCCAGGTTAAAAGATTTAGCGTTCTTGGTCGATAAATCGAGCAAGCCTTTGAGAACCCCCTACACTTGTGGCATGCATGTGATGTTGAAGCGACCTGGCCACAGCCAGAAACGATCACCACCGTCTGAGCCTGGCTGGAGAGTAACATCTGTAATCTGCCCTTCTTCTATTGCCATCGAGCAATTCAACAATGGCAGGCACTGTATAAAGAGTGTGAGCATTGATCACGGTGCTGAGCTGGATGTCTACTTCTAGCACTAGTAATTTTTCAAGTAATTTTTAAATCGACAACAGTAGGAACAGATCTTGTCAGTGCTGCTTGCCACTTGTACATAGTGCATCCCTATCATAACACTTGTACATAGTGCATCCCTATCACTTGTACATAGTGCATCCCTATCACTTGTACATAGTGCATCCCTATCATAAGTATTATACATACATTACATAGCTATTCAGCTCATTACCTGCTGTAGGACTGGGGTAAGTTTCGGCTCACTGCAGCGTTTCTGCACAAAAACAAAAAGCAAGCAATCACACATTTCGTTGTGTTCAGCAGCATCAGCAGCATCAGCAGCAATGCTGCAACCCCATTTTTGATTATACTCTTGTTGACTATCTTCATCTCCGAGGGGATCCATGACTGATGAATGGGCAGTAACCAGCCTACATGATGGCTGACAGCAGGTGACTTGATGCATTTCGCTATCGGTGTATTGTACTGTATTCGTTCCATACTAGCTATCTGTAGTAGTCAGCAGCAGCAGCGGCAGCACAAGCAGCAGTCCAAGCACATCACAACGTGTGTGCATGCGTGTGTGCATGCGTGTGTGCATGCGTGTGTGTGCGCGCGCGTGTGTGTGTGTGTGTGTGTGTGTGTGTGTGTGTGTGTGTGCCCGGCAAACGCCCACAATGTGGTCCCAAGAAGCGCTGGCGGGATGTTGTGTCCTCGGACTTTGCTGTCATCGGTTTGTCTGAAGCGGACTGGTATGACACAGCGCAGGAGAGATCCACCTGGTTTCAGTGTTGTCGACGGAGGGTCGAGAAGGAAGCCCCAGACAGCCCGTGCCCCAACTACCGCTGTGACAGAGTGTTCCGTCGTCCTGGTGACCTCAAGCGGCATGCGCCATACTGCAGATTTCGAGTTAAAGGGGAAGTGCATCGATTTTTCGACTAGGGTCCAGAAGAAAGACAATTTGATATCGGTTCGAATGGCATATCTCTCGCTTCCATACGATAAGCCAAACTTGCCAAATCGCCGATTGTATACTCACGTTGCCATAGCGACCAGCGCAGTGATGACGTATGAAAGGCTTAGCTCCACCACAGAGTTGGTCGATTACTGCAGAAATTGGTCATTTTTAATTGTCTTATTATTGTATTCACGATGTGAAAGAAGCGCTGTGTTCAATGCTGTTAGTGCCATGAACTGTTTATCGGCCTTCTCCTACATTTGCCTAGGCTGACTGTGCCTGGGAAATGGTCCCTCTCGGAGAAGATGCTTGGTATTCGCCATCTCTCCTGAGACATTTTCAGCAAACTTTCAAACCTACGACATTATTTCATTCATCAATCTCCACCACCCGTCGTCTCACCTTGCTTCAGAAGATGGTACGAGAGATAGGAGAGTCGCCAGGAAGCATCACATCCATCTTCAGGAAGTGGAAAGAGCAAACGGCATGGTCCTTGGTTGGGGGAAATGCTGAACGTCTGATTTGTCCCAACCAAGATTTCAGCATTTTGTTCGTCACTATTTTCGCTTGTCTGCTGATGTTTTCGCACTCCAGCTTTCTCCTGTCGGTGTCACGTCCCAGTACACAACCGAGAGGACTACTAATAAACAGTTCACTACACTAACAGCATTGAACACAGCGCTTCTTTCACTTCGTGAACACAATAAACCAATTGAAAATGACCAATTTCTGCAGTGATCGACCATCTCTGTGGTGGAGCTAAGCCTTTCGTACGTCATCACTGCGCTGGTCGCTATGGCAACGTGAGTATACAATCGGCGATTTGGCAAGTTTGGCTTATCGTATGGAAGCGAGAGATATGCCATTCGAACCGATATCAAATTGTCTTTCTTCTGGACCCTACTCGGAAAATCGATGCACTTCCCCTTTAAGAGCC